>NC_082671.1:77807500-78110000 GCF_025265405.1 Mesoplodon densirostris
TCCACCACAGGTGGCCTGGACCACAACTGTACATCAGCAACAAAAGACTGACAACCAAATTAGGCTCAGTCCTCTACAGTTTACAAACGCTCTCATCGGCTCACCATTCTCTTGAAAGAATCACCACTGGGATTCCTATTTTTAGAGGTGAAGGATCTGAGTCCTGGGAGTCTTCATGACTTGCTCCAGAACGCCCTTGTATGGTGGGAAGGCTGGGACTTGAACTTGGGATTTCTGGCTCTCAGCATTGTCTAAAGCAGAGGTCGCCTGTGGACCAAATCCAGCCGTGTCCATTCATTTACATATTGTCAACAGCTGCATTCAGACTACAAGGGCAGAGTTGAGTCACTGCAACAGAGACCTAAAATTCTGACTGTCTGGAGAACGTTTGTGGACCTCTGGTCTAGAGCTTAAGGCACCAACTTAGTTTAGCACGTTGGAATGTTCAAGCAGCATGGGATGGCTTGGGATGCTTTTGGCTTGTAGTATGTGGGCAGTCATGGAGTGTGAGCACTGAAATATGTAGTCGGCTGACTCTGGCTATGGTTGTGTAGCTGGTGCTACGGCCGTTGAGACACAATCACACGCCCTACTATGTGCCTGGCATTACTCTAAGCATTTTATGGCTTTATGATCACTTAGACCTCACAACAGACCTATGAGGTATGTACTATGATTATCCCTATACTGACGGATAGGAAACTGAAGCACAGAGAGGTCAAGTAACTTGCCTAAGGTCACCCAGCTAGTGCCTGGCAGGACTGTCTGCTCTTAACCAGCATGATCCGCTCCCCTCTCTGGGCTAGATGTTCAAGTTTAGCCTCATCTCAGTCGTGTATTAAGAGCTTGCCTTTGGAGCTTCCTTCTCTTGGCATCTACAACATGGGAGATGATACCTACCCTGCCGACCCTCAAAGAATTGTGAGTTTCAGCGAAGCTAGCCCCTGTGAAGGTACTTAGAGAACACTGGAAGTATATAATTGTGAAGGAAAATCGTGACAAATACAACACAAACTCCCAATATGTATTCAGTTCTTTTTTCTTTTTTTAAATATATTGACTAAACACAGTGGTAGTAACTCCCACCTATGGGAACCCATCGACACAAATGTGCTCTGATGTGAATTTCAGGTGGTATGTACGGTCATAAAAGAGATGCTTACAAATGAAAGGATCTGGGCTCTACCTTCTTGGCCTGTCCCTGAACGGCCATGAGCCATGATGCGCCAATGCCTCGGCTAATCAGGGTTGCTGGTTCACAACTTAGATTTATTGGGCATTTTCGTGGTACCTCACTTTATGCTCAAAACAATCTCTGAAGAAGGCAGCATCGCAGCACCTTCATCATCATTACTGCTACTTTTCACACTCACGCTACTGCTGCTAGATTCTGCTTTCCTGACATCAGCATCTCCCAGGCTTCCCTCAGACCCTGGACGTAGGTGGGAGCTTTTTTTTTTTTTTTTTCTTTTTGCGGTATGCGGGCCTCTCACTGTTGTGGCCTCTCCCGTTGCGGAGCACAGGCTCCGGATGCGCAGGCCCAGCGGCCATGGCTCACGGGCCCAGCCGCTCCGCGGCATATGGGATCCTCCCAGACCGGGGCACGAACCCGTATCCCCTGCATCGGCAGGCGGACTCTTAACCACTGCGCCACCAGGGAGGCCCAGGTGGGAGCTTTTGTGTTAGTTTCCTATTGCTGCTGTAACAATCACCACAAAACCAGTGGCTTAAGACAACACCAATGTATTCTCTTACAGTTCTGGAGGTCACAGGTCCTAGAGTTAAGGTGTTGACAGTTTTTTCCAGAGGCTCTAAGGGAGAATCCATTTTCGTGCCTTTCCCAGCTTCTGGAGGCCACTTGCATTCCTTGGCTCGGAGCCCCATCCTCACAGCACCCTGACCTCTGTCTCTATCGGCATCCCATCTCCATCTGTCACTCTGTCTCTGATCCTCTTACCACACTTGTGATTACCCTAGACTCACGCAGCTAATCTAGGATAATCTTCCCATCTGAAAATCCTTCACTTAACCACACCAGCAAAGTCTCTTCTGCCCTGTAAGGTAACACAGCCATAGGTTCCAGGGATTGGGATGTGGACATCTTTTGTGGGGCCATGCTGCCTACCACAGTTTAGGAGGCAAGTGACTACAGGCCTTGGGTTTTAAATGACCCTGGGTCAAGGGCAAGGGCAAGGACAGTACCAGAGAGGAAGAACAGATGTCTGCTCTGGTTGCCATAAGTGGGTGTAGCAGCTCTGGCTGCACACTTCACCTCTGAGTCAGGCTTGGCTTTTACTCCCCAAATGGATCCTTTCCCTAGGCCTTGAGTAAGGTGCCCCCAAACTGGTGGCTGTGGTCTGCGGGGTTCCCCAGGATCCTACTGCACAAAGCTTGAAATCAGAAGCACCACCACCTCCCAAGGTTTGCAGTGGGTTTGGACATTGCTTATTTCGCAAGTTCAATTGGAACAACGTGCAACCTCAACCAATAAAGACAAGCAGGGGTTCTTAGGCTCAAGAAAGACTGTACCTTGTGCATTCATCAGATAACAAATGGCAGCAATTGCCAGGGGCTGTTTTTGGCCAGGCTTTATCTCAACAAGATACTTATCATTCCTTCCCCTTGGATTGAGTTACACCCTAAAATCCTGGGGAAGGAGACTCAATTATCAATTGCAATTGACCCTCCTTCTCCTGGATCCTGGTTTTTATTTCAATGCGATCTAGGCCTGAACCCCAATAACTTTTTTTCTTTTTAGCAAAAAAGAAAATCACTGTGTTATATGCTGTTCTCCAATAAGACAACAATGAACAAACCAACCCACAGAGGAAGCTCATTTTGCCACTTGCTCAAGAAAAACGACACTTTACTCTGAGTGAATAACAAAAACAGTAATACATTAAAAAAAAAAATTTCAGTTCCTCTAGATGCTCCTCATTAAGAAAGGGGTTGGTGGGCTTCCCTGGTGGCACAGTGGTTGAGACTCCGCCTGCCGATGCAGGGGACGCGGGTTCATGCCCCGGTCTGGGAGGATCCCACATGCCGCGGAGTGGCTGGGCCTGTGAGCCATGGCCGCTGAGCCTGTGCATCCGGAGCCTGTGCTCCGCAACGGGAGAGGCCACAACAGTGAGAGGACCGCGAATCGCAAAAAAAAAAAAAAAAGAAAGGGGTTGGTAAATTGTTTCTTTTGTACTGATCACTCAGGATCTCGGTTCTGAAGAGAGCCATGAATCAGCCCAAGAAGGTTAAAGGCATGGTGGAGGAGAAAGCTATTGATAAACATGAGGTCTGGAGATTACATGTGGATTTCTATTTCCCATTCAACCCCTTTCCCTCACAACCATGAATAACTGGGTATCAGCCGCCTCTGAACTCCCGTAGTATCTGCTAATTCCTTTCAAAAGTCACATTTATTTTCAGGCACCAGCTCATCTATCCTGTAAAATGAAGGAAAACCTACTGACAGCCAAGGCCCAGAGGCTAAATTGAGATTAACCGTCCTATGAATGAGAGAGACCCAGTGTAGCACGTGGGAGAAAGCGGGGGTACCATTTGTGAGCCAGTCTATGTGGTGACAAAATACGTTTGAGGGATAGGTCCCAAGACATCCTCCTCATTTCTAAATGTCATGCTAGCGTGCAATTTCCCTACCAAATGAGATGAAATTTTCAAGTGGTTCCACCAGTCCTAGAATGAAGCTTCTTTGGGGATGATGATTACAGAATTACAAGGCTGCTGTGCTGAGGGGATGGCGGGGCTCACTTGGGAGCTGAGGGACTGGCTTCCTCTGATTCAAATTTGTTCAAGTGTCCCTTGAACACAAAGATTACAAGTGTCCCTTGTTAATGGACTTCCAGGTTGCTCTAGAAAAGTCAAACCCAGAATGTTCCATCTGCAAAAACCAAGGGCCTAGTGTGAGTCTATCTACTTCTTTACTCTTAGCGATCAAGGGGTTTGGGGATGAGTTAACCCTTGCCTATAATTCCCTCTGCCAACTACTGCCATGGTCTGTGCCAGGCTGTGGAACCAACTGACACAACAGAAGCCCAGTGGATCTACCAATCAGTGTGGCCAACCCTTCCCCAAATGGGCAGCCCCTACCCTGGCCTTACCAAGCTGCCTGTTTGCTTTCACTGGCTCTGTGCTTCCTGCTAATGAGGAAAGAGACCTGGAATCATCCTGATTCCTGTTTGAACACTAATTCTTGGTCAGGGTTCTGGCAAGAGGATGGCAACAGGCTGCCAAACAGTGTCTCCACTGGGCTCATCACACAGACCCGGGGGGATGAACGCAAACAGGCCACGCCTGACAAGAATGAATGGAGGAGACAATTACAGATGGTCACTGTGCCTAGGCAGGGAAGAACTCAAAGAAGCAATCTGCCAACTTTTAAACCCTCAGAAGCACTTCCTGTAACTTGCCTATTTCAGGTACCGTCTCTGGCCTGAGCAATCTTGTTCCTGGTTTAAAGATGCTCTGTCTGACTCATGAGGGGTGAGTGAGTTTCTGGGAGACACTGAGAAGCCAGGAGAGAAGTGGCCGGCACAGGGTGCCCCATCAGCCTTGCTCGCCTTCACCGCATCCTGCCCGCTGGGATAGAAGGGGCCCCAGGACCAAGCAGCATCCTTCACCCAGGTGAGCCTGGAGCGCCGTGGTCACCGCCTACCAAAGGCAGGCGGGAGCCAGACTATTCACAAGTTCTCACGGGGAGGAGGGGGTTCCATCACTACTTTAAGGACCAATGAATTGAGCATCAAACGCGTTCGGGTCACCCATGTAGTCAACGAATCTCTACGCCAGCTGAACTGGCAGAGGTGGCCTGGTCCCAAGAACAACAGGCTGAATTGTGGCTCTGCAACTCCTTGACTGGATCGGATGACCCTACACGTGTTACTTTAAAAGCCAATAGGCCGGGGCTTCCCTGGTGGTGCAGTGGTTGAGAGTCCGCCTGCCGATGCAGGGGACATGGGTTTGTGCCCCGGTCTGGGAAGATCCCACATGCCGCAGAGCGGCTGGGCCTGTGAGCCATGGCCGCTGAGCCTGTGTGTCCGGAGCCTGTGCTCTGCAACAGGAGAGGCCACGGCCGTGAGAGGCCCGCATACCGCAAAAAAAAAAAAAAAAAAAAAAAAAAAGCCAATAGGCCTCTCTGTGCCTCAGTTTCCCCACCTGTAAAATGGGGACTGCTGCATTTGAAAAGTAACAACAGGTTGTTTGAATGTGAGGAACTATAAACGTCACTGGGCAAGAGAAGCTTCTCTTAAAAGTCAGTTACTAGGACCCAAACTATGATTACAAATTTTTTGAAAAGAACAGTGGAAAGTTTTAAATATGCAAATGTAAAGGTAAAAAAAGAACATTTACTAACATACTTGACTCTGTGTCTCCAGCTACTGTTCTGGGCACTTGACACAAATCAACTCATTAAATCTTCATAACAAGCCAAAGAGGTAGGGACTGCTGTTCTCCCCATTTTACAGATAAAGAAACTGAGGTGCCCAGAGATTAGGGAAATGACCCAAGGTTACTCTGCCAGCAAGTATGGATTTGAACCCAGGAAGTCTGATTCCAAGAACCCCAGTTTTAACTGCTATACTGTGTGGCCTCTTCAGCTAAAATTAAATAAATTACTTTCCACTCTGAGACACTTGACCAAGATCACACTGCTAGTAAGCAGAAAGAGAGAAATTTAAACTTAGGACTTCAGGCTCTGAATTCCATTCTCTTCCCGTTAAACTTCACTGCTTGAGATCCGCTGTGCCTGGCATTTAGAGGCAGTGGGGGGATGGGACTGGGGTGGGGGGACGGGAGAGGGTGACATCTAAAAATGTCATTTGGAGGTAAAGGCTGAAGTGGGGTGGGGGAGCATAGAGGGTCTACCTTGGGTGCTTCCTTCCTGTTTCCTGACAAAGTGAGGTCAGGAACAGCCCAAACCGCAAGGAGAACAAACTCAGACTGCGGCCACCCAAGGCAGCCCAGCTCAGCTGCTCACCCAGCAAATCCCCTTCACCCCAGGAACTCGGCACCCAGAAAGGACGAGGCCTTTTAAAGGCATCACAGTGGTCTTCGCTTCCAGGGTCCCCATTCAAAGTCACATTTTCTTCCTCCAAGTTGAGCCAGTTATGAACATTCAGTGCATCCCGAGGACCCGAGAGGCTGCCCATCCATCTAGCCCACCATGGGACTGAAGCCCCCTGCCCCTGACAAGCACCCCGTGCAGCACAAACATAGCATCTGTTTTCTAAGTTTCCAGAAAGCAACAGCGTGCCAGGCTCCACGAAAGGTAGGGACCTCTTCTGGGCCTCTGTCTCTGAAATCCATGCAGACTCTGAACCACCTGTCCTTGGGCATCTAATACATGGACAGCTGCTTCTTCTAGAAGCCCCCAGGGAGCGGACTGTCCTCTCAGGAGCCCTCTCCAGTTAACACTGCTGCAGACCACCTGGGACCCTGTTAAAATGCAGGTTTTCATTCAGCAGGCTGGGGTGGGAGCCAAGGCATTTCTAACAAGCTCCTAAGTGATGCCAAGGCTGGTGGTCCCCGGACCTGTCTTTGAGTAGGAAAAAGCCAGAGCGAGTGGTTCTTAAACTGGGTTGCACACTGGAGTCAACTGGGAGCTTTTAAAAAAGTACCGACACCCCAGAAATTCTGATTTAGTGGGTTGAATGTGTGGATGTTTTAAAATTTCCTTTTTTGATTCTGAAGTGCAGCCAAAACAGAGACCTTCTGCTCTAGAAGATGGAGTTCCCTTTTAACAGGTAGAAGATGAGCCAGTTACATGGAGCCCTGCCTTCCAAGTGATTTGAACTTCAACTTGCTCATGTGTCCCCAGGATCACTTCCTCCTTTCTGGCTTTTGTCCCTGAATAACAATAACAGCAAACAGTGAACACCTATGTCGGCCTCATTCTGTGGATTCAAACTTAATCCTCACAAGAACCCTATGAGGTAGATGCTAGTATGTATTATCCTCATTTTACAGGTGAAAAACCTGAGGCACAGAGAAGGTAAGAAGCTTCCCCAAGTCACAGCTGGCAGGCGGTGGCTCTGGGGTTCCAGCTGGTTCTAAGGCCCGTGCTCTTAACCACGGCTAGGGAGGGCCTCAGACATGCCCCTTTCTCTCAGAACTTTTCCCCAAATACTGGGACAGGATGTGAGGCCTGGATCCAAGCAAGCAGTGAGCTGGCCGAGCTCTCCATAGCCAAGCCCTGCATTGGCGAGACGCCGTTACAGCTGTGGACGTATCTGTGGACATCCTGTAGGGCACAGGCTGGAGATGGAACTGTCACAGGCAGAGCGGTTTCTCCAAGAGTCCAAATGACTGCCAGAACTGTATGCTGGCCATTTGTGGCTTTCAACCCCTGACAGAAGACAAAGGGGAGGAAACATTGCAACAGGCCATTTTAGGCAGCAGCGGAGTCTGCCTGGGCGTCCCACCCCTGGGGCATGTTCCAGCTTCCTTCCAGAGCAGCTCTGCACCTGCCAAGGCTGGAGCAGGGCCAACCTGGCAGTGTCCTCTGGCATGGTCATGTAGATACTGAACAGCAGACTATCAGCTGGAGACACTGGAGCTGCAGACTTTTCTAGAAGTCAGGAGCTACCATCAAACCGGTTTTCACGCATCCCTGGGCTGCCGGTCCTCACCAGAGGGGCATGGATGGGGTGCCCGCCCAGGAGGGACGGTGCTCCAGTCCCCTGATAGTCAGGACGTCCTCTCCCCTTAGCTGGTGCTTATGTGGGGGAGGGCAGGACCCGATGGTCCTCTGTGTGTCCCCTCTCCTGTGTCTTTGCTCAATCGGGGTGACAAAGGCTACGCGAACACAGGAGCACATACGGTGCACACCCTCCCACATGCACACGCCTCGTCTAACTTCCTGGTCCATCTACGCTCCTCCAGCATCGAGTACAAAACTCAAATAGAACTTTGTTTTGTGATGGTCAGTTTACTGGCCTGAGTTGCCCACTAGAGTATGAACTAATAGAGGGCAAGGACTTCCTTGTCTTAAGTGCCCCAGCATCTAGCACAGCGCTATACACACAGCAGGTGTCACTGGTTGCACTGCGCCACCCCTCCCCTGCCCAATCCATATGCTGAAATCCTAGCCCCGGTACCTCAGAAGGTGACCTTATTTGGAAAGAGGGTCACTATAGATGTAATTAGTTAAGATGAACTCCTACTAGAGCAGGCGGGTCCTGATCCACTCCATTTGGAGTCCCTATAAAACAGAGAGATTTGGACACAGGCACACACACACACAGGGAGAACGTCATATGAAAACAAAGGCAGAGACTGGGGTGATGCTTCTACGAGCAAGGAAAGCCAAAGAACAGCAGCAACCTGCCAGAAGCTAGATAAGGGGCATGGAACAGATTCTTCCTCGGGCTCTCAGAAGGAACCAACCCTGCCAACACCTTGATCTCAGACCCGCAGCTTCCAGAAATGGGAAACGATACATTTTCGTGGTTTAAGCCGCCCAGTGTGTGGTCCTCTGTTAACGGCAGCCGTAGGAGATGAATACGGTAGGTGTATAATAAGGGAGGGAAGGAAAGATGGCGTCCAGGAAGTTCAGTCCCATTTCATTCAATACATTCTTACTGGGTTCCTACTTGTGCCACCTGCTCTGGAAGAAGGAGGGAAGGAGGGAGGAGGGGAGGCAAGAAGGAAACAGGGCTGAATGTGGGCTATGTACTGAGGGGGGGCGAGGTCTGGATTAAGCAGTCCCCTCCCCGACCCTCCCCCCATTCCTTCTGAGTCTGTGACTCACTTTCTCCAGTTCTTTCAAGCATCCAATTCCCTGCACCTGTTCTCTCCACGCTCCCCACACTGTCACACGCCAGTCTCAAGACAGAATCTTATAAAACCGCAGCTGAGAAGTTAGCACAGCAGTGATGCGGAGCAGGTTCCTGGGCCATCGCCACCGCGAGCCGGCCAGAAACTGGATTCCCACGGTGGGCGTGTGGGGCGCCATGGGCGCCGTGGGACTGGTGTGGGCCACCGGCTGGCGGCTGATTCTGGACTGGGTGCCCTACAACAATGGCAAGTTTAAGAGGGACAATTCATTAAACCGACGCCCCGCAGACGCCTCTGGAATCTGGTGGTGCTGCCTACTTCCATCCACATCTGAAACAGCCCATGCTCTTGGGATGGAGCTCGAGGAAATACACAGTTAGACTTTCTACGTTTGTGAAAACAACTTTGGTGTGTGAATGCACACAGCATTAAACCTCTCTCTGAAAAACTAACAAACAAAACCCAAGTTGAGTTGTAAATGACCAGTGTCTTTCTAAGTGTCAGCCCTTCCATGGTCCTTGCACTTGGACTTTTGGAAGTATGTTTTTCAGGAGAAACATCAGGCTTAGCCTGGAGTGGAGACGTCCTCTTCAGACCAAGGACCTACTGGGCCCCAGCAAGCCTCTCGCCTTGATGGTTGGCTGCCTCGGCGTCTCTGGGGGACACAAAGCCCTGGTCGCCTCCTCAGCATGATCTCCACACACCAGGCTTGCTCAAGGCCCAGGGACAGGTGATTCGCTCAGTGCCAAGAACCTACTGAGCTCCTTTTCTGTGGCTGGCTGGAGTAGCCACAGGGTACCAAGACGAATGATGCAGACCTTGCCCTCAAGAGGATCAAAGCCTAGTTAGATCATCTCAAACACATAAGATAAGTGTCACGAACAAGGGAAATATGGGCATGGGGGTGAGGACAGACTTGCACTGTCCAGTGTGACTGTCACCAGCCACATGTGGTCATTGAGCATGGGACATATGGCCAACCCAAAGTGAGATGTGCTGTGTCAAATACACAGGACTTCAAAGACTCAGTACAAAAACAAGAGTGTAGGGCCTCCCTGGTGGCGCAAGTGGTTGAGAGTCCGCCTGCCGATGCAGGGGATACGGGTTCGTGCCCCGGTCTGGGAGGATCCCATATGCCGCGGAGCGGCTGGGCCCGTGAGCCATGGCCGCTGAGCCTGCGCGTCCGGAGCCTGCGTGTCCGGAGCCTGTGCTCCGCAACGGGGGAGGCCACAACAGTGAGAGGCCCGCATACCGCAAAAAAAAAAAAAAAAAAACAAGAGTGTAAAATATCTTAATCGATTACATGTAGCAATGATCATACTTTGGTTATACTGGGTTAAATAAAGTATATTATTATTTTTTTTTTAGGAGTTTATTAATTAATTTATTTATTTTTGCTGTGTTGGGTCTTCGTTTCTGTGTGAAGGCTTTCTCTAGTTGTGGCAAGCGGGAGCCATTCTTCATCGCGGTGCACGGGCCTCTCACTATCGCGGCCCCTCTTGTTGCGGAGCACAGGCTCCAGACGCGCAGGCTCAGTAGTTGTGGCTCACGGGCCCAGTTGCTCTGCGGCATGTGGGATCCTCCCAGACCAGGGCTCGAACCCGTGTCCCCTGCATTAGCAGGCAGACTCTCAATTACTGCGCCACCAGGGAAGCCCCTAAAGTATATTATTAAAATGAATTTCACCTGGTTTTTGTTCTACTTTTTAAAATGTAGCTGTTGGAAAATTTCAAATAACATATACAAGTCACATTACATTGTGAGTAGGCAGCACCATTCTAGAAGGACATTTAACCTGAGTTTGAAGGGGGGTGGGGGGGAATCAGGGGGAACTTCCTGGAGGAGTTGTCATCTGAGCTAATATAAATTTTAAAAAACAGCATCGACTGAGCAGCTTGCCACATGCCCGGAACTTGCTATATATATATTCTAATTTAATCCTTAATAACTGAACAGTTAGTATTTTATTCCTACTTTATAAACAAGGTCTGAAGGGTTTGAAGAGGTTCAGCTGTTGGCCCCAGAGTTCACAGTAATTCGTGGTGGAGGCAGGGTAGAAACCCTGCTCCCCACCAGACCTGCAGGTCAAGAGGGAGGCCGGATGGGGGGAAGCTGATGACCACCCCACCCCATCCCCCCACCCCGTCTTTCCTACAGAGAATTTGAGAGCAAGCCAGGGCTTTGTCTCAGCTCTACCCATTCTAACAAGGTTAAAATCCAGTTGGCTGAGAAGCTCCCTGAGTTGTATAATTTACAGAAAAATCAAATTATGTAGAGACCTCTTATAATTGAGGGTAATTTAGGAAATAACTTTCCAAAAATGGCAGATCTTACAGCTGTGTTACCATTTGGAAATTGCTGAGGTTGTTTTGTCACTTGAATGCCCTCCTCTCATTGAAATATGCCAGATTATATCCACACAGCCTGACACAGAAAAGCCCCATTAGAGCACTGAGCTATCCAGATTTGAATATACTGGGTCAAATTAGGCTTCCAGAAACAGAACAACTGCCTATAAAAACAGCCTGAATGAAATGTGGACCAATCGATGAAATCAATGGCCTCGCATTAACATGGCCCAGAGATGGTCTTATTTAACAACTAGTAATGAGGCACTTAGCTACGTGCTGTGGGTACGACAGACACAACCACAGGAGACCTTTAAAACTTAACAGCTGAATCTGCCCATTTTCCAGGATGTGGGTTGACTGTACACAAACACACACACACACACACACACACACACACACACACAGGCACTCATGGCCTTAAAAATCAGCACAGCAAGCTTCCCTATAACTGAGTCTACCAGACACATAACATAAATCAAAATTTTTAGGTAGTGCTCATGATGAATAGCTAGTAGCTTCCAGGCAAGAGGAAATCATCTTTTATTATTATTCAACAAAATAATCTTCTTATTATTATTCCAAGTGCACACCTGCCAAATGTCTGAGCCTGCAGGACAGGGACCAAGCATGGTCCCAGACCCCCTAAGAGAAGTCCCAGGTGACCTAACTCAACCCAGATCACTGACGGCTACTGACTATCACCAACTCTGCCCTGGGCACCATCCTAGGTGCTTTTCGTACACGATTTTGAATCTCACAAACCTGCAAGACTGGTATCATGTTCCTATTTTACAGATAAGGAAATCGAGGCTTGGAGAGGTTAAGTAATTGCCCCTGGGCTGGGATCCCTCCTTTCCTTCCAGCATCCAATCACCTCTTTCAGCCCGAATTGCGTCTGACTCTAGATTCACCATCTGTCCAGGCTTGACTGGAAATCCGACCAGGGCACCTTCCCTGGTTCAAGAATAATGAAGCCACTGGCCACAGTGGAAAAGGCGGCCCATTGTCCCCGGGTATTGCAATGGGCTCTGCTCATCTATTGTAATTTGCAATTAATAATGAAGCATTCTCCCAAGTGCTGTATGTAAAATCAAGCTGATGTAATATTTCATCTTTGCCAGCCAGCTGCCGTTCTGCTAGGCTGACAGTAAGTAATATCTTTGCATAAGGAGCCGGTCCACAACTAAATCAATTAATCCCTCTTCGGCTGGTAGACAGCTGTTGGGGTCAATGCAAGATAATTAAAGGGACTCGTCATTTACCAGGTGGTTGGTAATGAAGGGAGTAATTGACCAGAGTTGGGGGCTGTACAATGTCTGCTCTCTCTTGCCTTCCCCAGTGGACACGGCCATTCAGCATTGTTCTTCCTGAACGATTCTCAAGGCAGAGAGCCCTTTCTCTCTTTCATGCTTATTTGTGAGACTGAAGCTGATCCTTCAGAAGCGCCCACCTGATGTCTGGCTTGGAACAAGTCTAGGTTCTCCTTCTTATGGGATCAAGAGCTAAGTGACTCAAGTTTCGTTTACACAGGGCTCCACCCAATATTGTGCCCCAAAGGGCTCCGCTTTTTGGGTTTGTTCACATAACGAGTCTCCAACATTCAGGGCATTGACGCAACAACCCTCCGTCCCATGCAGCACAGGAAGGAATGTGGTCTCCGTGTCCTCGTGGATGAGGCTGAGTACAAATAATTTACGCAAGCCTTCATACAGAAAGACAGTAGAAAAGATAGAGAGCAACCTCGATGCACATGCTTTGAGTCGCTTTTCATGTTGTGGGTTATGCAAGAATCAAAGAATCGAAGATTTTAAAACTGGAGGGGCCCTTACAGAATCTCCAACCCAGTGCTTCTGAGCTCTGGTTGCCCATCAGAATCACCTAGGGACTCTGAAAAATACTGACACCCCAGCCCTATCCCAGACCAACAAATAAAATCAGAATTTCTGGGGGTCTGGGCATGGGTCATTTTTTCAAAGCTCCTGAGTGCAGGAGGTGTTGAGAAGCACAGGTCCAGTCCAACCCCTTCATGTTACAGATGAGGAGGCTGCGGCCAGGAGGGGCCAGACCTCCTTAGAGAAGCCCCGGAGTTAACAAGCAGCCAAGTGAGAAGCAGCAGCTGGTTTGTAAGGTGCACATCATCTCCAGGGGGCTCCTTGGGACCACAAACCTGCCAGTGGCTGAAGACTAAACCCTCCAGAAGGACGAATGAGCCTTATCCAGCTGGGACCAACCTGCCTTTCCTACCTTCTCTCCAATCAGCTTCCAACATGTTCTTTCATGCCAGCTACAAACCCCTCACCATTCTCTGAAGGTGCCATGGACCGTCCCACCTGTGCACCTCACTCCTGCTGTTCCTTCGCTCTGGGAGGCTGTTCCCTCTTCTCTGTCCGGTGGAGTCTGATGTGTCCTCAGAGACCTGGCTCAAATGCCATCTCCTCTACAAAGCCTCGCACTGTGCCCTGTGCCTCAAAGGGTTAACTGCTCACTCCTGATCCTCCCATAACCTTTCAGAATGCTCCGATCACACAGCACTTGTCATGTTCTATTACCTACATGCCTCTCTTCCCCATGTCTTTTTCCTCTGTTTATCCTATGAACATCTGTAGATGAAACGAATCTTGGCAAGCCTTGCCCAGAAAACTATTTAGGTTGGAGCTAGAAGAGTTTCCCACCCTCCCTTGGACAATTCAAGCTTTTTTCAGTCTAAAACTTAATCAAAGACCCCGACTTCCAAATGTCACCAAGCTGTGCTATCCTACAGCAGAGTTCTTGGGGGTGACTCCTGCTTAGTCTGGCTCCAGCCAGGAGACGAAGGCCTCTCCAAAAATATCATGTTCAGTGAGAAAAAAAAAATCCACAATTGTTTATTGGACATCTACTGTGCATTCCATACCATTCCATGAGCCTTGGCTCCTGCCTTTGGGAATTTTACAAGTATCCTGAGCACGTCCCAGATCTCAGCTTGAGTCACCATGAAAAAGAACCTCAAGGGAGCATTTTTTCCCCTGGGAAAGATAACGGGATAGGCTCTTTCCCTCCCACTATCTCGCCAGGTCAGACGGACCCGGCACTACCATTTAGGGACTGTGGGATCTCAGCAAGTTGCTCAGTCCTTCTGGGCTTCAGTTAACTTATCTGAAAAATGGGGCTCTCAGATTTTAGGATTGTTGTGAAGATTCCATTAGATACGTGTGGTAAACACCTAGAAGAGTCACTGACGTGTATTATACATTCAATGAACAGTAACTTTCTTCCTTTCTTTCTCCCTTCCTTCTTTCCTTCCTACCTCCCTTCTCTCTCTCTCTCCATCCTTCCTCCTCGAGCCTACCTTATGGAGAAGTAAATTTACTTTTAACACATTGAAGATTGCACCAATAAAGATCCAATTTTATTATTATAATAAAATGTTGACTGGTCAAATTATTGTATTGACTGGTCCTCAGAGGCCCCTAGGAAGGCCTGCACGCCACTGGTGCATGAGTGAAGACCTCCTAGACTCAGCACTTAGAGGAGTTCCTGGTCAGCCCCTGGGCTGAGTATCTGTATTCTCAGAACGCGGTAATCACAGAGCAAGTATAAACGCTAAAGAAAGAACCAGGCAGGGCAGGGCCGAACCACATGAGTGATGCTGTGAAGATTTCAGGGAACCCACGAGAGGACCGGGAGGTGGGCGAGGCAGGACAAGCTGTCTCACCCTCGCTGGCATTTTAGGGGCAATTATGCCCTATTAATGGCTGACGGCATAGCTCTGCCCTGCAGTCTGAGCTGAGCCGGGCGGCCCACAGATGTGCTCGGCCCACAAATATGCAGCTGGCAACTCTTGAACTTTCGGTGACTTGATGCCAGCTGATCTGATCAGCAATTACGTTTTATTTTGGGGCCAGGAAGACAGCAGAGAACCAGGAAAATTATAAGACATCAGAGTGCAGTTTTTCTAAGAATATCAACTACAAACTTTTTTTTCACCAATCGTTGTTTTAATGGTTAGGGGTTTGTGAGGCACTAAAATAAGAAAACCTTGGACACTAAAATCAGATTATAGCCAATTTTCCTAAGGGAGCTTTTAAGACTCTGTCCAGTGAAAATCTGGATAAGATTTTTTTTTTCTCTCTCTCTCTTTTTTTTTTTTGTATGGGGTAACTCCTGCCAAGAGAACTTTGCTGGTGACAGTGAATACAGCATGGAGAGAAATGCATCTGGAGTCCGTCCTGGATTTGAATCTTTCCCCTGCTTCTTACAAGCTATGTGACAAGCTCCTCAGCCTGAGTTCTCCCGTACATAAGATGGGGGTGCACTACCTAGCGTGGGGCTTAATACCAGCACCCCACGAGATGTTTGTAGGCATCTAGATAGCAGCTGGCCTACAGTACCAGTACCTGCTAACTAAGATGGTGCTTCCCGCCATTATGTTGGTTTTCTTATCATCTAAAATAAACAGTTCCTATTTTCACCATCATGTATCAAACCCAAATCACCAGTCAACATAAAATGGGGAAACGTCATCTCCAGGAGCAGTTGGGTTTCTAGCAATTACAGGGCTTGTCATCTGCCTCTGTGATAACATCAATCCAGGCTTAGCAGCTTCCACAGCTTGGCTGGTAGGGGAACACGAGAAACCACAACCAAGCCCCAACGGATGCAATGTTTGCTAATGTCTCAGGGACACAAAACCCTACTCAACCCAACAGAAGCTCCTGCGCCCTTCTCTCCTCTGAGCTCCCCAGCCCACGGCAGCCCCAAAGGTCACCAAGACGGTTTCTCTGAGAAGCGCCACGGACGGAACGTGCATGGGAAGAGAACATAATTGCAGCTTGCAAAGGAAACCAGCCTAAGAAAAAACATCCCGGGACAACATCCCGAGGAAACGGGGAGATCCTCCTGCAGGGACATTTTCCTGGTTACCAGCAAAAGGGGCCAGGCAGCTTGCCCATGAGTGCTTGATGGAGGCTGATGACTCACCCACCTAGGCTCTCACAAATGTCTCCCAGAGCTACCTCTCCAGCCCCATCTTCCCTGCCGGGTGCTAGGCTTCTAAGTGAGCGTCTGAACCCAACACCACCGGATGGAAGGGATGAGCTCTACCCAGGAAGGTTCTCTCTCCTCTGATTGCTTTACAAATGGACCAAGCACAGTCCCCCTCACCAGATAACCCACTCAAGTCAGCTCTAGGGTAACAAGGAGAACCAGACACGGAAGGCTAACCACACACAGGCCCTTGCTCAGCCTTCTGTGGCCAGTGCCTGGCACCGTGCTACACATAGTGGGCACTCATAAGAGTGCGTGAAGAAATGAATGAGTGAATGTATGAGTGAATCGGGGAATGAGCAAACTCCATAAAAGGCACTGAGCAAGGTACATCTTCTCATGGAAGGCTGCAAGGCAGGAATTGTCAGCACCGTGTTATAAAGGAGAAAGGCAGTCTCAGAGGGGTTACATGTCTTGTGCTCATTCACACAGCTGATAAATGAGGAGACCAGGCTTCGAACCCAGGTCTGACTCTAAAATCAAGGTTTCCACGAGTGAAGCCATTCTCATGACCATGGTGATGATGGATCATGTTTACATAGCCCCTGACACATCAGAATTATTTCATCCTCCCAACGTTCCAGAGAGATGGGAAAGCTGACCCCTACAGAGGACTCATCATGTATGCAAGGTTGCACAGCCAGCTGGAGGTGAAGTAGGAATTTAAACCTGGACTTTCATTCTTTCAATCACAGATATTTGGGGCCACCCACTACAGGGACACAAGTGACAGGCGCAGACACAGTCCATGGACTTCCTGTCCACAGGGGCATCTACTTCAGAAACAGCTCCTCCCATGACACCCATATGCTGCCCATAAAATTTCCTCAGGAAAGCAGGAGCACTTCAATGGTTTGGTTTTGAAGTAGAAAATGACCTGAGAACAGAGGACGTCAACTAAAAGAGAGGGATGCTTTGCATCTCAATAGCATGTGTTGTTTTCAACATGGCGTACCAGAAATCCTCTTCCCTAAGACCAATGTGTGAACAGGCTGGGAGACTGGCCTGTAATAATCAGATTATTTGGGCACCAAACAAAACCCAAATACAAAATAACCAACAAGGAACTACTGTATATAGCACAGGGAACTATACTCGATATCTTGTAATAATCTATAATGGAAGAGAATGTAAAAAAAAGAATATATATATATATATATGTATATATGTATGTATAACTGAATCACTTTACAGTATTCCTCAAACTAACACAACATTGTAAATCAACTATACTTCAATAAAAATTAAAAACAAAACAAAACAAAATACAAATTCCCTGCTGCGTTATCAGAGAACCCAGTAAAGGAGGCCTCAGGCAATCTGAGTTTGCAATTACCTGGCGAATCTGGCCCCGTCACACTGAGCTCCAAAGCGGTGGGCTGATAGGGGAGTGAACTAACATGGTTAGGCCACCCATTTCGCACAAATTCAGGAGTCCATTTTTCCAGACGGGAGTACGGGTGAAAGACAGGATAGAGATGTGGAATCAGAAAGTTCTCAGGCTCATCCCTTTGCAAGACTTCTGAGAATTCATCCCTTTTGGGGACCCAAGCAGTTTCTTCCTCTAACAAGCACCTTGGTCCCCAGAAATATTAAATCAAGAATTTGATACAAAATAAAGCTCAAAGATTACAGCCAAAGCAGTACATTTTCCCCCCTTTCTCCCCAGCTGTCAAAGGTCAGCTAATGGGCCACTAGCTGTTCACTCACCAGTTCTTGGCATCACAAGCTAATTCATATTCCCGCAAAAGGACCAGCCTTGGAGTCTCCACGTCAAGACCGACACATACCAACAAGGCCATCACCGTGGCAACCAGGCCTCCTCCCTTCGCTCCTAGCTTTCCATGGAGGGCACTTTGCCTTGGTTGGAGCTTATTTTGCTCAGAGAGGAACACTTTTCGTAATCAAGTCCAACGTACTGTGACAGTCACTTAAGCAAAAAGTCTCTCCACCCAAGGGAGTCTTGTCAAACTGACGCAGTGAGGTGCAACTCTTGGGGACATCGTTGGGCTCTAATAACCAGATGTGGGAGCTGGGTGGTGAGTTCACCCCCATGTGAGCCTTCTTTGGGGGTGTCACGGGGGAGACTGCATAGCCTGGCAGGCTCTGCAACTTCAGAGTCCCCTTGCCGGCACCTGCAACTGTATGGCTCTCAGGGATCCAAAACCTGGGCAGGTCTGAAAGCTCAGCCCCGCACTCTACCAAGCTGTTCCTCTCTATTCTAAATACCTCTCACTAGAATTTCAGAGCCATTCTAGAGCAAAAGGGTAACCAAGAAAGCAACCACTGAAGGTAAAATGCCAGGCAGTGGAGGAAAGTTTCAAATCCCCAAAGACCAGAATTTGGGCGTTTTTCAATCCCTCTCCGCCCCCCCAAAAATTGACACGTGGAGACCAAGCCGAGAAGCAAGGACGTTTCCAGGGCTTACCTGGGTCGGGTTGTAGAGTTCCTGCAGGGGGCTTCGGGACCCCTTCCGGCAGCAGATGTCCACACCGAAGGGGTTCCTCCGCATGACTGAGGAAAGAAAGTGAAGGCTCATCAGAAATGAGCAACAAACGTTTGCCGTCTGACCAAGAAAAGGGCACAGAGGAGGGAAGAAGAAACAGTTGGGGAAGGAAGAGAACAGGCTTCCGGCTGAGCTGATCCTTTGCCTGCTGCCATGGGGGCCCATGGGTCTTCCCTGGCCTTCAGGCTTGTCCACACGCAGAAGGACATAAATAATGCTGAAAATTCTGCCCCGCAAATCCTTCAGAAAACAAGACAGGCATCTAAAACCCTGAACTTTTTTTTTTTTTTTTTTTGCGGTACGCAGGCCTCTCACTGTTGTGGCCTCTCCCGTTGCGGAGCACAGGCTCCGGACGTGTAGGCTCAGCGTCCATGGCTCACGGGCCCAGCTGCTCCGCGGCATGTGGGATCTTCCCGGATCGGGGCACGAACCCGTGTCCCCTGCATCGGCAGGCGGACACTCAACCACTGCGCCACCAGGGAAGCCCTAAAACCCTGAACTTTTGCAGACGACATTGTAACTGATGTCCCAAGAGAGCGAGTTCTACCAACGCCAGACTTGGTGCTATTTTTATTTTTATTTTATTTTTTATTTTTTTTCTTTTTGCGGTATGCGGGCCTCTCACTGTTGTGGCCTCTCCCGTTGCGGAGCACAGGCTCCGGATGCGCAGGCCCAGCGGCCATGGCTCACGGGCCCAGCCGCTCCGCGGCATATGGGATCCTCCCAGACCGGGGCACGAACCCGTATCCCCTGCATCGGCAGGCGGACTCTTAACCACTGCGCCACCAGGGAGGCCCGGTGCTATTTTTAAAATTCGGCAGCCTTCTCCCTCCACAATCAGTTATGACCTCTTATTCCTGGTTCCCGAGCCCCTGCGGGAGCCCCCTTTCGGGGTGTCGAGGGGGAGAACGGCGCAGGGCCTTCCCCAGGCGGGCTTTTCCCACTGGGTAAGTCAGAGGGCCAGCCTCCCCAAAGCCTCTTGTACATTACATTATTGTTAATGACAATATCAGCTTGAGGCAGAAAGGAGGTGGGTTTATGGTTCTGGATGAGATTTACGGGTTATGGTTCTCCTTGTAAGGATGAGCACTTACAATGAATAAAAGAGGAGGAATTAAGTGAACTTCTCAAAAACCCAACAGCTTTGAGGATACCAAGAACTGTTTTTCAAAGGAAAAAAGATTCTTTCTCCATTCTTCTTGTTCACAAAACCCCCTCACTCGTGAAGCCCCTTGCACAGAGTTTAATACGTAGTCACTCTCCTGACAATTATTTGTTGAAGGGAGGGAGGGAGAAGGAGGGGGGAGGGATGAATTAACGAAGGAACAAGTGCTTCCTTCTCACACAGGAGGCCATTTTCCTGTGGAATGACATTGTAGGGGCAGGGCGGGGAACAAGGAAAGCAGATCCTTTCACAGGCCTAAAGAATTCCCCCGGTGCAGTGGCAGGAGGCGGGACACTGCTGAGCAGACAGCCTGGGTGTGGATCCTGGGTCTACCTCACACCTGCTGTGTGACCTTAAGCAAGATACCTAACCTTTCTGTGCCTGTTTCTTCCTCTGTAAAATGGGGGTGAGAAGAGGACCTCACTCCCTGCGTTGGTTGTGAGGATTAAATGAGTTACTACTATATGCAGAATGCTTAAGCCGGGGGCTGGCCAAAAAGTGTCGGTTACACATTTCTGAAGCTTTTGGAGATCATCAACTAGGTCTGCACAGAACTGACGACAAAAAGCGCTTGCCTCCTGGGAGGGAAGGTCGAAACTTCTTTATTCTCGAACCATCAAGGGAGCTGATGAGAAGTTACCAGACCTCAAGCTGGGCTTCGGGAGTCTTACAGGAAAGCCAGGCAGATGGGGAGGGCTGGCCGGAGGGGGATAACTCAGGCCCCTCTGCTCAGAAGCCAACCTGAGGTCAGAATAGCGAGGAGAGCCATCTCCACAAGCAGCCGATTCCTCTGGAAGGTCTCCAGGAGAACTGACACCTTCTCATGCAATTCTCCTTTGACTTGTCACTTTGAGCCCCATGGAAACCCTGAGAATAAATCATCAATTCCGAGAAACTTGAAGCTGTTTTTTCCCACTTCCTTTACCTCCTAGAGCAGGGTCAGCCAACCTTTTCCATAAAGGGCAAGAGAGTATTTGGCTTTGCACCACACAGTATATGGAAACTTCTCGACTCAGCTGGGGCAGGGCAGAAGCAGCTCCAGACGACACACAAACGCACGGGCGGGATGATGTGCCAATACACCTCCATTTCTGGCACTGAAACCTGAAGTCCATGTAATTCTTACGTGTCAGGAAGTCTTCTCTGGATTTTTTTCTTTTCCCAATCATTTCACAAAAACATGCGGTGGGTTGGATGTGGCCCCAGGGCTGTCGTTTGCTGACCCCTGCCCTGGGGTAGGCAGTACAAGCCCCAGACACACCCGACATGCCCTGCAGCCCTCTCTGGGGAGGAAGGGATCCTGTGGGCAAATGTCTACACATAAAAGCCATTAGAATCTGAGTAAGTGATCCGGGAAGACACTGGTTCTTTGTTCTTCCACGGGTGTCTCCACAAGAGGGGAAAAATCCACGTTGTGTTTTTCTTTAATTTATTACTTCATTTTTCATTTCCACCCAAAACGAGGTAAACTGTTAACTGCACGCAGGTTGCCCTCAGCGCACAAGGACACAGCAACACTTCAGGGGAGACAAAACAGCCGTAAAACGTGTAAAATTGTGCCCACGCCGTGCAAGATTAAACTCTCCCCAGAGAGGCAGACAGTCTCCCCAAGACCTATGGCTACGAGACCGCCACGGAGAAAACCCCACCACAGAACCCATTAAAAGTCAGCTTTTATGGGGGGCAGTATTATTTAATTGGTTTCTTTTTCTACTACAAGGCCTTTCAAATGCTTTGACCATGTGGGCCCTTTCCCAAGGCCAGCCACCCTCGGGGCCTCCTGCAGGCCTAGCCCGTGACTTCAGTGGGGGCCCCACCAACCAGCTCCGGCACCCCAGGCCACAAAAGCCAGGTCCTTGGGTGCCTTTTATGGGGATGATAACAATCTCACCACTTATGGAGTTCGCCTTGCGAGCTGGGCGCTGGGCTCAGCATAATCCTTCACACAGTAAAGGAAGTACCTGTATTTTCCAGATAACCTCTCTGAGCCTCCCTTAACCTCAGGAACTTGACCAAGGTCAAGGCCATGCAGGGAGAAAGTTGCCAAGCTGAGACTCCAACCTGATGACGGAGCTCTTTCATACCCAAATGATAGCAATGAGGACCTATTTGCTAGGGCCTGGGAGGCAAAGGAAGGGCCAGCAATCATGCACATGGGTTTATTTATCCTGTGTGCCTAATGCATCGGAGGAGGTGGAGTGACCACCACACACAGAGGGTGGCAGCTAACATTTGGAGGGCACCCACAGTGCACCAAGCAGAGCACACATTTAATCCACATGACAACCCTATGGGGTGGGCCCACTACTGTCCCCACTTTACAGATGGGAACACTGCGGCACAGTAAGGTTAGGGAACTCGCCTAGGTCTCGTGACTAGGAAGAGATGAAGACAGGATCCTGACATAGGCGGCCCATGCTCTCGGCTGCTATGCTGGACCAACAGCAGGTGTCAAGTCCACCATCTCAATAGTTTCCTCCTGGCCCCAGACCTGGTTGGCTGACCGCTTCTAGAACAGGTGATTTAAAATGTAACCCAGTGTTACACGAGTCATCAAAACGATGTGATGTGACAGCCAAACTATTAACGATTATTGCCCATATTCATTTTCTTACTGAAATTTTTATTAAGCACCTAGGATATGCCAGATATTAAGTAAGGGGGGGGGGTAAAACCCCCCTCCATCTTATCCATGTTGTTTATCTGATGCTTGGCACACAGTAGGTACTCAAAGAGGTTCATGAATGATCTAGGATTTAAGGCTTCCTTTACACTCATCAGACAGATTATTTCCTGCTATGTAAAAAGGAAACTGCCAGTATCAACAGGCTGCTGTTATTTTTTTCCTTTGAAAATGAAAGGTCTGATGATCAAAAGCCCTAAGAAAGGAGTCCCTGAAGACATTTAACGGTGGCCTTCCGCTGCCCACCTGCCACCACAAGTTTTATTTAGCTACAGGACTTGTTTTCTCCTTTCTAAACTCAAATCAATGAAATGCAAGACCATTTTATAAGAATCTCATTGGTTCAATTCACAGTATGATTTCTTAGACCCAGAAACAGTTGGGTATACAGATCTTCCTTGACTTAGGATGAGATTATGTCTCAATAAACCCATCGTAAGTTGAAAATATTGTTAAGCTGAAAATGCATTTAATACACCTAATCTACCAAACAGCATGGCTTAGCCTAGCGTACTTAAAACATGCTCAGAACACTTACATTAGCCTACAGTTGGGCAAAATCATCTAACACAAAGCCTTTTTTTTTTTTTTTTTGCGGTACATGGGCCTCTCACTGCTGTGGCCTCTCCCATTGCGGAGCACAGGCTCCGGACGCGCAGGCTCAGCGGCCATGGCTCACAGGCCCAGCCGCTCCACGGCATGTGGGATCTTCCCAGACCGGGGCACGAACCCGTGTCCCCTGCATCGGCAGGCGGACTCTCAACCACTGCGCCACCATGGAAGTCCCACAAAGCCTATTTTATCATCAAGTGTTGAATATCTCATGTAATTTATTGAATACGGTACTGAAAGTGAAAAGCGGGGCGGCTGTCTGGGTGCAGGATGGCTATGCGCGTATTGGTTGTTTATCCTGGTGATCGTGTGCTCACCAGGATCTGTGGGTCCCCGCAGCTCCCCGGCATCACCAGAGAGGATCAGATCACATATCCTAGCCTGGGGAAAAGATCAAAATTCCAAAATCAAAGTACAGTTTCCACTGAATATGTATCGATTTCACACCATCGTAAAGTTAAAAAATCGTAGGTCAAATCATTGTACGTCAGGAACCGCCACTTTTCCAACATACATGAATGAAGTTAAAATTAAAACCAAGCCACCCACGTTTGCCGCTTCATGCTATGATGAAGAGAATGTTCTTAAGTGGACGCTCCGCTCCCAGTCAGCTGAGAGCAGGTGACAGAAGGTTACCGAGTGACAAAGGAGGGAAGCCCGTCTCATTCCCTGAGTGGTTCCCTGGGACCCTGCCTGTGCAGTTAATTCGGGTCTAAAGACATAAAACTAAAATGCTGTGGGATCCGGGGTGGAAACTTGCTTTTGATGCATTGGGATTCTCAGCTGGATTACAGTCCTTCAATTCACAGAAGAAACTCAGAGAGCTGAAACACTTGCCAAGGTCCCCAAAGCAGCCAGCGGCAGAGCCTGGGCCGGAACTCAGGTCTTACAAAATACAGCAATAGTTAATAATAATAATCATGAGAACTAGCATTTATCGAGAATTTACCAAGTACCTGATGCCTGACTCGAGGCTAAGCCTTTTTTTTTACGTTGCTTCATCTAATTCTCATCAAAACCTTGTAAGTTAGAAATACTGAATAATAGCATTTATTCCCATTTGACTGTTGAGGAAACAGAGGCCCAGAGAGATCAAGTAACTTGCCCGAGATCACACAGCCAGCAAATGGCAGGGCAGGTAGCAAAGTCAAACCTAGGTTGTTTCTGGAACCGGAGGTCTTCATCACCTTATCATGCTATCGCTAAAGGCAGGCAAAGATGCATTTACACTTAGGGCTCCCACCACAAAGATCAGTGCTCTCACCTCCCTCAACATTCGAGGTGAGGTACTTCTGTACTAAATCACCCAAGTCCAGATGGGTCTGCACTCCTGCCGCTGGCCAAACAGCCCTAACACCCAGCAGACTCCGGACACTTTTCAAATCCCCTCATTTGCTAACAGCCTGGGCATGCTTCCTCTGTCACTGCACGCTCTGAGTGCACAGCAGTGATGCAATTACAGAGGTGTTTTCTCCCAATGCACCCATTCGTGCTGGTGCCCTGGTCCAGTATGGTCCAGCCCGTCTGTCAAAAGGACGTTGGAATGGGGCAGTGTCTGAGTCAATCTCATCAAGTCAGGAGAAGGGGAAGCGCTACCCGACTCCCTGAGAGGGAGCCACTTCCGTCAGGACGGGCCATGCTGCTTTCAGCTGTGGGACCCACAGCTCGCCCTGAAAGGCCCTACATCACAGCTCTCCCCCATCTGTTTCAGATGTCACTGTGCTGAAGGCACATGAGGATGAGATGGTCACCCAGCAGCACCCTGTGGAATTAGGTGGAGTCCACCGGAACCGGATTCAAGTTCTAGGTGAGTCTTGGGACACTGGCTTAAGGTCCTCATCTCCGAAACTCAATGTTAAAATGCAGCAATAAATGCCTAAATCTTAGGGTGGTTGTGGGAATTCAATGAAAATGTAAAATTACCTGGGACCTGGCACCCAGAACCGTCCATGGGAAAAGTCAGAGGCCTGATCCCCCAGCTCTGCCACCACATGAAGCGTCTCCCCCCTTTGAACGCAGTCTCCCTGGACCTCAGATTTCTCCTTGGTCAGGTGACAAGGTCAAACCAGAAGATGTCTGAGTCCCTTCCGACTCAAAGTTGCTAATTTCTAAGCACAGGACAGCAAGAGGTCTCCCTGGAGAACCGCAGGTTAAAAAAGCCCTAGCTTTCCTGGTGGCGCAGTGGTTGAGAATCTGCCTGCCGATGCAGGGGACACGGGTTCAAGCCCCGGTCTGGGAAGATCCCACATGCCGCGGAGCAACTGGGCCCGTGAGCCACAACTACTGAGCCTGCGCGTCTGGAGCCTGTGCTCCGCAACAAGAGAGGCCGCGACAGTGAGAGGCCCGTGCACCGCGATGAAAAGTGGCCCCCGCTCGCCGCAACTAGAGAAAGCCCTCGCACAGAAATGAAGACCCAATACGGCCTAGGGAAAATAAATAAATAAATAAATGGGCTTCCCTAGTGGTGCAGTGGTTGGGAGTCCGCCTGCCGATGCAGGGGACGCGGGTTCGTGCCCCGGTTCTGGGAGGATCCCACGTGCCGCGGAGCGGCTGGGCCCATGAGTCATGGCCGCTGAGCCTGCGCGTCTGGAGCCTGTGCTCCGCAACAGGAGAGGCCACAACAGCGAGAGGCCCATGTACAGCAAAAAAAAAAAAAAAAAAAAAAAAACCCAGTCCTGAATACTGACCCGGTGTTCTCCAGCTACCCAGGACCTTCACGTGTTTTACAGACACTCAGCACACTTGTGTTCACAGGTGACTTTTCAGGAGCCCCAAACACTGAGGTGGGAGCCGGGTTCAGCCCAAGCTGCCATTAATACCTGATTAATAAACTTCAATTTTCCCACTTCCTATTCCTTCCTTCTCACAGTCCCTCCAACAGGGACATCCCAGAGCCATTCAAAAACATCTCCAGATCTGCTTCTCCTTACTGGAGACCCTACAGGCAGCTAGAATAATGAGGGATCTGGGGTTTTGACTTGGGACTAATCTGAACCCTTACTATAGCTAATTCCCATGTCAATCTCCCCTCCTACTTACTGTAAGTTCCTCAAAGCTCCTGATGTCTAACCTGTGGCTATAGAACTAAAATGAATTAAAACTTTCCAGAGATGAAGGTCAAAGGTATAAGTCTAAGAATTAGGTGAATGCGCTTGGTATAACACAAGAAGAGAAAGAGCACAGCTTCATCTAAAAGCCAGGAGATTTACTACATAGAAACCTTCCACTAAGGGACTCTGACACTCGGCTTTGAAGAATATACTGTATACATTACAACCCTCACCTGCCGGGAGAAGAACTCGGCTATCACATACCCTCACCAAAATCCATGGCAATCAAACCACCCCCTCTTTTAGATGATCCTGGCCCTTCTGTGAAAACGTGCCCAGAGCAGAGGGTTGTGCCGACTTCCAAAAGTCACAAGGTCCCTGCCCAAGTGCAGCCAGCTGCCGACCAGATAGGTCAGTGCAGACAGAGGCACATCTAGGACAAGCAGGGTCTTTAGAGACCAGCTGGTCCAATGACTCCCACACCAGTGAAGGGCCTGGGTATGTACAGCTGGGGAAAAGCACCCTCAGAATTGGTTCTGACTGAACAACAGACATGGCAGGAAGCAAAGCTCAACGATGACCTTTCTGGCCAGTACGGTCTGTGGTCCGCCTACTGAGAGAGCGTGCAAGAGTTGAAGGAGAGAAAAGGGGGGGATGGGGTGAATCCAGCGGAGCCCTCCTCACCCCAGCCCCATTTCACAGGTGAGGCAATGGACACAGGAGCATAAGGGACTCACTCCAGGCCCCATGGCTCGCTAAAGGCAGAGGTACGGTTAGAACAAGGGTGTCCTGACTCCTGGTCCTCATCCCTTTCTCCTTTTGAACCCAGTTTACATGGGATGCTCTGATATTTTCTATTCTCTTCTATTTTTCTTTAATATTAGTACAACTTATTAAAGTGATTTTTTTTTTTTTTTTTTTTTTTTTTGCGGTACGCGGGCCTCTCACTGTTGTGGCCTCTCCCGTTGCAGAGCACAGGCTCCGGACACGCAGGCTCAGCGTCCATGGCTCACGGGCCCAGCCGCTCCGCGGCATGTGGGATCTTCCCGGACCGGGGCACGAACCCGTGTCCCCTGCATCGGCAGGCGGACTCGCAACCACTGCACCACCAGGGAAGCCCTCATTAAAGTGATTTTTCAACCTACCGATGGGTCGTGAGACATGGTTTAAAACTCCCCAACTTAGACATCTTGAAAGAATCAGGTCAGGGATAAGAGGGCTCATTTAGGCTCAGCTTGGGGTTGCGGAACACAATAAACACTGATAAGGAGAACTCATGACTTCCACCCCGAAAACGTCCCCCTCCCCGATGTCCCCCATTGCGTTAAACACCACCACTATGCACCTAGCTAGGCAGACTCAACAGCCAGGAGTCATTCTTAATTCCTGTGCCTTACCTGCCATCACCCCCTCCCCCCATCAGCTCATCTTGGTCCCAAACACCTGGTCCGAGCCATCATCACCGCCCCTGGGGCTAGGACGAAGTCCTCTTAACTGGCCTCCCTGCTGCCAGCTTGGCCTCCCTACCCTATTCCCTATCAGCGGCCAGAATAACTTTCTCAAAATATAAACCAGTTCACAACATCCTCTCTGCTCCCAAGTCTTCCCACCATCTTAGAACAAAATCCAGAGGCCTTTCTATGGCCCAGGAGGCCCCACGTGACCCACCTGCCCACTTATCACTTTTCCTCTAGCAACCACCATTCTAGTGTACCTTCTGTCTTTATGAGTCTGCCTCCTCTAGGGACTTCATGTAAGTGGAATCAAACAGTATTTGTCCTTTCTGTGTCTGGCTTATGTCACTTAGCATAATGTCTTCAAGGTTCATCCACGGTGTAGCACATCAGAATCTCCCTCTAAGGCTAAATGAAGTTCCACTGTATGTATATCCACATTTTTGTTTATCTATTCATCCACTGATGAACACCTGGGTTGCCTCTGCCTTCTGGCTGCTGTGAATAATGCTGTTATGAACGTGGAGGTACAAATATCTGGTTGAGTCCCTGCTGGGGTTTTGCTTTCTAAGCTGTCTCACCAGGACATGGAGCGTGAACCTGAGATGGGCCAAGAGGCTGCTGGGTGAGTGCCTTGACTGGTGGCCTATGAGTGGGCGCTGTGAGGATGCTAGGTGGTCACAGGAGCGTGGCTCGCCGGGCGTGACCTCAGAACCATGGCCTTGGAGCGAGACACCATGGTCTGCAGTCAGCTGTCACTTTCACTGGGTCTTAGAGCAGTGAGCCCAGTGGGCGGGCAGGGAATCAGAATGGAACGAAGCTAACAGGTGGGGTCTGGTCTTCCGTGGGGAGACATTTGAATTAGGCAGTAAGTGGCAGAGCTCAGCTCCCCAGCCAGGGGTCGGCTCACAAAGACGCTTCCAGCCACGGAGGCAGTAACCCCCAAAATCGCAGGAGGTGACCCCAAAATTGTTTGAGACATCAAAACCGCTTCCTTAAAAACCCACCATGATTTCAAATTAAGTACCAAAAAAGTCCAGAACAGGCAAATATAAAGACACAGAAAGTAGGCTAGTGGTTGTCTAAGGCTGGGGGTAGGGAGGCAAGGAACAGTAAATAGATGCGAAAGTTCTTTTTAGGGTGATGGAAACGTTCTAAAATTAGATTGTGGTGATGGTTGTAGAACTCTGCAAACATACTAAAATTCATTGACTTCTACACTTAGAGTAAGTGAATTTTATATGTAAATTATATCTCAATATGGCTATTATTTTAAATAAGTACAGAAATGTTTAAGAAGAAAACCCATAAGATTAATATTTTTAAGATTTTGACCTACTCAAGTACGAGGAGTTACCCTGCCTTACCAATATGAAGGATTTAATTGAACAAGTTATTTGACTTGAGATTTTAAGTTGAAATCTTCTACGTTTACATATAATATTGGAGCATTTAAGAAACTTAATGTTTGTCATTGAGGTATTAGATTTATATTATTTAAGTATGTGTTTGTTAATGAGACATCTGAAGTACTCAAAAAGGACATTAAGTATATGAGATTTTAAGTGCAATTTAAAACGTTAAAAGAAGGTGAAGTTTGTTCAAGGGTCAATGATTAATCAAATGCTACCCTAAATGTAACTTAAAATTTACTAGATTTCTGAGTCGCAGAGCAAGATTCTTAACTTAAAGGCTAGCTTGCTAGATTTATAACTTAAAGTTCTTTAAAAGATTCTTTTGTACACAACCGTCACACTCAGTGACATGAAAACTCTCACATTAACAGAGGATTAACGGGAATTGGCACCTTCGGGCTGGTCTCAGGGTGGAGACACTGAGCATCTCAGGTGAAGGAGAAGCAGACCCCAACCCAAACCTCATCACAAATTCCTGAAAGCCCCTACAGCGGTGGATGAATTTTACTGTTGAGAAACCTAAGAGCCTGTGGAAAAACACAGTCCAAGGAATTAAATTGGCAGTTAACTTAGGAAAGCCCTTCTAAATTACCTTTTATGGTCACCTAAATAAAACAAGAGAGCACGGCAGTCCACATTATATTAATTACATTCTACACACCTGGAAGGAATCATTAATGGGCATGGTACAGTTAATTTTCATTTACCTTTCCTTGCCTGGTGGAGAATTTCTACACTCTCCCCTGCAGTTTTCTTGGAATGCTTATAAATTTATTTTGCAATGATGCAGATAATATGCCAAAATACTTTCTTCCCTGTGGCTGGTGCTCCAAGTCTGATTTTATGACTGGAGACATTTATGTCTGCCTCTGGGCTTCCTCCACAGCTTCAGAGACACGGTGTAATGAATAACTCGGCTGCTTGAGAAGGGAAATATTCTAGGTAACCTTTCCTTAAGCTACTGAAGCATGGCAGGGCATTAACCCCAAACCTACTCCTTAAAGCCATCCTCACAAAGCTAGCTGGCTCCGGGCAGGATCATTTCACGCTGATACAGCCGGGCTGTGCCAGGCACCCCCATCTCTTGCACAGGGCTCCTCCATTCGCTCCTGGCTCACAGCCTCTTCAAAGGCCCAAGGGGACTGTCGCCCATCCTGTGTCTCTCTCAGGGCCATCTGGTCAAAACTTGCTCCTGCCTGGGCTCCTGCTTTCTTTCCCTTTTCTCCACCCTGTCCATAGTGTCGTAGACTGAATACTGTCCCCCTCAATTCATGTCCCCTCAGAACCTCAGAATGGAATCTTATTTAGAAATAGGGTCTTTGCAGATGTTACTAAATTAAGAGAGGTTGTCCTGGATTAGAGTGGGTCCTAAATCCAATGACTGGTCCTTATAAGAAGGGAGGACACAGACAGACGCACACAGTGGTACTTTTGTTATGGCAGCTCTAGGAAACGAATACACGTTGGTTCATGTCCTGTGTGACCCTGACAAGATAATCTCTTGGCCTCAGTTACTCCATCTGGGAAATGGGGATAATGATATGCCTACTTAGTAGGGATGTTTTGAGGACTAAATAAATTCATCCATGTCAAGTGTTTGGAACAGCACCTGGTCTGAGATAAGTCCTCAATAAGCTACAATTAGCTAACCATCCCTGACGTCCAGTATCTTCTTTTTCTACCTCCCAAAAGAGCACCTCAAAATCCTCTTCTATTCCAACCCAAAATCTCACTGTTGTACACACGATATACACATATTAATCTGTGGACACTAGGTTATTTCACAAATGGGAGAGGAACTCTCGTCACAGTTGGTGACATATGATGGAGGTCTAACCATTCTGCTCCAAATGAGCGTAAGGCAGGTTCAGGATGCTGAAGCGGGGGTGTTGAACAGACGGCGTGCATACCTTTTCTCCAGAAGCACAAGACAGCTAGAGATTGTCTCCCACAATGAAAGACACAGCCACAGTAATAAAGAGCTGGAGCCTTCCAAGGCAGCCAGCCACCCATCTACGCAAACCCACATTTTCATTTCCATATGTCTAGATGAGTTAAAGATGGAAATTATCTTTTTAATTGTTCACTTGTATTATTTTCTTCTGACATGTTTCTGGCCCAAGACGCTCGCAGAGAGAACACTGATTTTAAAAATATTCCCATATGCGCTACATCACTGGAACTGTGAAGATGTTTACTGCCTTCAACTCCAGCAATTTCCCTCTTGGGAAATTACACCAAGGGAACAATTCAACAGAAGCTAACAGGTTTATGCACAAAGATGTTTACTATAATACTTCCCTTCTGATGGGAAAAAACTGTAAACACTCTAAGATGTCCAAGATCAGAGGAATAATTTCATAAATCATAGTTCACTTAGGTACATCATTAACAAATCACAGTATATTCACTACTCAAAAAATGATACTGTTATTAAAAGCAATAATGTGAAGATATGGAAAAGAGGTTGAAATGAAAGCAGCAGAATTCATAATATTATGAGGATCAGGATCTTGGCTAGGTAAATGCGCACACATATAAAAATGAAAACAATTGTCAGAGTGCCTTGTGCCTTTCTTCCATGTTGTATATCATTTTTCCCACTTAAAAATGATGGCTTCAATATAATACTAGATCCAGATCAGCTCTCAGTGTTAAAGGTGCTACTGGAAAGCCAGAGACATTCTAAACAAAAAGCTGGCCTTTTCCCAGAGAGGACACCGAAATTATCCGCAGCCACTGATGTGGACAGTCTTCCCCAATAGATCTTTGAAAATGACAGCACTTAATTTTTGCACGTCTCAGGGCCATAAGTTGCTGAAGTGCAATTTATGTTGCCACCACCAAGTAGTAGAGGGATGGGGCAGGTGCAGGAGATCCAAAAATGAGTGGAGGGGAGGCTCAGGATGGGGGCAGAAAAGGCACATGTGGGCTTTGGGGGAAGCTAGGCTGTGCTTCAAATGTTATTCTTCTTGAAATATGGTCAGAGGGAAAAGACCACTGCATCTGTATCCTATTACGCACGCCCACACTTCCCATCTCCCTCCCTCCCTCCCTCTTAGGGAATCCAAGATGCAAGGCTGAACCTCACTCCACAGTCCCTCCCAAGACATGCAATGGGATGGGAATGAACCCAAGGACGGGCAAGAAAGGACCTGGGTTACCGTAGCGATTTTCCCCAGGAAAATGTTTCCCATTTTGAGACTTTTTTTTTTTTCAAACAAACAAAGCTTTCTGACAATATGGAGAGACAGAGTCCCATCTTTCTCCAAAAAGTAAGGAAGTCATGCACAAGATCCTTGCTGGCATGATAAGCAGGAAGGCATGACTTCTTGGGGTGCAGCACACACATCCAGGCTGCGTTTAGATACTAAAATTCCTTCAAAGTCAGCCAGGCAGGCTCTATTTGTGCAGGCAAATTAAAAAGCTGTAGAACAATAATAAGGTGTTTGCAAATGATTCCAGCTACAAGGGTATGTGAGAGCCACTTGCTTGTCTATATATGTGAGACATCGCCAGGTGTGTTAGAAAGGGTTCTGGTTCAGGGCTTGTGGCCACCTACTATCCGGTGACCCGGGGAGAAGGGGGACAGGAACAAGCTGGACATATTTTGAGTCCCTATTATACACCACGCCGAATGCCAGGTACTTTAGTAAACGTTATTTAACTTTCCCTTCCTCCCTACCATCCTGAAACGTAAGTGTTATTCCCATTTTACAGACGAGGAAGCAAGTGCAGAGAGGTATCTGCAGAGTCACACAGCCGGTAACTAACAGATTCTCTAGACTAATATAGCAGGTAAGTGTTTATTATCTGAATGTTATCAACAGAGATCTACCTGATGTAGGAGAGGGGGAGGAGCGGAGCAGACACGAAACACACCGAAAGCAGCATTTCACAACCCTGGGTCCAGCCCTTATTAAGAATAATAATGGGGGCTTCCCTGGTGGCGCAGTGGTTGAGAGTCCACCTGCCAATGCAGGGGACACGGGTTCGTGCCCCGATCCGAGAAGATCTCACATGCCGCAGAGTGGCTGGGCCTGTGGGCCATGGCCGCTGAGTCTGTGCGTCCGGAGCCTGTGCTCCGCAACGGGAGAGACCACAACAGTGAGAGGTCCGCGTACCGCAAAAAAAAAAAAAAAAAAAAAAAAAAAGAATAATAATGGGGGCTTCCCTGGTGGCGCAGTGGTTGAGAGTCCGCCTGCCGATGCAGGGGACACGGGTTCGTGCCCCGATCCGGGAAGATCTCACATGCCGCAGAGTGGCTGGGCCCGTGGGCCATGGCCGCTGAGCCTGCGCGTCCGGAGCCTGTGCTCCGCAATGGGAGAGGCCACAACAGTGAGAGGCCCGCGTAGCGCAAAAAAAAAAAAAAAAAAAGAATAATAATGTGAAAACATGTCAATGAGGTTTAAGTTACTTACTAAAAGTAATGGAACGGAGTTAACATATCTGTCTGACACAGCTGGGTCAAAATGTTGACATCAAAGTGTTCAAAGACCACGGACTTCATTGCCAGGGGGTAAAGCAAAGTGGCTAAAGATGTTAGCCCTAAGGGTGGTGGAATACCTGCTTCAATCCCGGCTCCTACACTAGCCAGCTGAGTGATCTTCTGCAAGTTCTGTGTCCCAGATTTCTCACCGATAAGATGGGAACGAGAGAACTTGCCTTTTAAGATTAAGAGGATTACGTGAGATGAAAGCACCAACACTGCCAACCATGATTCATGTCATTTTCATGTTTTTTAACTTCTCTGAAATCGTGGGGCATCTTACAGTCACAGCCTTTTTCGATCGGATAGGATGACGACGATGGTGGTGACAATCCCTGACTCTCTCCACAGACCTGTGGGCCTGCCTTCATCCCTATCCCCATCCCCATGCCTCATCTTAAAGTCCAAACCCCTGGAAGGAATGTGTCCCCCCTGCCTTTCTCCCTCCCTCTCTCCTTCTCTCTCTCTCCTGACCACAAATTTAATGCTTTCTTTTCCAAGCCAAGATAAATATCCTCAAGTCCAAATGACACAGTGCCGCAGCATCAAAATGCCCTGTACCCTCTGAGGGTGACCCCAAAGAGAAAGCTCACTCAGGTGCAGGCAGGAAGCTCCAGGATAAGCAGTCCCCTGATACAGCCCGGTACCCAAGCCATTCATCACAACGCCAAGGTCCCTGAACCAGTGGCCTGAATAACACTGGAAGCCACCACACCCTGTGAGTGTCAGGGCAGAATGGGGTAGTGGTCTTTAGCAGAACCAAGAAAGACCCCCTTATTATAAGACCCAACCCTCCTCCAAATAACTGCCCGGACTTCACTGCCAGAAGGTAGAGCAAAGTGGCTAAAGATGTTAGCCCTAAGGGTGATAGAATTTTTTTTAATTAATTTATTTATTTTATATTTATTTTTGGCTGTGTTGGGTCTTCGTTTCTGTGCGAGGGCTTTCTCCAGTTGCGGCGAGCAGGGGCCACTCTTCATCGCAGTGCGCGGGGCCTCTCACTGTTGTGGCCTCTCCCGTTGCGGAGAACAGGCTCCAGACGCGCAGGCTCAGTAGCTGTGGCTCACGGGCCTAGCCACTCCGCGGCATGTGGGATCTTCCCGGACCGGGGCACGAACCCGTGTCCCCTGCACTGGCAGGCGGATTCCTAACCACTGCACCATCAGGGAAGCCCAGGGTGATAGAATTTTTGAGGTCAGAAATCCCAGACAGCGTCTCCAGTGTTAAGCCACTAAATCAAATAACAACCAGCTTTCTAAACGTTTGAAAAACCACAACATCAAAAGCAAACAAATAGGGGTAGAATTTTCTCAATTATCAAGCTTTTCTCCCATAAACTTTGTTAAACCGTTGACACAGTTATGCTTGACATATATATGAATAGATATATACATACATTGATATATAATACTAATATCTCAAAAATATTAATAGATTATGGTGATTTCCAGGTGATCCTCCATCTGACCAAGTCTGAGGTTACTCCTCCAGCAGAAGGTCAAGGAGGTCAGCATCCTGGGAGCAGGACCCAAGTCCATAAGAGTGAGGATGCAGGAAGCATCTGCTTCTAAGAGGTTCTGATGGGAGAAGTAAGCTCCTGGATGTCCAAGGTCAAAGGCGAGTGACTTCACGGAGAGGGAGATCAGGACAGAAGTGGGAGGGCCACAGAAACAGAGGGAAACACTTTGGCCTTTCACTTCCTTCTCATCTCAATAAACATCAACACACGCTTTTCACGCTGAGCATAATTGAGTTTCAGGGTATTTGGAAACAGGCAGCCCAATGTCGAACTTAAACTCAAGTAATTAAACTTCTTTGAATTAAACTTTTTTGTTTTAACATCCTGACCTTTACTATGCTGGCCCGTGCATGTAGTCAAAGCTTTTGGCTTTACTGTACTGGAAACTTTAGTCAAATCAAGAAACCAATTTTTAGTTTCAATTTTCTTTTATACTCTTGCTTAAGCCTAGACTCTGCCTTCTTGTTAACAGAAATCCCAAAAGATATTTTATCCCCCAAATCTATAATGTATAGGGGAAAAGTCATAAATGATTTCTGGCTTCAATCCCTTAATGAAATAACTGAAGGGCCTTAACAGCAAAAAGCAAATGGTTTTATTCAAAATTCAAGCCTTTTCTTCAAACGTCTATCGGAAATAAAAGGGACTGGGCTTCCCTGGTGGTGCAGTGGTTAAGAATCCGCCTGCCAATGCAGGGGACACGTGTTCAAGCCCTGGTCTGGGAAGATCCCACACGCCGCGGAGCAGCTAAGCCCGTGCGCCACAACTACTGAGCCTGCGCTCTAGAGCCCGCAAGCCACAACTACTGAGCCCGCGTGCTACAACTACTGAAGCCCACACACCCTAGAGCCCATGCTCCGCAACAAGCCAAACCACTGCAATGAGAAGCCTGCGCGCCGCAACGAAGAGTAGCCCGTTTGATGCAACTAGAGAAAGCCCGCGCACAGCAACGAAGACCCAATGCAGCCAAAAATAAATAAATGAAATTTTAAAAAAAGAATAAAAGGGACTGATTACCTAGGGTTGACCTTAGGTGACCATTATCTGTGGTCTTCAATTACAAATAACCATTTGTAAATAACCACTCCATGTGCCTCTCAATTATCACTGCCGGTGATAATTGAGGGTGTGGTGACCCAAGCCATTCAGAAGCAGTAGGTGATCCAAGAGGTCGCTTCTGGTCAGCTGGGACTGCTAAGCAGGCTCCTTGAACATTTAGCTTTTTTTTTTTTTTTTTTTTTTCTTTTTGCGGTATGTGGGCCTCTCACTGTTGTGGCCTCTCCCGTTGCGGAGCACAGGCTCCGGATGCGCAGGCCCAGGGGCCATGGCTCACGGGCCCAGCCGCTCCGCGGCATATGGGATCCTCCCAGACCGGGGCACGAACCCGTATCCCCTGCATCGGCAGGCGGACTCTTAACCACTGCGCCACCAGGGAGGCCCGAACATTTAGCTTTTATCTTGTTACATTTGGCCTGAAAAGTTACTCAAAGGACCTTGCGTCTAGTGAGCACGGCAGCAGAATCGGGGCTGGGAGGGCAGGGATGGAGCCCAGGGGATTCACCAACACACTGGTAATCAGAAGTTACCTGTGTTGGAATGGACGTATTCTCCTGAAACTCCATTGGAGATGAAAGAGTAAAATAGCCCATTCCTGACATGGGATGAATAACAATGAACACCTGTTTAGCTGTCTGCCGATTCCAGTGGGCCTTCCACACGCATCCTCACTGCCTCTTGTTGTAAAAAGGAGAAATCTCCGATCAGAGAGGTGCAATGATGTACCCGCAGTCCCAAGATGAATCATGGCGTCTCCATTCTGTCAATGAGGAAATGGAGGCTCAGGGACATCAGTGACTTGCTCAGGGGCACAGAGCTCAGTGGTGGAACAGAGACTCAAACCCAGGTAATACAGGCCCAGGTTCAGTCTTATCCCTCTGCACAAAAGGTGCCTCCTTTATGGAAGTTTGTTTTAAAAAGGCGGGGGAGGGGTTGTGCATGGAAAGAAATATTCTTTGAGCATCCACACTGTCCTGGGACCACAGAGGTGAAAGAGAATAGATCAGCCCTCACTGAGCTTCAAGGCTCAATAGTGCCCTTTGCTGTTCTTCTAGCAACTTTCTCTGATTCTTTAAGGGTAACAAGAAAACAGAAGCATGTAATAAAGCCCCTTAATAGATACCTGGGCACCAATTCATGGCTTCTTCCTTATGTCAGAGACCATGTTAATTAAATTCCTTTTTGTACCTCCTACTTTGAGTGGGGTCAGTACAAAATAAGTTCTCCATAAGCACAATATTTAGTCAATCAATTAATCTGATTTTGCAGCTGAGACGACTGTACATCACAAGAGCCCAGAACCTTCCTAGAAGTTTTTACTCGGGAATGTGAGGGGTCTGGCTCTCGAGCGACGGTCGGTGTCCAAATAATAGAGCCAGCTTTCCATGTCTCCTCAAGAACCCCTATCACAGAGGGCTCTGTTGAGTTCTTTGTGTAGCTTATATCTGAATCATTTCCCAGACTGAAAGGACAGTGACTAAATAACATCAGATGGGACTTCAGAATTCTGGGCAAGGATAAGCCACGCCAGAAAGCTGATGACTCAGTATTCCACTTTTCAAACCAGCTGTGCTGCCATCCTGGAAAGAGAGCCTCGGTACCCAGGGCTCTCATCAGAACAGAGGCAGGGGGCTCCAAAGCGTAATCAGGAAGATAAAGATCTTAGGAAAGAAACTGAAACGTCTGCCCAGGAACAAAGATTGATTCTACCCTAGTACAGGAAAAGGCAAATGGAGAAGCCACATAATCTATAAATGATTTTGGAAAGATTTCTCATTTCAGGAAAACTTATCTTCAGGTTTTTTTTTTAAATATTGCAAGCCAACTGGTCAATGGAAGCCAGAGTTCAAGGCCTAGAAAGGTCTGATGCAGTGGAAAGTCAGTGGGCTGGGGACCAGGAGGCCCGTGTTGGGCTGGGTTCCCAACTAGCAGGGTGACCTTGGGTAAGCACTCACCCCCTTTTCTGGGTCTCAATTTCCTCATCTTTAAATAAGGCGGGGGGTCACTCTACAGAAGTTCCCTTCCAGCTGCAAAATTCAATCCTTCTGTAACTCCGTCCACGTGCTGATCCAACACCCTCCCCTCCACTGCTGTGAGGCTCACCAAATTCCATTGGCAACGTGCTCCACCACTGAACAGGCCAGCTTTTGTAGGCCTCCTCAGAGTGGTAACCACAGAAATGAACCCAAATGCACCAAAAAATGTAAATGGGTCGTGAGCGCTCTCATACGTATGAAGTCAGCAGTGTGAAATTTATAACAAGATGGTCTACAGATCTTTTGTGGACACACGGTTAAAAAAAAATCTCCTCTTAAATATAAAAAGGCCCATTTGTTTAGTTCTCAACTCAATCAGTCTTGAGTCGGCAGCATGCGAAACCCTAGTCCCAGTCGTGACCGTGGGTTGCCTCTTAGCGACACACTCATAGGAGGGAAACTTGGATTCTTTACAGAGATAGCCTCTATTCTGATGGGGAACTGGGGGAGGCAGGGGAAGTTGCCTTTGGCATCGACCAGCCCTTGGCATTGACCAGACAATGAACTCATCATCCTGCCTGGCCCAGAAATAGAAATTGAACGTTAAACATAGCTCACCAGCATCTCCTCCACCAGCATCTCAGGCTGAGGTTAAGTGGCTCACAAGAAAAGTCTGAGGCGGGGATGCTTACTTAATGCTTAAGAATTTACCCCATCACCCCAATAACCCCCGCTGCTCCACTGTCATCTGAAAGAAATTATTAAGCACCTAATGTGTACACAGCCCGTCCCTCCTAGACTGATCCAAAAGGAGCCTTCTGGATTGGGCTGCATGCCCAGCAATGTGAATGCACTTCATGCCACTGAACTGTACACCTAAAGGTAGTTAAAATGGTCACTTTTATGATAGGTATATTTTACCACAATTTTTTTAAAGATACCAAAAAAAAAAAAAAAAAAAAACCAGACTTACACTGCAGCCCCCAGACACACCTAATCATACTGATGCAAAATAGAAACACTCAGCCAGCGAGCTATTTCCAGCCTGTCCCCAAAATGTCTGGGGCCGATGATAATAGCCTCTCCCTTGGCCAAAGTAACCACGAAATTTGTTTAAGTATCATGCCTAGAGCCTTAGAGTAAATCCACAGCCATTTCCACCCTTCCCAGAGGGCTCAGTACTGAGACCTAGACTAGTGGTTCTCCAACCTGAATGCCCCTCAGGACTGCCTCGGGGAAGGTCAATGCAGATTCCAGGGTCCCATGACCAAGATCCTGATTCAACAGGCCTCTCTCAAAGCCCAGGAATGTGCCCTTTTAAAAATGTCCCAGGTGATTTGGAGGTACTTGGGGTGTATTAAAGGGTTGAGCAGGGGGGTAGGTGGACCAGATGCAGCCCTTACGTGGGCTTTAGAATCAGCCAAAGGGGTGTGGCCACGGGGACTGCCGCCAGCTCCTGCTCCCCAGTGAAGGCTGCCAGGGGCTCTTTCCCAACTTCAAGGAGGCCCTTGGCTTTGAGTCCTTGAATAAGTCCGGGCAAAGTAGAGTGCGCGGTTCCGCCACCTTCCCCACGGCTAGTGGACCTTCCACCAGAACCAGAACACCCAGATTCCAGGCCCGACTCTCTTCCACACCCTTTTCATGACCATGCCTCAGTCTTCTCTCTCTGTAAAATGGGCCTGATAGTACCTGCCCTGGCTGACTCCTCGGGCTGTTGCATCAGGGGTTCCAGGCCCTGTTCTCCCAACTGTGTGGCCTTGGGCTCTTTACATTTCACCTCTCTAAACCTCAGCTTCCATATCATTCAAAGGGGAATAAAAAGAGTACTAAGCTCACAGAGCTCTCATGAGGACTAAAGGGACTAATGCAAGAAAAACTCTCAACCCACTGGAACACAGACAAGCAGCACTTAAGAAATATCAACTAGTATTGTATTTATTAATACGCTGCACTTGGGGGTGCTTGGTAGGGAACAAATCTAAGAGATGACCGTTTTCACACTTTTATTATGTAAGAAAAGACCAGAACCTGTGTGTGCCATCCACCCTGTGATTACAAATCACGGCCCTTTGGCTTAGAGGTGACAAGCGTAACTTTGAGAAGCCAACCCTTTTATTTCAAAAGTGGGTTTCTCCACTCTCTATCGGAAAGGCCTCCAACCCTGCTGCTCCCGGAACGGCCTCCCTCAGAAGGGAGCCACGTGGGGACTCCGTGCCTCAGGCAGGACGATCTGCAGACTGCATTCCACCTCACCCACTGATGTCACCTTCCAGCCACACAGAACCACTCAGAGATCTCAGAAGACACCCAGGAATTTTGTTCCTTCCTACGGTCAAGTTGTTCCTGCTTCCAGAACCTTCCATGCTTCAGCCAAGACCCTATTCACCCAGATTGTCACTCGGGCTGCAGCTCAGTTGCCCCGCCTGAGGGAGGCCTTCTCCAGCATCCCTTTCATCCCATTATCCTGTGTGTCTTCCTTAGAGCACTGACCCCCCAACCTGAAGGGACCTCATCACAGTCCCCTCCCTCCTGAACGTCAAGCTCTAAGAGACCCCCTGCCCTGCTCACTGCAACAACAGTGCCTGGCACACTGGAAAATACTTGATGCCTGAATCGTACATCTCAGCCAGGGTGAACATGGAACCCAGGTACCCTGAGATGGTCCCATTCATGCCTGTGGGCCTGGAGCCAAGTTTAAAAGCTCTTCCTTTCATTCTAACAAGTGGCTGGTTTGATGGTGAACCTTGCATTGCTCTAATGAGAGGTGATACAGCCCAGGGGTTAGGAGCCTGGAAGTTCTAGAATCAGACCAACTTTGGTATCAGTCCCAAGCTGCCACTTCCTACCGTGTTGTCCTCAGCAAGTCATGACTGTCTGATAAAACCATCCTCGGAGTATTTCAGAGAGACTGAAAGACAGCACGTATGTAGGCACTTGATACATGGCATGTGGTAGATAGTCAATAAATGTTATTATGAATAAAAATAATAATAGCATTTTTTTCTCCTCTGAAGACAGAGGACTGAGTCCACCACCTACCAGGCATGTGACCTTGGCCAATTTACCTACTATCCCTGCCACTTCTCATCTCTACAGTGAGAAGACAGCGCTCCGCAGCCGCAGCCTGGTCGCCGGCCCTGCCATGTCCTGGGCCATGGTCTTCGGTCTTCTGGCCGCACTGCTGCTGACTCGCCGGCTCACGCAATGAGGAAGCAGGCGTAGGGAGGCAAAGTCACGCGGCCAGCGAGAAGCATGGCTGGGATCTGAAGCCAGGAAGTGTGGTGCTAAAGTCAGGCTCATAACCATCCTGCCCTCCTGCCTCTTGTGCAAAAATCGCCGCTCCTGTGTCCTGTCTGTGGGCTCAGACCTGGACTGGGAGAGGGCTGGTGCACACTGGTCTCCTCCAGCCCTGTGCTGTGCCAGCCCTTAAACGGAGCCTTCGGGAGAAGCCGGCTCACAGAGAGGCGACCTGGCGGGCCTCCGCCGGACCTCGGCACTATACCCTGGTTGGACGATGCTTTGGAGTTTGGAAAAGATGCTGCCAGCTTCCTCACTAGGATGAAGGAGAAGCACGGTGATATCTTTGCTGTGCTGGTGGGGGCCAGGTATGCCACTGTCCTCCTGGACCCACACTCCTATGACATGGTGGTGTGGGAGCCTCGCACCAGGCTGGACTTCCACGCCTGTGCCGTCTTCCTCATGGAGAGGATTTTCAACGCGCAGCTTCCGCATTACAGCCCCAGCGATGGAAAGTCCAAGATGAAACCGACTCTCCTCCACTAAGAACTCAAGGCGCGCACGGAAGCCGTGTACGCCAACCTCCACACTGCCCTGCTGGGTGTCACCAGGGAAGCAGGCAGTGGCTGGCATGCGACGGGACTCCTCGAATCCTCCTAAAGCTGCCCGCTCGGAGCCGCTATCTGACTCTGCACGGCGTCAGGGCAGCGCCCCACACCCGGGAGAGCCAGGCCCAGGACCGCATCCACTCAGCCGACAGCTCCCACGCCTTCCGCCAGCTCGACCTGCTGCTCCGCAAACTGGCACGTGGCTCCCTGTCACTGGGGGATAGGGACCAGGGGTGCAGGGTCAAAGGTCGCCTGTGGAAGCTGCCGTCCCCAGCCAGGCCGGCCACTCGGGCAGGCCCACCGGAGCAAACGGCTGGAGCGTTACCTGCTGCACCTGGAGGAGACGGGCGTGTCGGAGCAGATGCAGGGGCGGGCTCCGGTGCTGCAGCTCTGGGCCATGCAGGGGAGCATGGGTCCTGCTGCCGTCTGGCCCCTGCTCTTCCTCAAGGACCCTGAGGCCCTAGCTGCTGTCCGTGGAGAGCTGGAGCCCATTCTCTTGCAAGTAGAGCAGCCCATTTCGCAGATGACCACCCCCTCCCCATAGAAGGTTTTGGACAGCGTGCCTGTGCTGGACAGCGTGCTGAGAGCCTCAGGCTCACCGCCGCACCCTTCATCACCCGCGAGGTCGTGGTGGACCTGGCCTTGCCCATGGCAGATGGGCGGGAATTCACCCTGCGATGTGGCGACTGCCTCCTCCTCTTCCCCCTCCTGAGTCCCCAGAAGGACCCGGAGATCTACACAGACCCAGAGGTTTTTAAATACAACCGATTCCTGAACCCTGATGGATCAGAGAAGAAAGACTTTTACAAGGACAGGAAGCGACTGGAGAATTACAGCCTGCCCTGGGGAGCAGGGCACAACCAGTGCCTGGGGAGGGGTTACGCCATCAGCAGCACCAAACAATTCGTGTTCCTTGTGCTGGCGCGCTTTGACCTGGAGCTGATCAGCCCGGACGTGGAGATGCCCAAGTCTGACCTCAGCAGGTACGGCTTCGGGCTGATGCAGCCGGAACGTGACGTGCCTGTCCGTTACCACATCCGGCCTTGGGCTCCAGGGCAGATGGGACTCCACGCACCCAGCCTGCCCCGAGTGGCCCAACGTTCTGCGCCTGCGTTCGGCCTGGGTACAGAGCTCTGAACACCCAACGATGCCAAGCGTTATCCCTTCCCTACTGTTTTTCCTAGAAGGCTATGTCTGGGGGAGGAGAAAAAAGGGGAGCAAAGAAAAGACACCAAAAGCTCTGCGGATTATCTGCTGCAAAGGTTAAGCTCCAAAATGAGGCTCTTCCCGCCCCCAGCTCCTCCCACCTTTATGATATCCACTAAAGCTGGGGCCGACGGGGCACAACTAGGAGACCCCACTGCCTTGCCCCCAGCCCCCACGGGCTGACAGTGGTGTGGTCCAGACCCTAACCAGCCAAAGTAGATGCTGGCCATAAAAAGGCCATTTGGGGCCTAGCAGTGCGTCTGTTGAAAGAAATTCTGTCCCCAAATTTTTATTAAACTACCTAAAGCCAAAAAATAAAAATAAAAAATAAAATAAAATGAGAAGACTTCCTAAGCTCACAGGTTGTTGTGAGGATCAGATGAGATCATCTGGGTAAAGCACGGTGCCTCGTACATCCTGAGCACTCAATAAACTGCAGCCATCAGTGACACCCGTATTGTTGCCTTTCCTCCCAAACGCATGAGCTCCTTGGGGGCAGGAACCCTGTGTACTCGCTTCTCTATTCCTAACACTAAATGCCTGGCACATTTTTCTAGAAGGAAGGAAATGAGTGGGGTTTTTTTTGAGGTCATCCCACACCCATCGCCCTCCAGCTTGATTTCTGGTGTGAGAGAGGGGTAGATGGGACACAGAGAAGGCACGGAGCTGGGGTTGGTTGCACAGCGCCGCAAAGGTAGAAAGAGAATTCGCTGGAAGGGTGGAGGATCGCAGATGGTAAAGTCCCCAGCTGCTTACACACCTACTAGTGCGAGAGGGAGGCTGGTTAAATGTTACAAATGAGTCAACTTTCTCTTAGACAATAAGATCAACAAGGAAGACAGTGATGGGGAGAGGAACAAACAGGGTGAGAAGGAGAGAAACAGGCACCCGGGCTCCTGTGTAACTTAACCCTTTGGGAGGAAGGGGTGGGGTGGGGGGCACACGGGACTGGAAAGCCGTCGAGTTGGGGGACGGCCGGGGAGCCACCGATTTAATTTAGATCCTCCCCCAATGGGCTGCATCACAGCCTGGCTCGCATGCTCATTTCATGCTCCTCTGACACAGATGGGAAGATCAAACCCAGGACATGTCGGTTTTGTAGGTTATCAGATATGTCAAAACCGTTAACCGTTTCTGAATTTAGCAACTTGGCAGAATGTGGAGCGGAGCTGCTCGGGTGGCCAAGCACGCTGACTGCAAAGAGTTTCTTTCGCAATCTTGTCCTCTTCTGCCAACTGTAAACTAAGATTATGAAGCAGACTCAACATGGCTACATGGAGTGTCGGCCTTCAAGAGGGAAAGCCAGGTGTTGGGGGCTCCCAGCACCACATGGTCAATGGCACCACCCCAATACTACCTGCACCACCATCACTGACAATGTCGTAATTTATCCCCCAATGATCCACGAGTGGGAGAATAGATGGATAAGGTATAGCCTGGGTACCCTGGAGGCACCCCAAAAATGTGGTCCCTAAATACTTAGCCTGGAATCTCCCCACTTCATTATCCTCGAATCCCACACGTAACACTTCAATTTTCAATCAATCCAGCATGTGCACTGTGCTCCCAAGTGCCTATGACGTGCTCAGCTACGGGGCAACAAGTTAGGAAGATTACAAAATGGAATCAGACACCCTCTGAGTTCTTCTCTAAATTTTAAAAGCAGCTGCTCATAACAAAATATTGAGAACATAAGGGAGACTGGTTTTTAAGTAAACTGCCCACAAATCCTAATGATTGTTCCTTTAGGTAAATTTGACAGGTTGTATTTGTCATGTGTTTTTTTTTTTTTCATTCAGAATATAAAACATTCTGAAAAATGAGGGGTCTCTTAGACTGAGCTGTAGTAACTAATATGGCAACTTCCGGAGGGTTTTCTATCCCTCTCTACCCCTAGAATTTCTTCCCCCACAATCACCAAGTCAAGAAGTTTGCCTTGTTTTATAAACTAGTCGTTTTACTTATGTGTGTAGAATATGGAATCAGACTACTGGGTTCCAATTCGGGCTCTGTCACATCCTGGCTCTATGACCTTGGACTGGTTACTGAATCTCCGCCTGCCTCAATTTTCTCATCTCTAAAATGGGAATAATAGTAATACTTCTCAGGACTGTTGTGGGGATTAATGAACTATTATAAGAACACTTAAAAGAGTGCCCAGCACAGTTTTAAGTACTTACTTCATTAAGTACTTAATAAATGTAGCTATATACATAAGGCAGCACTGCCTTTAAAAGTAGGTCATTAGCTTTTTAAGATCCCCTAGGGTGAGTTTCAACTTTTATAAGTAGAAAGGCAGTATAGAATACTGGTTAAGAGCACAAACTATAAAACCACACTGCCTAGGATTGAATCCCAGTTCTGCTTTTACTTGCTGTGTGATCTTGGCTGTTACTTAACCTCTCTGAGATTTAGTTTCTATAAAATGGAACTAATATTGCCTTCACGCTTAAGTGAATACAAACACATAGTAAGTAATAACAAAGCATGACAGTTTGCGGCTCTCACTGTATTTCTAGGGGAGGTCCCAACAGCAACAAAGAGTCACATTCATAAAACGTCAAGATGACATTCAAAGTCCCAGGAAGCAACTAGGTAACCGTCCATTAGCCACTCTCACCCCATCTTAGCTCTGTTCAAAGTTGCTAATGTACAGATCATTAGTGAAGGCGTAGCAAGCAGAATTCAATTAAAATTGGCCCAGCTTGCTGCTCCAGGTCCCTCCATCCCCATCCTGCAGCAGCACTGAGAGCTAAGGGGGACAGACAGCAGGGCTGATGCACAAACACTGGGAGGGGCCCACTGGCACAGTACCTTTGGCTGTTGCATGGCAACGGGAGCTGCCAAGACAGAAGAGCATCGGTAAACTGCAAAGAGAGAGGAGAGCCTGGCTCCTGCATGCAGCCAGCATCAAAGCATCCATGAGGCTGGAAGGCAAGGAGACCCCAGCCCTAAATAGCAGCCCTGGTGACAGGGCCCAGCCCAAGCCTGTGAATCCTGGTGTGGAAAGGAACAGACACACCGGTCCTTCCCTATAGTGACCTGCCCTGGGGAGCCACAAATGCATGAACCAGCTTAGCCTCTAAACCTTCCACACAGCTCAAGGTGGGTCTGGAACCCCTCTCCATACCTCAGGAAGGGAGTCAGATCCGCAAGAAAGCTCGTGCCCACCTGGAGCTTGGGAATGTCTCACTGAGGACATAACAACAGAACATAAGACAGTGTATCTCAGCAGGAATGTAACTAGAGGTGCTGCGGGCTGTCAGGGGAGGGAAAGTCTCCAGGAGAAGGAAGGTGGATCTTAAGAGACACAAGGAAACGGAAGAGGAGGCAGGGAAAGACGGGCAGTGACACAAGTCCCACGCACCCAGGGAACACCTTTCTACCCAAAGAGAAACTCACCATTTAAAACAAACCTTTCTCTGCCTTCTAAAAAAGGACTGAATTTTCTGCCAGATCTGAGTGAAGCTCAAAGGTATTTTGTAACTCCACTTCCTTGCCTAACTAAAGATGTCCCAACTTGTCAGTCACCCTCAACCTCAGATGCATTTCACCTGTTCCACAAAATGTGGTCCGTCTGACCCACGAGGCTCAATTTCCTAAAGATTCTTGAAGCTTTAATGTGGCTGACTGAAGTGGCTATGATATTTTATCGGAGCGACAGTACACTTTATTCTTTAGAGACGTCAGCAAATTTTGCCTCTGGTGAATCGGTCCTGATGGAGAACCTCAGATTTAAAGAACTAGGGAGAGAAGTTTTATGTATACATTACTATACATACACACACAAACACACGCAGACACACACACATGTGTGTTTATACATTATGAAAGCTCCTTATATAAACTTTATATGCATATAAACTTTATGTGTGTATGAACATTTGTGTGTGTGTATGTTTTAGCCCACCTAACAAGAAGATCTGCCTTGAGCTAGATATGTAAGGCTCTGGGTCTCAATTTCTATAACTGCAAAGGCATAGGGTTTCTCAGCCTTGGACACTGTGGGGTGAAGATCCCAAGGCTCCATTCTAGTTCAGTGTGGAGAAAAGTGCTAGGGTCCACTGGTGATGTCTGCTGTGGTCACACTAAGGAGAGATGAGAGGTGTGTCTGCTAGTATCTGGATCAGCTCAAAGGACTCTCCTGATAGATGATTTTCAGGATCTTAGAACTGAGTCCCAAACAGAGGGCTCTTTTAGAATCTCTAAAGGCCTATTAGTTCAAACACTCTGAGCACTGAGTTATAAAGGCCACACGCATGGGTTCAAAGCCATCGCCTTGCTGCAAATAGAGAAAAAAAATGCCGTTTGTGTTGGGAAGGTCCCTCCCAAACCCACTCCTACAAGCTCCCTGCGAGCACAGGCCCCCAAGGTGGAGTCACAAGTTTCTCCTCCACTGGGACCCGGTGGGACAGGGGAATGGTTTCCCAGCATTTCTGCACAGCTGTTGAGTCACAATAATAACTTCTATGAGGGTCTAAAATGATTTCCATATGAGCAGCTTTCACTTTATGGAAAGACCCCCACTCCCCGCAATGCAACTAAGGAAGAAGAGAAAGGTGACACGGGTGACAATAATGATGTCTATGGATTTTGAGACAGACCTTGGGAGAGGCAACGGAGAAAGAATAATTTACGGGGACCCTGAAGCCTCATGACCTGTCTGTGCGGGACATCCTAGATTCCCATACAGCAGGGACACCAAGGCCCAGAGTCGTGATGTTTAACGCCATGGGACGGGCACACAGCCAGCGAATGGCTTCCAAGCCCTGTCCTTTCCACGCTGTAGTAACACAGACTAGACACCTCTAGGGGCTGCAGTGGGGCAGGGCCAGAGGATCTGGAATGTTGACAGGCCCTAGGAAGTGAAGACAAAGAGGATGCACAAGGAAACGAGAACGTAGTTTCCACACGGCCCATCCCATGGCTCAGAGAAACTCAGTAAACATAGTCTGGGTGTTTCCATCCCAACTTCTCAGCCTCCACTTCCGTTTCCCTCCAGCTTGCCCGGCTGAGAGAGATGCGACGGCTGCTGAAGAAAGAACACTGTGCTCTGCTCCTTTATCTCTGAAAAGATCTGGAGACCAGCCCAATCTCAAGGGACCGCTGACAAGAACAAGAAATCACCAAGTGCAGAATGCCCTCATTAGTGAGGCTTCTAACCACCGGTGGGGGATGTCAGGACCACACAGTTCCTGCCCTGGGCCCTGGCATCCTCACGCGTTCCTATCTCCCCACCCCTGCCACGCTGCCTGCAGACTCCTAGAACATCGAATATCAGTCCAATACAGAAAGCAATTTACTAATGTCCTAAAACATAGGGGGGCTGCACAAGGTGGTCTCTGGAGTCTCTTCCAGGATGGCAGTTCAGAGACAGCTGTAGCTGGTTCTGACTTTTATCACCACGTGCAGCCAGGAACCTTCAAGTCCCACCATCAGAGGCCCCTGGAGGTAAAAGGCAAATGTCTTATTGGGGGAAAAATAGTACTTTGGCAAATGATCATTGAGTCTCATCTTGGACAGACTCGGGGAGAAAAAGAGGTATGATGGGGAGTGAATGTGGAAAGGAAACTAGGCTCTGAAAGCCTTGAGCAGTCAGGGACGACCAGAACAACATCATAAAAACAGCAGTTATGTTTTCTGCACACCTGCTACACACTGGGCACAGCGACTCAGACTCCTATCATAAGCACTATCTCATTTAATCCTCTGTTATCCCTGCTTTATAGGTAAGAAACTGAGACACCAGGAGATTCAGTGACTTGCCCAAAGCAACACGCTGTTCACCCGTTCCTTCAACGTCTATGTATTTCACATGTGGCTGCAGGCACTGCACCAGATGGGGAGCCACAGAGTGGCTGGGCTGGGATCCAAGCCTAAGCATCCGGATGCTAGATTTAATACCCCAGATGGACCAATCCGCAAAGGGGAACGCTGTGATGCTGAACCATGCAGACACACGCAGGAGGCCCACCGGGGGGAACCCAGGACCCAGCCCACTTTGGGGTGTGCCGCCCGTCGGAGCTGCAGGGAGGAGGGTAGGCTGGAGGGAGCCTGAGTCCTGCGGGACAGAGCTTCTGGAAGGCAGAGACTCCTTCCTCTGACTCTGCCTTGTCCTTGAGGCCGCCTCAGTGTCTCCCCGTAGTAGGATCTCAAATAACTGTTCTTGAGAACATATGGCACCCAAGGGGCCACCCCACAAAGTCGTTTCTACCAGTGGATTCTCTTCTGTGTAGACAACATGGAAGACTGCCAGGAAACCCCCAGGGTCATCCTCTGTGTCAACAGACTTCCTGGAAATGAAGCCAACCTTGACCTTTAAGAGCCTGCATGATCTAGCCCTTACCGAGCTCTCCCACTCCACTCCAGCCACCACTCCCCTAACCTGCCAAGCTCATCCCCACCTCTGGGCCTTCATCCGTGGTGTTCCCTCTGTCACCAACACTCTTCCCTTAGAATTTCACCCGGCTCACCCCTTCACATCCCTTAAGTGCCTACCCAAAAGTCACCTCTTCAGAGAGGCCTTCCTCAACCATCCCTTACAAAATAGCCTTCCCACTCTCGGTTCCCTAACCCTGCTTGAATGGCGTCCCTCATCACCCCAAATCATGTCATTTACCACACGTGTTCATCCACGGATAGTCTGTCTTGCCCACAGGAATGGAGGCTCCATGAGAGCAGGCTTTGTCTGTTTGGTTCACTGCTCTTATCTCTAGAGCCTGGAAGGGAGACTGGCACATAGCAGGTGCTCAGTAAGTATTTGCAAAATGACTTGGATACATTAATCTGTATCCACCAACATTTATTGTATACTTACTACATGAGGCTCTGAGCATACAGAGATTTAAAAACAAGCAAGGCAATGTTCCTATCTCTGCGTTCACAGCTGAGAGAGGGAGATGCTAGAGGGAGGTGTCCCAGTTGAGCAGTGCTAGAGGAAAGGGTGCCAACAGTGTTCTGGGAGCACCGCCCCACCCCACTGCGTGACACTGAGGAACCACAAGCCCTGACTCCCAGTGGGGGGGCCCAAACCTGTGTGACATAACCTCTGCCCTCAGATGCATAGCCTCGTCCACTCACAGGAGACAAGGGTTCGCACAGACCCCAGATGGAAAATCGAACCACAGCGTTTCTTTATGCCGGGTAGGTGAGGATTCTGCTTCAGAAGTAGTCACCTACACAGAAGCTTAAAACTATTTTTAAAATTTTTCCATTTTTAAACTGACATAACTAGTTTCTACTTTTTTTTTTTTTGTGGCACACAGGCCTCTCACTGTTGTGGCCTCTCCCGTTGCGGAGCACAGGCTCCGGACGCGCAGGCTCAGCGGCCATGGCTCACGGGCCCAGCCGCTCCACGGCACGTGGGATCTTCCCGGACCGGGACACGAACCCATGTCCCCTGCATCGGCAGGCGGACTCTCAACCATTGCGCCACCAGGGAAGCCCCTAACTAGTTTCTATTTTTTAACTGAGATATAACATTAGTTCCAGGTGTACAGCATACGGATGCAATATTTTTCTATGTTGCAAAATGACCACCCCAGTAAGTCAACATCCATCCCCACACACAGTCACAGATATTTTTTCTCGTGATGAGAACTTTGAAAATCTACTCTCTCAGCAACTGTCAAACATGCAATACAGTACTGTCAACTATAGTCGCCACGCTACTCACGACATCCCCAAGACTTACTTGTTTTTTTAACTAGAAGCCTGTAGCTTTGGAGCACCTTCACTCATTTCACCTACCGCCCACCCCCGCCTCTGACAACCAGTTAAAACCATTTCTGGGGACTTCCCTGGTGGTCCAGTGGTTAAGACTCCGAGCTCCCAATGCAGGGGGCCCGGGGTCAATCCCTGGTCAGGGAACTAGATCCCCCACGCGTGCAGCAACTAAGACCCGGAGCTGCCAAAACAAAACAAAACAAAAACTAGACAACGTCAATTAAATTTTAATTTAAAAAATTTTTTCTGAAAAGTCTCTAAGGTCTCTACTCGAGGCGGTCCCCGTGCCTGAGGGCTTGGGATGAAGAGTTTCTGTCTTAAGGCAGAGAAGGAGGACGGCACAACAGAATTAATTTTACACCTGAGGTCGGGGGAGTTGAGGAACTGGGGGACATGCATGACAGCCCCCAGTTTGCAGGTGAAGGGACCGGGGGCTCAGTTGCCAGAAGTCTCATTTGTCTCCAGTCACAAACAAGTGCAAAGGCTTCAAGGGCCCGGGAAGCCCCTCTGTCGTTGGGCCCACGGGCTGGGCCGGCGGCGCTTCCTCCTTTTATTTACAGAGGCTGCTGACAAAGGTGAAAGAGAGAGGGAGGCGCTCTGTGAAAGCGGAGACTGAAACATTGATGAGGAACAGTAACTGCACGTCCCAAGACAGGAGGACAGGCCCTGCCGCTGCTGCCGCGGAAAGGTTCTCCGGGCTCATCAAAGCACTCAGCTCAGCTCTGGGCCTCAGTATCAGCCGTCCCCACCCCTGAAACGCCCTCCACATCCTCCCCCAAGTCACGACCCCCTCCCCCATGAAGCCTCCTCTGATTGCCGCAGCCTGCACTGGTTCAGAATCACAGAAACCTTGGAATGTTAGAGCCGGAAGGCACCTTTCAGATGAACCAGGCCAGGTCCCACATTCTCTGGGAGATGAATCCGAGGTCCAAGAGGTGGAGTGGCCAGGCTTCCACCCCTCTCTCGCGGGCTTTTCCTCCCGTCGTGCTCTCTGCTCCTTCTAGGGCAAGTCCACCCCCCTCCACTGACTCCTTCAAATCACTCAACAGACACTCCCTCCTCTCCTGCCCTTTGCCTCCAAGACCGAGCCCTGCCCACTTGGCCGCCTCAATTCCCAGTCACCCCCACCCCTCCTCTCTCACCCTTCCATCCACGCCTGGGTTCAGGCCCTGCTCGTCTCTTCCCGAGGGGTTTTACAGAAGACTCGTGAGGGCCCCAGATCACACCCTTCTTGTCCTCGTCCCATGCATCCTCCTTCCAGCGCTCACCACGCCCACCTGACCATCCACACCCACACTCCATGCCTCCCACCCTGCCCAGTGCCTAGTCCGGGACTAAGTCCAAAGACCTCAGCAGGGTCCAAAAGCCCTTGTGAGCTGGCCTCTCCAGCTTCAGGGGTCCCAGCTATGCATGAGCCCTACCCCCCGCTTTCTGCCTATTCTCGCCTTAAAGCCATCCCCACAATTGTGGGTTCAGCTATGTCCCCCAGAAAGATCGGTCCAAATCCTAACCGCCAGGTGCCTGTCTGTGAATGTGACCTGACTTAGAACCCCTTTTTGCATCCCTCTTATGATCTTTTCGCTGGGGGCAATGGAGGGGGGGGGCTTTGAAACCAAACCTGGCTCCCAGGCTCAGCTCCATCACTTCCCAGCTGAGTCACCTGGGCCAGGTCCCTTGAGCTCTCGGATCCTCAGTTTCCTTCTGTAAAATGGGGCACCGCGTCATCCCCGGTACTATTGATAATGTACGTAACTATCAAGCATAGACAGAAGAGTCAGGAAAGCCTCAGCTGATATTACTACAATTCCTATTCCTGCGAGGTCTTCCTTGTCCTTCCAGAGCTCATCCCAGGATCGCCCTCCACCTCTGTCAAATGTTCCAGGGTCTGCGTCTGGGAACACTTCCCCCCTCCCTGGCTCAGTAACCCCTTCTCCCAGAGGGCAGGGCTCCTCTCCCGCCCCTCGGGCTGTGAGAGGGCCCAGAGCCCCTGCCCAGGGAGCAGCAGGGAGGCTGGACCTCCCCAGAGACTTCCTTTGTGAGCCAGCCAAGCACCCAACCTGTTGCTTTTAAGGACAGTCCCCCTGCAGGCTCCATCTGCCTCCGGACGAGATGTTTAATAGAGCGAGAGTTGGCTCCCGGGAAGACAATGAATTTTAACGCTTCTGGACAACAGCAATCAGACAGAAGCCTACCTACCAGGCAAGGTCAGGAGGGGCTTCAAAATCATGCAGCCCAACCTCCACCTGGGCCCAGGGCAGCTGGGCCGAGGTCCCACAGCTGGTTAGTAGCAGTTAGTGGGCCCTAAACCAGGACCCACTATGGCTCTGAGTCCTGAGACTCTGAGCAATGTCTTTTATACAAGTTAAAAATATGCAGAGGAAGACAGGAAGTGAGGGGGGAAGAGGAAAAGGGAAAGGTGTGTGCCTCTAGTCTAGAAAACCAGCAAGACTTCTCCCTGGGTTATTCTAGTTCGTGGAATTTAACCCACAAGTCTAAAAAGTGAAAACCCTATTACCAAAATATATTTCCCACTCCTGGGGTCAAGTCCTCCTTACCCTGCTAATCTGCACTGCCCATGCTTCCACTCTTCCCAGAGGTACTCCTTTCTGGGGTGGGGGGGTGGGGTGGCTCCAGAAAAAGGGAGGGACAATGACCCTGACGTAGTGAGATCAAAGGAACAGGGTGCCCTGGCCTCCTCCGGAGAGCAAGCCACAAGGTGAGCAGAACCTCAGTGACTACCCCTCCCTGATGTGGCTGGGATGGGAGTTTCCTAGGCTATGTGCTTGGCATTTACAAAGCACGCTGAGGGTGAACCCGAGAAGGCCCCAAGGTGACACTGAACAGTGTTGAATAAACAAAGGAATGCTGACTGAGTGAGTAGTGCCAATGAATGAAATAGACAGTTCTGATCACAAGCTTAGAAACTGGTTTTCCAATAACTCAGTAACTCACCTCCCCACCCACCCCAGTGCAGCCTCGGGTCCCTCTTTCCCGTAATTCTGGATGGGAGAATGATGCCAATGTCATTAACTGGCTCAGGGTCTACAGTTCTGGTCTTGGCACAAGCCACTACAAACCCTAAGAGAACCACATGGGGCCAGCAGAAGAGGGCCCTCCGAGGGCAGCTGGTGCACATGGTTCCAACCTGATTTTAAGTCATGGAAGTCTCTGTTCAAAGAAAACCTTGGACAGAAGAGCCAATCTTGAACACAGGTTGAAGCCAAGCTGCTCTGATGGGGAGGGAATGTACACCTCCCAACTCCTCTATCCTCCCCAGCAGCCCCTGAGATGCCTCTGTGGAGCCCCAACTTCCCTGGCACCCACGTGAAAATGCCTCTGCTCACTGTGTGCTGCAGAGGAAATGGAAGGCTAGAGCAAGGGACATACCCTTGTTCATTGCCAGGAGCAGTGGCGCCAGCACCAGAGCCCATGCATCCTTGCTCCCAGTCTTGCTCCCTCTTGTTGCCTTTGGTGGAGAGACTAAGATGACCACCACTGATCCCCAAATCCTGATAGTCACAGCCTTGTGTAATCTCCCTTCCCCCTTGAGTAGGGCTATCCTAGCAACTTTCTACTAATTAATAGAATACGGTAAAAATGTCACTTTTGTGATTCTGTCACACAAAATTACAACTTTTATTTGGTCAACACTCTCTCCCTTGATGGCTTTGACGGAGCAAGTTGCCACACTGTGAGCTGCCCCATGGAGATGCCTGCTGGCAAGGAACTGAGGGAGGCCTCCAACCAACAGATGGAAGGAACTGAGGCCCTGAATCCAACAGGAGGCTGCAAGGGACTGAATCCTGCCTGCAACCATGTGAGCTTGGAAGTGGATCCTTCCCCAGCTGTGTCTTCTGATGACACCACAGCCCTGGCTGGCATCTTCACCATGACCTGAAAGAGACCCTGAAGCAGAAGACCCATCTAAGTCATGCCCATACTCCTGACCCACAGGAGCTAGGAGATAATAAATGTGTGTTGTTTTAAGCGGCTGAATTTGTGACAACTGGTTACACAGCACTGGTATCTAATAGACTGCCCTAAAGAATTACTACTGGGCCTCCCTGGTGGCGCAGTGGTTAAGAGTCCGCCTGCCGATGCAGGGGATACAGGTTCGTGCCCCGGTCTGGGAGGATCCCATATGCCGCGGAGCGGCTGGGCCCGTGAGCCATGGCCGCTGGGCCTGCGCATCCGGAGCCTGTGCTCCGCAACGGGAGGGGCCACAACAGTGAGAGGCCCGCATACCGCAAAAAGAAAAAAAAAAAAAAAAAGAAAGAATTACTACTTGCCTTTTGGAAGAGAGCTCAAAGGGCACTCTGAAAAGTGAACAGTCAGGCTGTCCCTGCATAACCACCACCTTCACCATTTTCATCATCACAGCTGGTATTGCTTCAGGGTCTACTCTATGCCAGGTACTGGGCTTTTAGTGTTTTCTATCTATTATCTCTTTTAATCCTACAACAAATGTATGCGGGAGATACTGCTACTTAAGCTCATTTTACTGAGGCCCAGAGAGATTTTTTTAAAGACACACTACTCTATACTGATAACTCTTTCCCTACACTCTTTCTTAACACCACAGACGGAACTAGTCACTGACTTTTCTGTCTCTCCATCTAGCCGGTGGGATCCTTTAAAGACGGCACTTCTGATCTTTCATGCAACAAATTTTACTGAGCATCTACTATGTGCCAGGCATTCTGCTAGCACAGCTGAGGATGGGAGGATGAGACAGACGTCAACAAAACAGCCAAGTGCACGTGCTTGGCTCTCCTAGAGCTCATTTTCTCACGGAGACAGACAGAAAAGACATATGAAACCAGATAATCTCAGAGAAATGTAAGAGGGAAATTAGAGATGGGGAGCTACTTTAGATTTGGGCCATCAAGGGAAACAAGTCTCTCCAAGGTGGGGACACTGCTGCTGAGACTTGAGTGAAAGGAAGAAGACAGCCAGGCAGAGACCCAGGGAAGGAGCACCTGGGTGCGTGGGTGGGGAAGTAAGACACCGAGGTGGGAAGAAGCTTGTTTTCACCTTGTCATATGTCACCAAAATGACACAGTGCTTTGGCCTTGCGAGTCAGGTGTGGTGCCTGCACCAGCATCAACCAGGAGCTTGTCAGAGATGCAGAATCTCAGCCCAACCCCAGACCTACTGACTCAGACCTACTGAGTCAGGATCTGCATTTTAACAAGATCACCCAGTAAGCTGAATGCACATGAAAATTGGAGAAACTGGTCTACAGCACTCGAAAAATGATTGTTGACTGAATAAATGCCCTGCAGATCAAGTTTCTGACTCCACCTGTACCCATAACAGCACCCAGACAGCCTCCCCATCCCAAACAACAGGGAGGGTGTCAATTTCACACCCTATGAAGCAGACCAACTGACAACCGTCAGCAGAGCGTGGAAGGAGACCACCAACCCACTTCAGGATCAAATCACCCAACGGCTGTCCACATGCAAGTCTTCCACAGCCTCAGTCCCCCTCCACCTCCCACTGCTTCCCCACAGCCTCAAATGAAGCTCCAAATCCCATAACTCACCTGCAAATGGCTATCAAACCCACATGGTTGGGTTAAAAATCCTCTTCACACTCATGAAGCCTCCCCACTGTTAAATCACCTGTAAATCACACTGTTAAATCACCTGTAAATCACTCTGTTAAATCAGCTGTAAGTAGCAAAAGACGTTAATCCAGCCTTTTCACAGAGAGGGCACCAATCTAAGTTAGGATGGCACAGTGTAAGCCAGAAAAGAGGGAGTGAGGTTATGTTATTTCTTCTTGCAAGACCTCAAAGTGATTGAAACTGGATGGTTCCAGCAACAAGAGGAGAGCATTTGTCTCTTGAAGCTGAACTACTGCTAACAATCTATAACCAATGCATGCATACAAAAGCAAGTAGACACAAGGTACAAGACCAGCCAACCTCCATGCACCCCATCCCATGGAACTGTACTGTCAGCATTTGAACATTTTAACACTGAATGTTTAGGTCTATGAGGCATCAGCCTGACCCCAGTGTACCTTCTCTGGGTCTTCATGTGAAAATAGATTCGTGCAGCGTGCAATTGTGTGTTAATTTTTCCTGTTGGAAGTCTATCAAGGAAATCACACTTACAAAACTGAAAACTGCTTTCCTTTCTTCATAGAGCCATCCCCCATCCGGAAGGAAAAGCCAGTGAATCCCAACCCACACTTCAAGATGGTAGAATAGGTTGCCTTTGAAATAAGACCAAAGCCTGAAAATTGCAGAGAACTAAACTACCATATATGTCAAATCATCAACACTCACCTTATTTTCCTCCTTATCTAGACTATTAGAAGGATGAAGGAAATAAGAGAAGGAAGGTCTTAGCAAAGTCCTAGGCAGAAAGTTAAATGGTGGCCAACCAGTCAGCCAACACAAAACACACTAACACCATCACACTGGAAGTCCCGGCGGCTCACCATCCAGACAAGAGAAGTGACATCATTAAAGTGGCCTGAAGATGTTCTTTACCTCCACACCCCTTGATTAGCCACATCACCATCAACGGGACAAGAAGGGAGGGTCTACTGTCCCCTTTTCATTCCCCACTCTCAGCTCAATTGGGGAAGGGTCTTGTAGCATAATAATGCACTGACATTTGCAATGCAGGGTCATCCATATTGGCAAGAAAGAGGCTTCCACTCCATCTAAGACCCCCCTCCCATAGAGCAGGGAGGGTAGAGCAGGCAAACAATGGCCCACAGACCAAACCCTTCCTGCTGACTGTTTTGGTAAATATGTAGTTTTACTGGAAGACGGCCACACCCATTCATTCACTTATCACCTACGGATGGCTTTTGCTCTATAACTGCACAGTTGAGAAGTTGTGACAGACACCATATGGTTCACAAAGCCTATGATGATGTTTAATACCTGGACCTTTAAGAAGTTAGCCAGCCTCTGCTTTAGAAGAATGAGGCAACCTACATAGCAGGGTAAAAGTACAACGTATTTTCCATTCTGCTTAAACAAAGGTCAAAATAGTTGGCGGATGACCAATTCCCCAGATCCTGATGTCTAATTTTTAGGAATTCTGCCTTTATAACACAACAGGATGGACCTCATGAGAGGATGCCAGCCAACCCAGGAAAAACACAAAAATAACAAAGAACCAACACTGCTCCTCTGCTGTGCTTATAGGTTCAACACTGGAAAAGCTCCAAAAGACTGACAGCTCCTCCAAGGTTCCCCTGGAATAAAGGGGTCAGGTAGGGATCAACCCTGACTCCCAGTGTACAGTCTGCAGGCTGCTGAGAAATCACAGCCTCTTTGAACTCTGCTCTTCTAGATGTTTCTTCCAGCGGAAGTTAGTCCTAATTTCAAAGCACAGTCTGGTATACCTCACTGTAGTTCTGACTTGCATTTCTCTAATTATTAGTAATGTTGAGCATCTTTTCATGTGCCTCTTGGCCATCTGTAGGTCTTCCTTGGTGAAATGTCTATTTAGGTCTTTTGCCCATATTCTTAACAGGATTGTTTGTTTTTTTGATATGAGTTATCTGTAGTGAGGTGGATGGACCTAAAGTCTGTCATACAGAATGAAGTAAATCAGAAAGAGAAAAACAGATCTACCAGAGGGCAGACAAGCAGAAGTAAGAAGAACACCAATTCTGAAGCCTGTTGAATGAAAACCACACTCACAAAGAGACAGACAAAATGAAAAGGCAGAGGACTATGTACCAGATAAAGGAACAAGATAAAACCCCAGAAAAAGAACTAATGAAGTGGAGATAGGCAAACTTCCAGAAAAGGAATTCAGAATAATGATAGTGAAGATGATCCAGGACCTCGGAAAAAGAATGGAAGCAAAGGTTGAGAAGATACAAGAAATGTTTAACAAAGACCTAAAAGAATTAAAGAACAAACAAACAGAGATGGACAATACAATAACTGAAATGAAAAATACACTAGAAGGAATCAATAGCAGAATAACTGAGGCAGAAGAATGGATAAGTGACCTGGAAGACAGAATGGTGGAATTCACTGCTGCAGAACAGAATAAAGAGAAAAGAATGTAGAGAAATGAAGACAGCCTAAGAGACCTCTGGGACAACATCAAACGCAACAACATTCGCTTTATAGGGGTCCCAGAAGGAGAAGAGAGAGAGAAAGGACCCCAGAAAATATTTGAAGAGATTATAGTTGAAAATTTCCCTAATGTGGGAAAGGAAATAGCCACCCAAGTCCAGGAAGTGCAGACAGTCCCAGGCAGGATAACGCAAGGAGAAACACGCTGAGACACATAGTAATCAAACTGACAAAAATTAAAGACAAAGAAAAACTACTGAAAGCAACAAGGGAAAAAAAGACAAATAACATACAAGGGAACTCCCATAAGGTTAACAGCTGATTTCTCAGCAGAAACTCTACAAGCCAGAAGGGAGTGGCATGATATATTTAAAGTGAGGAAACGGAAGAACCTACAACCAACATTACTCTACCTAGCAAGGATCTCATTCAGATTCGATGGAGAAATCAAAAGCTTTACAGACAAGCAAAAGCTAAGAGAATTCAGCACCACCAAACCAGCTCTACAACAAATGCTAAAGGAACTTCTCTAAGTGGGAAACACAAGAGAAGAAAAGGATCTGCAAAAACAAAGCTGTAACAATTAACAAAATGGTAATAGGAACATACATATCAATAATTACCTTAAACATGAATGGATTAAATGCTCCAACCAAAAGACACAGGCTCACTGAATGGATACAGAAACAAGACCCATATATATGCTGTCTACAAGAGACCCACTTCAGACCTAGGGACACATACAGACTGACAGTGAGGGGATGGAAACAGCTATTCCATGCAAATGGAAATCAAAAGAAAGCTGGAGTAGCAATACTCATATCAGATAAAATAAACTTTAAAATAAAGAATGTTACAAGAGACAAGGAAGGACACTACATAATGATCAAGGGATCAAACCAAGAAAAAGATACTACGATTATAAATATATATGCACCCAACATGCACCTCAATACATAAGGCAAATGCTAACAGCTATAAAAGAGCAAATAAAAAGTAACACAATAATAGTGGGGGACTTTAACACCTCACTTATACTAATGGACAGATCATCCAGACAGAAAATTAATAAGGAAACACAAGCTTTAAATGACACAATAGACCAGATAGATTTAATTGATATTTATAGGACATTCCATCCAAAAACAGCATATTACACTTTCTTCTCAAGTGCACAGGGAACATTCTCCAGGGTAGATCACATCTTGGGTTACAGATCAAGCCTCGGTAAATTTAAGAAAATTGAAATCATATCAAGCATCTTTTCCGACCACAATGCTATGAGATTAGAAATCCATTACAGGGGAAAAAAACGTAAAAAACACAAACACATGGAGGCTAAACAATATGTTACTAAATAACCAAGAAATCACTGAAGAATCAAAGAGGAAATCAAAAAATACCTAGAGACAAATGACAAAGAAAACACAATGATCCAAAACCTATGGGATGCAGCAAAAGCAGTTCTAAGAGGGAATTTTATAGCAATACAATCCTACCTCAAGAAACAAGAAAAATCTCAAATAAACAATCTAACTTTACACCTAAAGGAACTAGAGAAAGAAGAACAAACAAAACCCAAAGTTAGTAGAAGGAAAGAAATCATAAAGATCAGAGCAGAAATAAATGAAATAGAAACAAAGAAAAGAATAGCAAAGATGAATAAAACTAAAAGCTGGTTCTTTGAGAAGATAAACAAAATTGACAAACCTTTAGCCTGACTCATCAAGAAAAAGAGGGAGAGGACTCAAATCAATAAAATTAGAAATGAAAAAAGAAGTTACAACAGACACTGCAGAAATACAAAGCATCCTAAGAGACTATTACAAGCAACTCTATGCCAATAAAATGGACAACCTGGAAGAAATAGACAAATTCTTAGAAAGGTAAAACCTTCCAAGACTAAACCAGGAAGAAATAGAAAATATGAACAGACCAAACACAAGTAATGAAATTGAAACTGTGATTAAAAATCTCCCAACAGGGCTTCCTTGGTGATGCAGTGGTTGAGAGTCCGCCTGCCAATGCAGGGGACATGGGTTTGTGCCCCAGTCTGGGAAGATCCCACATACCGTGGAGCGGCTGGGCCCATGAGCCATGGCCGCTGAGTCTGAGCATCCGGAGCCTGTGCTCCGCAACGGGAGAGGTCACAACAGTGAGAGGCCCGCATACGGCAAAAAAAAAAAAAATCTCCCAACAAACAAAAGTGCAGGACCAGATGGCTTCACAGGTGAATTCTATCAAACATTTAGAGAAGAGCTAACACCCATCCTTCTCAAACTCTTTCAAAAAACTGGAGAGGAAGGAACACTCCCAAACTCATTCTATGAAGCCATCAACACCCTGATATGAAAACCAGACAAAGATACTACAAAAAAAGATAATTACAGACCACTATCACTGATGAATATAGATGCAAAAATCCTCAACAAAATACCAGCAAACAGAAACCAACAAAGTATTTAAAGTATCATGCACCATGATCAAGTGGGATTTATCCCAAGGATGCAAGGATTCTTCAATATATGCAAATCAATCAATGTGATACACCATACTGACAAACTGAAGAATAAAAACCATGTGATCATCTCAATAGATGCAGAAAAAGGTTTTGACAAAATTCAACACCCATTTATGATAAAAACTCTCCAGAAAGTGGGCATAGAGGGAACCTACCTCAACGTAATAAAGGCCATATGACAAACCCACAGCAAACATCATTCTCAACGGTGAAAAACTGAAAGCATTTCCTCTAAGATCAGGAACAAGACAAGGATGTCCACTCTCACCACTCTTATTCAACATAGTTTTGGAAGTCCTAGCCATGGCAATCAGGGAAGAAAAAGAAATAAAAGGAACTGAAATTGGAAAAGAAAAAGTAAAACTGTCACTGTTTGCAGATGACATGATACTATACACAGGTAATCCTAAAGATGCCACCAGAAAACTGCTAGAGCTAATCAATGAATTTGGTAAAGTTGCAGGATACAAAAGTAATGCACAGAAATCTCTTGCATTCCTATACACTAACAACAAAAGATCAGAAAGAGAAATTAAGGAAACAATCCCACTCACCATTGCAACAAAAAGAATAAAATACCTAGGAGTAAACCTACCTAAGGATGTAAAAGAAAACTGTATTTTCTGTACTCAGAAAACTATAAGACACTGATGAAAGAAATCAAAGATGACACAAACAGAGAGATATACCATGTTCTTGGATTGGAAGAATCAATATTGTGAAAATGACTATACTACCCAAAGCAAGCTACAGATTCAATGCATCCTTATCAAATTACCAATGGCATTTTTTACAGAACTAGTACAAAAAAGTCTTAAAATTTGTATGGAGACATAAAAGACCCTGAATAGCCAAAGCAGTCTTGAGGGGGAAAAAAACAGAGCTGGAGGAATCAGACTCCCTGACTTCAGACTATACTACAAAGCTACAGTAATCAAGACAACATGGTACTGGCACAAAAACAGAAATATAGATCAATGGAACAGGATAGAAAGCCCAGAGATAAGCACACACACCTATGGTCAACTAATCTGTGACAAAGGAGGTAAGGATATACAGTGGAGAAAAGATAGCCTCTTCAATAAGTGGTGCTGGGAAAACTGGACAGCTACATGTAAATGAATGAAATTAGAACACTCCCTAACACCATATACAAAAATAATCTCAAAATGGATTAAAGACCTAAATGTAAGACCAGACACTATAAAACTCTTAGAGGAAAACATAGAAAGAACACTCTTTGACATAAATCATAGCAAGATCTTTTTTTGACCCACCTCCTTGAGTTATGGAAATTAAAAAAATGAACAAATGGGACCTAATGAAACTTAAAAGCTTTTACACAGCAAAGGAAACTATAAACAAAACAAAAAGACAACCCTCAGAATGGGAGAAAATATTTGCAAATGAATCAATGGACAAAGGATTAATCTCCAAAATATATAAACAGCCCATGCAGCTCAATATCAAAAAACAAAGAACCCAATCAAAAAATGGGCAGAAGACCTAAATAGACATTTCTCCAAAGAAGACATACAGATGGCCAAGAAGCATATGAAAAGCTGCTCAACATGACTAATTATTAGAGAAATGCAAACAAAACTACAATGAGGTACCACCTCACAGCAGTCAGAATGGGCATCATCAGAAAATCTACAAACAACAAATGCTGGAGAGGGTGTGGAGAAAAAGGAACCCTCTTGCACTGTTGGTGGGAATGTAAATTGATATAGCCACTACAGAGAGCAGTATGGAGGTTCTTTAAAAAACTAAAAATAGGACTACCATATGACCCAGCAATCCCACTACTGGGCATATTCCCAGAGAAAAACCATAATTCAAAAAGACACATGCACCCCAATGTTCATTGCAGCACTATTTACAATAGCCAGGTCATGGAAGCAACCTAAGTGTCCATCAACAGACGAATGGCTAAAGAAGATGTGGCACATATGTACAATGGAATATTACTCAGCCATAAAAAGAATCGAAACTAGGTCATTTGTAGGTACGTGGATGGACCTAGAGATTTGTCATACAGAGTGAAGTAAGTCAGAAGGAGAAAAACAAATACCATATGCTTACACATATATGTGGAATCTTAAAAAAAAACGGTACTGATGAACGTAGTTACAGGGCAGAGAGAATAGACTTGAGGACACGGGGTGGGAGGGGGAAGCTGGGGCGAAGCGAGGGTAGCATCGACATATATACACTACTGAATGTAAAATAGTTGGCTAGTGGGAAGCAGCTGCATAGCACAGGGAGATCAGCTTGGTGCTTTGAGATGACCTAGAGGGGTGAGAGAGGGAGAATGGGAAGAAGGCTCAAGAGGGAGGCGATATGGGGACATATGTATGCATATGGCTGACTCACTTTGTTGTACAACAGAAACTAACACAGTATTGTGAAGCAATTATACTCCAATCAAGATTAAAAAAAAAAAAAAAAACACGGTCTGGTCTTTGAGCCCTTCATCATTCTCACGTTCACTAGATACACAGCAGAGCCTAAGCTCACGAGGAGTCCTCCAAGCAGAATCATTCATCTCCTCCCATCTCTTCCCTCCCCGCCTTTGCTCGCCCTCTGTGGACCTCTGATGAGGTGGAACCGATAAATCACTTGTTTTTGTTTTTGTTTTTTTTAAGAAACTGACACCTGGATATAAAATCTGCAAAAATCCTGAATACAGGAATATCCTTTAGTTCTTTCCTTTTCCCCCCCAACAATAACCCCAATGTTGGCATTTTCCTTTATAATATATTTTCTACCTGCCAGAGGACAGTGATAACTCTGGAGTCTGGTATGAGCAGCCTGCCCAGAGAATATGTAAAGGAGGAAGCTGATCCCGTAGGAAGGAATTCTACAGAAGGAACCCCCATCATTCTCGCCACCTTGCTCTGGCCATAGCTGGTCCCCCCTCCAAACCCACGCAGGACTTCACAGCCCAAATGAAATGCAGCGAGTCGGCACATCAGAAGCACTTGTTTTCTCTTCTGGATGTTTCCCTGCAATCGTGTTTTGACGATCCACATGTATCTTTTTTCTTCCCACCTCATTTCTCACTGGTGTTGGTACCTGTTTGGTTGAGAAAACCAACTGTTCCACTGTGAAGGATAAGGTCAGTTTATGATGTCTGGCGTAGTATCCAGAGATGGAGGAAGGCAGGGGAGGACTTTATAATTCTGATGATAATGGAGCTAGTTAACTTTGCAGAAAAGGCAGTTTCGAAGTTTGAAAAATATCCCATTCTGCTTGGAAAGTCTTGCCTTTTGGACACTCTTGGTTGCCCATCTGAGAGCTGTCCCTTATCACTCACAGATGCCTACCTGTGTTCAGAGAGGCAAGCAGCCCACCTCTAAAGAATGACACATGAATGGTCTAAGCCATTTATAGCAGGGGTCCCCATCCCCGGGGCCTTGGACCAGGACCGGTCCACAGCCTGTTAGGAACAGGGCCGCACGGCAGGAGGTGAGTGGCAGGTGAGAGAGCGAAGCTTCATCTGCTGCCCCGCATCGGTCCCCATCGCGCGCATTACTGCCTGGACCTTCTCCCCCCACCGCCCCTCCCCCGTGGAAAAACTGTCTTCCACGAAACCAGTCCCTGGTGCCAAAAAGGTTGGGGACCGCTGATTTATAGCACTGCCCACTCCCCGTGTTCTTTCTTCTTTGCCTCTCTTATAGCTGGAAAAGATCATGTGACCCCACTCTGGTCAAGGAGGAGAAAGAAGACCCCTGGGAGGGACTCAGAGCAGAACCTGGCACAGAGTAAATCCTCAATCAATTTTAGGTGCTATTATTATTACCATTATTACTATTATCAATTTTAATAAAACCTTTCCTTCCCTTTTCTCTCTCCCTCCTTTTCCCCTCTGTCCCTCCAGTGGTGAGCTGGGGCTGGTTTGTACCAGCTCACAAGAGCTGATCACAAGTGTCCCTCCCCATCACTGAGTTCAAGCTACATTGGTAGCTTGAAATCAGCCATGATGGAAATATTTACACCACGGAAATTGACGAATGCTACAAATCAGGACCTTTTTCCCCCAGAGAGCTAACAGTTAAACATTTACCAGCATACCACTTCAACCAGCCTCCTTCCCCTCTTTGCAACCATCTATCTTCCTCATAAACCACTCAGTACCTACTGTATGCAGGGTGTCATGTTAGATTCTCCTTGAGAACTCAAAGGCGATGACGTCATTGCCCTGCCTTCAGTGAATTTACAGTCTCGTAATACATTTGTATGAATTAAGATACATTTGGCTACAAATAACAGAAACCTCAACCAGCAGTGGTTCATTCTTAAATGGAGAGAGTCCAGAGTCTGGAGGTAGGCATTGGTCTGGCTGCCCAGCAGGGTCATTAATGATCCCAGCGTTATCAACTTTCCCCCTCATGCTCATCGCCTCATGGGTACGAGAGAGCTGCTGCAGTTCTAGGTATCGAGCCTGTGTTCAAAAGCAAGAAGCAGGGGCAAGTGGCCTTTTTCTTTTTATCCAGGAAGAAAATCACTTAATCCTCAGAACAACTTCATGAGGTAGCTACCAGAACTATTCTCATTTTACAGATAGGGAAATTGACACCCCCAAAGATGAACTAATTTGTTCAAGGCCACACAGCCTGAGTAGCCAGAATATAAACCCAAACATTCTGACTCCAGAGCCTGTGCTGTGTCAGGTATACCTCTAACTAGAGATGCTGGCACTTGGGAGCAAAAGCACGCGATCTACTGCTTAATTATCTGCCTTGGACTGCTCTCCACTGCTGCATGTATTTATCTTTCAGCCCAAGACTTTTTGTTGCTCAGGAACAGAAATCCTGTTTGCTCATTCCTCTATGATCCCCGCTCCCAATCATGAACATAATATCAGGCGCTAGCATTTGTTAACTGATATGCACCCATCTCAGCTCTAAGACTATCCAACCTGAACGGAAAATCTTGCTGTTCCAGGCGCCAGCAGGCCTGCGTTTGGCTCCTTCCTGGGCTAATTACCTACTTGAAAACCTTTAGACTTGGGCTCCAATCCACTTGGCAATCACACCATCCCCTTGGCCCATCTGCCTGTAACTGCACACCCCCTTTGCTGGGGCTGCATTCCTTTTTACAGATCTTACGACTTGTACTATTCCAATTACTCCCCTATCACAGAAAATTCCAACCCCACTGGCATCCCCACCACAAACTATTCTCCCTAGACACAGCAGGGGAAACAAAACATCAGTATTTGCTAGAGTGGCCAAAAGAGTTGAGTCCTTTATTAACAATAAATTTTTAAATAAAAAATGTAAATTCTCTACTTGGTTGCTCTGGTATCTCTATGACATATGCCGGCTTTAGAAATCCTGATCTGCAAAGAAAAGCATCTATCTGGTTTGGAAATCTAAGCACCGCTTAACTAGCGCTTTAGAGGATGTTGTTAGAAAAGGCACAGCCTGGGGGCTGTATTTGTCATGGCAGGTTTGGGCTCAATCCCTGAGCAAGTGCCAACTATCCAAAGGGAACATGGCTAGTCCGATCACCACTCCTCTCTGGACTTTTTGTTTTGCTTTGTTTTGGTTTTGTCCAGGAGAGAAAAGAAGTGGTTGGACTGAAGCAGCTGTAGGGACTTGACGTGACAGAACTGTTCCCCGTGCTGGAAAAAAAAGATCTCCAAGTGCTGCACACGCCTCTTTCTTGGGTGGCCTTGCAACTCCTTTTTCAATATGCATTGATGCAAAACCTGAGCTTTCGAAATGGGCACCCTGGGTGGCTCCGAGTATCCCCATTATGCTAATGCTGGCTAAGAAGACCTTGGGAAGGAAAGCTAAACTTTTCACTACCCCTGAGCAATCAGAAATAATGAGAAATAAAACACATCACTTAGAGTCCGACGACCTTGGGCAAGTCACATGTGGCTCCTCCTCCCTAGGGAAGTGGGTAAAGTTCAGGCTTGGGCTTTGGAGCCAGAATACCTGGGTTCGAATCCTGGCTCTGTCACTTACCAAGTGTAATAATCTTGAACAAGTCACTTAACCTTGATGTGTCTCAGCATCCTGTGTTCTTGCATCTACCCTCAGAACACTGTTGAAAGGAGTAATCTGTACATTTTACACACAAAATACTTAGAAGAGAGCCTGACACACAGTTTTGTTTGTAATTAATGTTACTCATTATTATCTGCCTCCCTAGATCTTGGGAGAACTATGCAAAAAATCCTATTTAGAACACTGAGTTGCCATTCAATAAATATCAGTTTCCCTCTCAAAAAAAAAAAAAGAATATATTAATATCCATTTGTTCTATATTTAAGCCCAGGTTTCTAGATTTTCAATCAATCAACCAAGCGTGCACCCAGCAGCCAGAGACAAGGACTGTTATTCTCAAAAACCTGACTCAGGGTGGTTTCTCTCCCTCTGCCCTCCATCGGAACACAGTCCACATTCATTCAGCGAAGGAAACCTGGACCAGCTCCACAAAGCAACACTGACATGATGGATACATTCCAAGGGTCACAACACCGGAGCTCAGGAGAGCCGGGAGACCGCCCCCTACCCTCGAGGGGCCAGTGGCTCACAGTCCTTAACACCTCACATGCACAACACGGCAGAGAAGTTAAGAGGGCAATAAATGGATTTCTTTTCCCAATTTGTAACAAAATCTGCCTTGGTCCTTTTCTCCCTTTCACCCTGCGGGGTAATAGCAAGGATGCTCAGCCAGGATTTGTCTCTCTCTCTAGGGGTTCCCGCTTTCCAGACAGACCATCCAGACAAGAAGGACCCTGTACCACTGCTGACACCTCCCACTTCTCAGAACAAGGATTCTGCATCCGGATCTAACAAACTGCACTTCCCCATGTTCCAGCCACAGGGCAAACTGACAGCGAACTTCTAAACCGCACGGCTGCTGTGAGGCGGCCAGCATCCACCCCATATAAATTTACTGTAGTGATTTAGATGGGGTTGGAAAGGCCTTTATTATTATTTTGAGAAACCCAAAAGAAAGTACCTAATTTGTTATCTCCGGGGAAGGATTCTGACCACCACAGTTCATTGTTTCAGCTCAAACTTCTGATTTCTACAACAGAAGAACAAATGTTCTCCCCCTCCCTCCCCACAAAAGCTGTCCATTTCTCCATGCTGACATGGGGCACATTCCCAACAGTTTTCACCTTTCTCTAATATCCTTAACTCTGCTCATTACTTTCTGAGAAACTAGCCCAGAGAGGCTAGCTGGCCAGCACCTTCTTCAGAATCAGGAAGGTTCTTTTCAGAAATCCTACATACGGACATTCTTTTCATACTTCTTAACTGGTGCCTGTAGTAAGTGAAGAAGATCAATAATCAGCCCAGGTGAGTGGAATCTGTAGGTTACTAGAGTGGGGGAGGGAGAGGTAGAGGTGGGGGGGAGGGGGAAGTATCAGATGACTTTGGTGATTGTCACTGTGCTTCTCAGGAGGCCACACACAGATAAAGGACATCAGGCAGGATTCAACCAAATGTACTTATTTCCCTCGATGTGCACTTCTGGGCTCCTGCAAGACTGGGCCAATTCCAGAGTAGGAAGGAGGGAAGGGAGGGTAGGGGGAAAGACCACATTCCTCTGGAGAGAAATTTTAAAGGCACCGAAGGCTAGAAGAGATCACCACGCCCCTCCCCCCATCCAGGAACAAATGAAAAAACATGAACTATGACATATTGAGAAAAACACCTGTCCCACTCACCTAAAAACTGAAACACAGGGCTTCCCTGGTGGCGCAGTGGTTGAGAGTCCGCCTGCCGATGCAGGGGACACGGGTTCGTGCCCCGGTCTGGGAGGATCCCATATGCCGCGGAGTGGCTGAGCCCGTGAGCCATGGCCGCTGAGCCTGTGCGTGTCCGGAGCCTGTGCTCCGCAACGGGAGAGGCCACAACAGTGAGAGGCCCACGTACCGCAAAAAAAAAACACACAAAAAAACAACCTGCAACACAGAGTCATCCTCCCCTGCCCAGCCCTCTGCCCCTGAGGACCTCTCGGAGGCTGAGGGCCATCGTCAACTGTTCTATAAGGCAATGACCCTTCCATGGCCCCAAAATGTTCTCAGGTGACTTACATCTCCTTGGACCACCCTCACTGCCACTGGATCTGAGGGGTGAATTTATTTTTTGAATAAGTAATGAAGGCGCACAGTACCCGAAAATTCCAAAAGGCATGAAAGGATACCTGTGATGAAAATACGTCTTCCCTCCTCCCCTCCACCTACCCTAGGCAACCATGGTCTGTTCGAAAGAACTCACAGAACATACACTGTGTGCCAGGACACTGTGCTTCTAGGCCCTGGCCCGTTGTATATAATCACTGGACCAGTTTCCTGTGTGTCCTCCCCAAAAGGCAAGTGGGTACATGTGCTGGTATGTGTGGAATATTTTTTTACATACCCTGGTAAAGCAGACCTATTATAAAATTTACCATTTTAATCATTTTAAAGTTCAGGGCAGGGGCTTCCCTGGTGGCACAGTGGTTGAGAATCTGCCTGCTAATGCAGGGGACACGGGTTCGAGCCCTGGTCTGGGAGGATCCCACATGCCGTGGAGCAACTAGGCCCGTGAGCCACAACTACTGAGCCTGCGCATCTGGAGCCTGTGCTCCACAACAAGACAGGCCGCGATAGTGAGTGGCCCCCGCTTGCCACAACTAGAGAAAATCCTCGCACAGAAACGAAGACCCAACACAGCAAAGATAAATTAATAAACTCCTACCCCCAACATCTTCTTAAAAAAAAAAAGTTCAGGGCATTTAAGTACATCCACATTGTTATGCAACCACAGCCAACCATCTGCAGACCCTCCTCAACTTCCCAAAGGGAAACTGTCCCTATTAAACACTAACTCCCCGTTTCCTCTTCCTCCCCCAAGCCCCAGGCAGCCAACATTCTATGTTCTGTCTCTATGAGTCTGGCTACTCTAGGTACTTCACATAAGGGGAATCATACAGTATATGTCCTTTTGTAACCGACACTTCATTTATCGGAATATTTTCAAGGTTCATCCATGCTGTAGCATGTGTCAGAATTTCCTTCCTCTTAAAGGGTAAATAATACTTACTCCATTACACACAGATACACCACATTTTGCTTATCCATTCATTTGTCAGTGGACATTTGGGTTGTTTCCAGTATTTGGCTATTGTATATAATGCTGCTATAAATATTGGTGTACAAATATCTGTTTGAATCCCTGCTTTCAATTCTTTTGAGTATATACCCAGAAGTGAACTCCATTGGTATTTCTACATCAAAGTTTTGAGGTTCCATCATACTGTTTTTCATGGCAGCTGCATGTGGATTATTTTAAGACAAACGTTAGTATATTCTCCACGATGTTCTACCATTTTAAAATGCAGTCCTCACTTTTCTCAGTTAAGGAAAAATGAAATTACTTGTTATGCCAACTTGATCCTTCACATCCAAGATCTCGAATAATAGACATGAGAATTGCTAGGAAGTAAAATGCATTATTATCCAATGATTACTTATGGTCTAACAACAGGCTGTCTGATGATCTTTACTCCTAAGATACTTCTTTCCCTTCAGATTAGCTATCCTGAAATAACTTTCACTGCCCTTTTCTCAGCTGTTTTCCCAATTCCCCCAGGAAATGGAGCAAAGAGGAAGAGTGTCTCCAAAATATTGAGCACATGCATTCTGAGTAAATACCCCATCCTCAACAGAGGGATTCAAAAGGAAGAGACAATGGCCAAAATTCTATTTCAGAATACCCACTGGGCCAGCATGGAAATTTTTTAAATGTTAAAGAGAACTGCCTCATAAATGTCAGACAAGGAGGTTTAAGAATTCAAAGAGAGAACACTACCATTATTTTTGTTTCAGGTAAAAGAAAGAACTGCCCAGAGCTTATATGCAAGCTGAACATGGACCACTTTTTTTTTTTTAACATCTTTATTGGAGTATAATTGCTTTGCAATGTTGTTAGCTTCTGCTGTATAACAAAGTGAATCAGCTATATGTATACATTTATCACCATATCCCCTCCCTCTTGCGTCTTTCTCCCACCCTCCCTATCCCACCCCTCTAGGTGGTCACAAAGCACCAAGCTGATTTCCCTGGGCTGTGCAGGTACTTCCCACTAGCTATCTATTTTACATTTGGTAGTGTATATATATCAATACTACTCTCTCACTTCGTCCCAGCTTACCTTTCCCCTCCCCGTGTCCTCAAGTCCATTCTCTATGTCTGCGTCTTTATTCCTGTCCAGCCCCTAGGTTCGTCAGAACCTTTTTTTTTTTTTTTAGATTCCATATATATGCATTAGCATATGGTATTTGTCTTTCTCTTTCTGACTTACTTCACTCTATATGACAGACTCTAAGTCCATCCACCTCACTACAAATAACTCAATTTTGTTTCTTTTTATGGCCGAGTAATATTCCATTGTATATATGTGCCACATCTTCTTTATCCATTCATCCGATGATGGACACTTAGGTTGCTTCCATGACCTGGCTATTGTAAATAGTGCTGCAATGAACATTGTGGTACATGCTTCTTTTTGAATTATGGTTTTCTCAGGGTATATGCCCAGTAGTGGGATTGCTGGGTCATATGGTAGTTCTATTTTTAGTTTTTTAAGGAACCTCCATACTGTTCTCCAAAGTGGCTGTATCAATTTACATTCCCACCTGAACATGGACCACTTTGAACGGGAAGGGTCTTGCAGACACTGAAAAGAAACTCCCAAAAGGGATGTTAAGACAGATTGTCATTTAAGATGTTAACTTCTCAGCCTTGTGAGGAATCACTCTGTAGGTTGATACCACTCTGTGTACGTCACCTCAAGAGCTTTGGCATCTATAGAACAAAGCCAAAGACTCACAATTAATCACCAAAGGAGGACAGCATGACCAGGGCAGATGAAAACTTTTTAACTGTGTGTGCGTGTGTGTGTGTGTGTGCGTGTGTTTAAAACAAAACAAAACCGAAAAGGCCTACTGGATAAAATCCCAGAGCCTTTTCTTACTCTGAAAACATTCTGTGGAACAAAAATTTGTGCGTCTCATTTTGATCCTTGTTCTTACAAGCTAGTGTATTGGATACTTCAGGGATGCCAGGTCTTCCTTTAAAAGTCATTCAGAAGCTCTGTCACTGGCTCTTTGCTTTTGCTCTCAAAACATGGCAGATGAAAAAGTATTTTTCTGATCTGATTTCAGCCTTAACTCAGGAAGCAACATCTTAGAGGTAAAGTTCAATTTCCATTCCACTGCTTCAATCCAACACACACGCGAATAGATAAGACCATGTTTCCAGGATGAAAACATGTGCCATTTTAGGGCATCAAAATTCTTCCTGGCCAACCGCAGGCCATCTGCAGCCCTTGTCTCCAATTCTCATTAGCTTTGTAATTAGAGAGGATGGAGTCTTGGCATTCCCAGACCAAACACTGTGGTTTACCCATTTGCAACTTTCCCCAAAGGTCCTTGACATGTTGACATGTCAATTGTTTCTGATTTTCCTGAGGCATGAATCTGAGTCAAGAGCATCCAGGTGACAGTGGAAAAGGCCAGGAGTGTGGCCTCAGGTCACCTGGCAATGGCATGGGGTTTCTCATCTCTTACATATTCTCTCTTCTTTTTATTCTTTATTTGCAAAAATATGGCTCTCCCTGAAAAGCTGCCTGCCAGAGCTATTGATAGAAGCAAAGTTAAAATTTAAAAGTCTAGGAACTGATGGTCCTTAGCTTAAAAATGAAATGCTACCTATCTATATTCCTCTTCTGGATCTTAAATTGCAATAACATTTTAAAACATAGGTCACTTTAACGACAAGCTTTACTTATTAATGTTATTTGTGACCTTTACTCCTGTATTTAGATAACTGTTAAGAGTCTGAAAAGATAACTTAAGTTTTTCAGTTTATGCTTTACTATGTATTATGCTATTATGGCTGACAATTTTGGGGTATATGAGATGGTCTTGAGATACGTCCCTCCCAAACAATGCAGGTCCTGACTTGTCCCAGCTTCTCAGTCCCTTCCACCATTGAGCTCCTCCACCTTCTTTGTGAGTATCTTATAATTCCAGTGGGCAGCCATCCTACTTTTGGGAGATTATCCCTATTTTAAACAATACCATAATACTGAACTGGGGTAATATTATATAATATATATAATATTATATAAGCTAAAGTTATCAGGACTTCTATCTCTCACTCAAACCGAATTTTCCAAAGACCAAGGATTGGAAATCAGGAAATCCCAAATGTCAAGTAATCTGGCCAACTGACCTATAATGTTTATACAAATCAGCCATGTTTCTTTCCATAAAGGAAATTACAACCTAGTGGCGGAAAGAAATAGGGTGGATTTTAATAAGATGTAGAAAGTGCTGGATAAAGGTATTGGAAAAATTTAAAAAATAAAATCAAAACTTCTCTTGAACATACTCCTAAGTATAGGCTACAGATGATGACTGCCTGTCAAAGAACACAGTATGGAAAGGCGGGTGAGCGGAGACAACTCTCTAATGGAGAAACTTGACAAACATTAGCTCAGCCAGGTGCTCAAGGTCAACACCCACAGTTATAAGTCATGTTGAGTGTATGTACCCTTGATATGATGTGAGGACAATGGCACTTTACCTCTGTAGTCTTCCTCCCCAAATCCCAAAACCCCAGTCAATTCATGAGAAAAACATCAGACAAATCCCAAGGGAGGGGTATTCTACAAAATATCAGTATTCCTCAAAATGGTCAGGATCACCAAAAACAAGGAATGTCTGAGAAACTGTCACAGTCACATGCCTAAGAACTCATGACAACTAAATGTAATGTGGTCTCATGAATGGGATCCTGGACCAGGAAAACAACATGAGGCAAAAACTAAGGAAATCGAAATAAAATATGGACTTCAGTTAATGATAATGTACTGATATAGGTTCATTGGTTATAACCAGTGTACCACACTAATGTAAGACGTTAATAGGGGAAACTGGGTCGGGGGTCTACGGAAACTCTGTACTATCTTCACTATCCATACTAACTATTCTCTAAACCTAAAGCTACTCCAAAATTAAAAATGCCTTTAAAAGGCTTTTTATTCAAGTAGAGTTGATTTACAATATTGTGTTAAGTTCAGGTATACAGCAAAGTGGTTCAGCTATACATATATATATAGATATTCTTTTTTAATAATTCTTTTCCATTATAGTTTATTACAAGGTATTGAATATAGTTCCCTGTGCTATACAGTAAATCCTTGTTGTCTATTTCATATATGGTAGCATGCATCTGTTAACCCCATATTCCCAATCTATCCCCCACCCCATCCCCTTTGGAAACCATAAGTTTGTTTTCTATATCTGTGAGTCTGTTTCTGTTTTGTAAATAAGTTCATTTGTATTTATTATTTTTTAGATTCCACATATAAGTGGTATCATATGATATCTGTCTGTCTCTGTCTGACTTCACTCAGTATGAAAATCTCTAGGTCCATCCATGTTGCTGCAAATGGCATTATTTCATTCTTTTTTATGTCTGAGTAATATTCCATTGTATATATGTACCACATCTTCTTTATCCATTCATCTGTCAATGGATATTTAGGTTGTTTCCATGTCTTGGCTATTGTAAATAGTGCTGCTATGAACATTGATGTGCATGTATCTTTTCAAATTAGAGCTTTCGTCTTTCCCGTATATATACCCAGGAGTGGGATTGCTGGATCATATGGTAGCTCTATTTTTAGTTTTTTAAGGAACCTCCATACTGTTTTCCATAGTGGCTGCACCAATTTACATTCCCACCAACAGGGCAAGAGGATTCCCTTTTCTCCACACCCTCTCCAGCATTTATGGTTTGTAGATTTTTTGATGATAGCCATTCTTAAAGATTTTTTTAAGTGTCTATTGATCAGCCAACTCAAAACCTCAGGGACCAGGCAGGGCATAAATTCATCTATTTAGTGAGATTCGGTGATCCGGCTGCTAGAAGACAGAGCTAAGATTTCAAGCCAGGTCATTAGACCTCAGAGCCCAACCAGTTAATACTTGACCTCATTATCCCCTAATATGATGAAAAGCCCATGTGACTATTGCAAGACCAGTGCTAATTCAATGCTGGGCCCTTGGGATGCCTGTGATTTAAAGTCCCACCTGATTGGTTGGCTGTGTCCATGGTCAACCCTAGCCCACCATGCTAGGCTCTGTTGTTTTAGAGCTTCTGTGTCTCACAACCACACCCCATTCCAAGATGACATTTTCCCAAGTTGATATGCAATTTAAGCCAATTTAAAATGTATTCAGGCTCTTCATTTTCCATCTCATTCCAAAGTGACATGATGATGGAAACTGCGAGCTGGCCTTTTCTCAGCAACTACTCCTTTTCGTTCCACACACCTGTGTGCAATGTGGTATGCACCCAAAGAGCAGTCGTGGACTTGCCCGAACCTGACAGCAAAGCAGCTGACTCATAATAGGTAGGTTTCTAGAACGCTCCCCGTGGAGCTAAAGGTATCAGGACTGCCGTCTCTCACTCAAACCGAATTTACCAAAGACCAGGGATTTTAACGCTAGTGCTAGACAACAACTCCATCATCCATCAGATAGGTTCCAGGCACAGAGAAGGGGCGCGGAAGAAAACAAAGATGAAGCAGATGGGAGGCCTCTTTCAAAGGCATGTACGTAACATCAGCAAGGGAAATAGGACATGAATATCACCACTGCCGCACTAATAACCACCACGTACTACCTGCCTGGCTCTTGGAGGAGTATTTTACAAATATTCTCTTCTTAATGCTTGAAAACTCCCTGTGAGGTCGTTGCTGCTCTCTCCACTTTATAGACGAGGAAAGCAAGGCAGAGGGACGTGACATGACTTTCAAGCAGCAAAGCCAAGATAAGTGCAGTTGTCGTGATCCCAAATCTGGACTCCTTGCCATCCAAGGAAGAAAGTGACATGTGGTGGGCTACTGTGGGTAACAGGGAAGGACGGCGATGCAAAGGTGCAGGCGGTTTATACGAGGACACGACATGGGCAGGTGAGGCCTGAGATTCTGCATTTCTAATATCTAACAACGGTGATACTGGTGGTCCTCAGACCACACGTCTGAGTAGGAGCCCTTACCAAGTGACAAAGGCCATAAACTCACGGACCGCTCTATATGAAGGAGAGATTGGCCTCATTAGACTTACATCCTAGGTTTATGGACACCAACACCGGACTTAAATTAAATGGTCTTACTCTGGCCCAGAAGGATGTGAGCAAGTACCCACTATCATTTTTCATGAACCCCAAGGCATCATTTCTCAGCCTTTCAGAACCTATGTCCCTAAGATGCCTTCCCAGTCCATCTGGTCCCTACTGGGCCAAAATACTCTCTGCATTTTATATATATATATGACAAACTGAATTGATATGCTTTATCAAATTACAGTCTCTCCCCCATTTCTAATGTACATCCCCTCTAAATATTGCTGACCTACCACTGAAAATAGCTGAACTAACAGATGTCATAAAGGAAAGTTAATGTAATAAAAAGAATTGTCCTTCACCATCTAACTGTATGTAGGATTCTAAAATGAATCTGATTATTAACAGTGAATCCAGAGCTAAGATCTCTTTCATATGTATATGTATAAATTAAATTTTCTAGAGCACCATTAATGAATACATGATCCTGTTTAGGCAATAATGCTCCGGTTTGTAACTCTGAGGGTTCCCTCTGGGTAAAGGAGTGTCATCACAGATACATAAGGCAGTGTACCTTCCAACCCCTCCAAAGCTCCCCATCTGCTCAGCGTACCCATATGGATTTAATTTTAGTGCACATTGAGCCACCTTGGCAATAGGAGAGGAGAAGATATTTTCAAATGCTTCCATCCCACAATGTAAGGTTTATGTTCCTCTAGGTAAGCAACATTCCACATGGTTTCTGGAATGCAGCACAGAGTCAGTGTGAGATCTGGCCCTGAGGTTTAAGGACATGCAGGCCTCGTCGGGATGGGCAGATGAGAACACCCAGACATTAAGATCCTATTGTGCTGAGACAGTTTGCAGTTCAGACCCAGTGCAGGATGACCCATGGAGCGCCAAGGACAGACACTCCCAAAGACAAGCTGCCACCTGAACAGGAGAGAGTGTCAGACTCTGACATCTTTAGACTCCTGTCTTCCTCCTAACCCCAATCCACCCCGAGGTCCAGGAGGATGAGGGAGTCTCTAGGGGGATGTCAAGGAGAGAGTCCCTGGACGGTAACAGCCCACAGACTCCAAAGGGCAGTGAAGCCTCTGGAAAGAGGCTGAGAAGGCATAACATGCCATCTTTTCACATTTACAAGTTTTCTTACAAAAAGAAATAGCTCCCACCAGAAGTGATTTTACGAGTCAGTACGGTGTAGTCTTCTCGCTTCTTCTTTGCTGCAGAAAGATGTTTTATGGAAATGCAAAGGTGTCAGGTTTTACCCTAATTAGCTACTCTCTAAAAAAATGTCTAATTCACATCTTAAATTGCCTAATGAAGATGGGTGGCTTCTATGAACACAGAATAATTGAGCTCCTTAATAAAATAAAAATAAAAAATCTTAGGCCTTATGTGCTGGCACTTAATAAGCCAGTATGCAAATAATCAAAAGAAAAGCTCCCAAGAAATCAGTCGACACATTCATCCCGTTCTTTACCCTGGTGGGCTGGAGATGAGAACTGCAGAAACCACACAAAGCCAACACTGGACTCCCCCCCGAAGCCTTCCTTCCTGGAAGCAAACACAAAGGTGACAACAGTTTCTCTCATATCCTCCACGCGATCAGCTGAAATCCACCCACTCGGCAACCCCCAGGTATGTGTTTCTAATGTGATCAAAACGAACTTAAAAGTCACTCCACGCTAAGCAAAAAGTTCAGCGAAATGGAAATTACTAAGAGAGAAGCCGTGAACGGCAAGTGACTACTTGCCACTTGGAGAAATATTGTCGGAAATGTGTTCCTGCTCGATTTCCCTGGCTCTGAGGGAAGAAGAGTTAAGAAGCTAAATCTTGAGAATCGCTAGGGAAACCACACACTTTCAGGGCCACGTCTTCGTGTGTGGTGCCTGTTACGCCATCAAAGAAAACGGGAATGAAAGGAACGGCCCTTGACACTCATTTTGCTGTTCTTCCTCCTTAATAAGATACTCTCAACTAAGAAACCCAACTGGTCACAGAAATTTTTAATAAGATGATCAGCTCAATAAGTTTATTTGCCCTTAAAACGTTATATCATAGGATCTCCCTGGTGGCGCAGTGGTTAAGAATCCGGCTGCCAATGCAGGGGACACAGGCTCGAGCCCTGCTCCGGGAAGATCTCACATGCCGTGGAGCAGCTAAGCCTGTGTGCCACAACTACTGAGCCTGTGCTCTAGAGCCCAGAAGCCACAACTACTGAGCCCGTGTGCCTAGAGCCCATGCTCCACAACAAGAGAAGCCACCACAATGAGAAGCCTGAGCACCGTAATGATGAGTAGCCCCTGCTCACTGAAACTAGAGAAAGCCCGCGCGCAGCAACAAAGACCCAACACAGCCTAAATAAATAAATAAATAAATAAAATTTATTTTTAAAAAGTTATATCACTATCACATTCATAATTCTGAAGGAAAAAAGAACTCAGTTCTTCAAAATGAACGCTGCCAAATGCCAAGAAACCCACATTTTAGGATTTTGGGGGTTTTGTTTTGTTTTTTGAAAGAGCATTTCTACTAACCCAAGACCTTCCTTTTTATTATGAGGTAACTTTAATCCCATTTAAAGGGTTGGGGGGAGAGTACATTTTAGTTTCATTCTAAAGAAATGCTTTTTTTTTTTTTTTTTTTTTTTTTATGGTACATGGGCCTCTCACTGTTGTGGCCTCTCCCGTTGCGGAGCACAGGTTCCGGACGCACAGGCTCAGCGGCCATGGCTCACGGGCCCAGCCGCTCCGCGGCATGTGGGATCTTCCCGGACGGGGCACGAACCCATGTCCCCTGCATCGGCAGGCGGACTCTCAATCACTGCGCCACCAGGGAAGCCCAGAAATGCCTTGGGTGGGGTGGGAGGGATTGGAGGAAGGTGGTCCAAAGGTACAAACTTGCAGTTATAAGTAAGTACTAGGGATATAACATGACTATGGCTAACCCTGCTGTAGAACACATAGGAAAGTTGTTAAGGGAACAGATCCTAAGAGTTCTCATAACAAGGAGAAATCTTTTTTCTTTTTCTTTATTCTGTCTCTATGGGATTATGGATGTTAACTAAACCTGTCGTGGTAATCGTTTCACAATATATGTAAATCAAACCACCCTGCTGTACAACTTAAACTTATACAGTGATGTATGTCAATGATTTCTCAATAAAACTAGGAAAAAACTGCTGCACAATTAAAATCAAAAAATAAATAAAAGAAGAAAGCAAGCAAAAGAAATGCCTTCATACTGCCAGCCTTAGGCCAACCCGATGGAGATTTATATAAACAGGACGTAAGCTAGACCCAAAAAGGGCTTATTCTGGAAAAGCTGCATGTGATTGCAGGCCATTTCAGAGCACTTTCATGTCACTGCATATGGTTCAGCATTTGCCGCTGGCTCCTGCGTTTCCATTCTCCCCACCAAGCCTTATGGATCCATAAGCCACCACTTCAGTGTCTTAGGGGAGCACAACTGGGAAGGAACTGTGTTAAGAACCCTTTCGTAATGCCAGTAACCCTCCCCCTTTTTTATTTATTCTATTTATTCTGTTTTTGTTGGCAAACCAGATAAAAGAGGGGGCGGGACACACACAACCATCAAAATAAGGCTTGATGAAAAGTGCACTAAATTTTAGCCATCCTTCCTACTCAATGTATTTCCAATGGTCATTACTTTTTCTGAATCAGGGAAAATTAAACTCATGAGACCTACCCCTACTATTTCACAAAATACCGACACTTTTATACTGGACGTCAAGGTGAAGTGTGATTCAGTGCAAAACAATAAATGGGTCTATAATGATGGGAAAGCTCTATCATGTTCACGGGTGAAACTTCTTCCAGTTCTGAACTCAGGGCCCCCAGGTTCCCTTGATTCTGTGTCTGTGATGCATGGCCAACTGGGGCAGGATGCAATGAGTACAGTAACGGAGGCAGGTTCAAAAAATATGATGGGAACTCATAAAAGAGTGATCAAATCTTCTGGGGGTATAGGGGTTCAAGTGATTTGGGGACTGATCAAGGAAAAAGATATGAACACGAGAGACCCACGACAAGCTTTACTGGGAAGGGATGTCCCTCACAGCAGGAGACCAACCAGAGGCTTGGCTCAGGGTCCACCATTCAGAAGGGGAGGAGGACGAGGGAACTCCCGGAGGAGGGGAACTCCAGAGGAGGCTTACTTGTCTACGGGACGTCATTCAGCAGCTGTGGGGACAGTCTTTGAGTCACAGAGTTCCAAAGGGCAGTGGCAGCTTGGGGTTCTAGAACCACATAGCTCCATCTTACCAACGACCAACAGATGCTGGGTGCAGTTTCACAGGGTATGCAAAGCAGGCAGACAGACCCTAAATGGCTAAAAATCTGCTTGTTTGGCCTATTTTTAAAGCAATTGGATGTGTAAAAGTTTGCATTTGGCACCAGCAGGTTTTTGAGCTCATGGGTCTCAGGCTGCAGTGGAGAAATAAAAACCTTGGGGCCAATACACAGTGGCCATCTTTGGCTCATTTACATAACAGGAGGGGGAGGGGTGAATCCTCATAGAGGAGGCTGTGAACTAGACCCTGAAGGAAAACTTTGGTGGTCAAAAGGGCAAGGGAAGGCGCTCTTGGCAGAAGGAACTGCAAAGGCAAAGGCATAGCCACGGTGACATGGCCAACATCCAGGGCTTGCTGTTCAAGGCAACAAGACAGGCGTGAAAGGCGATTAGTGGGGCTGGAAGCCAGGGCATGAGGAAAGGAGGTGGCCAGAGAAAGTCCAGAAAGAAATGAGTCCAACACATGATGTGAAGCTTGAGCACCAGTTCTGGAGACCAATTCTGATTTCACTACTTTTTAGCAGGTGTCATGAGGTAGGTTACCTAAACTCCCTAGCCTCCATTTCTTCTGCTGTAAAGAGGATTATACAGAATACCTACTGGGCTTCCCTGGTGACGCAGTGGTTAAGAATCCGCCTGCCAATGCAGGGGACACAGGTTCAAGCCCTGGTCCGGGAAGATCCCACATGCCACAGAGCAAATGAACCCGTGCCACAACCATTGAGTCTGCGCTCTAGAGCCCACGAGCCACAACTACTGAAGCCCGCATGCCTAGAGCCTGTGCTCCGCAACAAGAGAAGCCACCGCAATGAGAAGCCCGCGCACCTCAACAAAGAGTAGCCCCCGCTCGCTGCAACTAGAGAAAGCCTGCACCCAGCAACAAAGACCCAACTCAGCCAAAAATAAGTAAGTAAATAAATAAATTTATTTTTTTTAAAAAAAGAATACCTACCATCTAACTATTCTGCCTGTTATTGACACGTTAGCAGACAACCATAGTAATGGTCTGGCCTTGGACCCCATGCCAAGGAAGGCTGACTCTGTGCCACTGATTGCAATGGAAAGAAATGACTATCTATAACCAAGAATGTGACCCAGCCAGATCTATGCTGGGAGAACACACATGGGATGGGGGAGAGGCAGGAGGCAGGGAAACTGGGAGACTACTGCAACAGTCCTGGCAAGGGATGCTGAAGGACTGACTAGAACAGTAACAGAAGGAACATAATGGAGAGGAATTACCAAGAGATTTCTCAGGGAGCATCAACGGGGGCTGAGAGGAGAAAAGGATGAGTGAGAGTAAAACAACGATGATGACATCAATGCTTCTGTCCGAAGATATCCCAGTCCCTTGTCTCCATGGCCCATCATCTTTAAAGATAAGTGACTTGGTAGAAAGAAGCAAGGTTATAATCTTGGCACAATTCCTCCTAGGAGAAAAAATGTCACTTTCTGACACAGTATTTTTTAAAGGAGACAAATGATGGAGGTGAGATGTGGTTCATGGAAACCATGAAGGCTAGCCAGAGCTCCATGAAATTAGTCTCACTGGGATTTATAGCAGGAAAGTGGCATCCATCTTCCTCAAGACTTTGGACTTTGAGTCCAAAGTCCATGTGATTTCTCAATGAACCATCTCTACCAGAAAAGACTGTTGCAGAGCATTTAAATCATGAATAAGGGTCTATAGAACAAATCCCCTCATTTATTTTAAGTGCTTCTGAATTAAAAGAAACTCGGCTTCCACATCCTTCCAGGGACAAGGATTTTGAGCCTGTTGCATCTTGGAATCCCCAAAGGAGAGTCAGGAGGCTGGACAGCCAGACTAATGCCATGAGAAGAACTCTGTGGAGATTCAAGGCATCTTCAGTACAGGCCCACAAACATGTGAGTGGAAGTGGTTAAAAACAAAACAAATTCTTAACCTACATTTAAAGGTAGTTAGACTTTTTTCTTCATTTCATCTTTTCCTGCAATATTTTAATCAAGCAGCCAAATGGATTATTAAGATTTTATGCTCTAGTCTCCCCTATTCCTAAATCGTCAATGTCTTCACCAGCTTCAATATCAATTTCTGTCACACAGATATTGGAGGGCTGTTGTTACATTGCCAACCTCTAGCTATAAAAAGGGGTCCGAAGGGCTTCCCTGGTGGCGCAGTGGTGGAGAGTCCGCCTGCCGATGCAGGGGACACGGGTTCGTGCCCCGGTCCAGGAAGATCCCACAAGCCACGGAGCGGCTGGGCCCGTGAGCCATGGCCGCTGAGCCTGCGCGTCTGGAGCCTGTGCTCCGCAACGGGAGAGGCCACAGCAGTGAGAGGCCCACGTACCACAAAAAAAAAAAAGGGGGGGGGTCAGAAGTACATGGACATGGAACAAATTGTGCAATGGAGCAAAGTACAAGCCAAGATGGTCTAAAATGGAAAATAAGGGGCATATTAGTACATGAGTTCATGGAGGATGATCTTACAGGCTAAGATCAGAAATGATGACCGTGATGACTGTGGTAATGACGGCGGTGGTGACAGTAACTAACATTTCTTGAACACCTAACTCTTGATCAGAAACTGCCAGTCGTTCCTAGTATCCACTCTCTCTTTTTTACATAGTAATAGAGCTTTCAGTTAGGTACCAGCTAAAGACTAAAATTTCCCTAACTCACTTTTGAATAATGTGGTCATATGACGAAGCTCTCACCAATGGGATGAGACAGTGGGCAACCTTCAGACCACAGCCTCCACTTCCCTTTTCCCCTTCCTAGATGGAATGTAGAAAATGATGGCAGGAACTAAAGCAGCCATCTTGGACCACGAGACAGAAGGCACATATTAAGGATAGCAATGCAACAAGGTAAAAGCAGCTTAGTCCCTGATCATTGGGGGACTTCTATAAGCCTCCTGGGCCCTCTACCCTGGCCATATTTCAGAGAGGAATTAACGTTCATTTTTTTAAAGCAATTATTATTTTGAGCCTCTCAAAACAGCTGAACTGATAAAACTCTGTGCCAGGTATAATGCTATATACTTTACATGCATTATCTCATTTAATCCATATGCAGCCCTATAAAGTAGGTACCATGGTTATCTTCATTTTACCATGGAGGACACTGGGGCCCAGAGGGACAAATCACTTGTTAAGCAAACGGCAGGGCCTGATTGAACAAGGCAGCCAAATTCCACAGGTTAGAATATGACACCTCCATGCACAGAGAGCTATATTAAATATCTTATAATAACCTATAATGGAAAAGAATTTGAAAAAGAATATCTATATCTATCTCTCTCTCTATATATAATAAAACTGAATCACTTTGCTGTACTCCTGAAGCTAACACAATATTGTAAACTATACTTCAAAAAAAAAATATATATATATATATATATAACACCTCCCTGCGACACAACCAGTCAACCTGAACCAAGGAAGGAATCTGACCAACCTCCAAAGATTGAGGCCAGCCTTAAGCTCTCCAGCCAAGGGGGAGTGGCCACAACTCCTTGGCTGCCCTTGGCCAGTTCAGTCTCTGGGGGATCAGCCTGCCCTTTGTCTCCTTCCCCAGATTCAAGGAAGCTCAGTTAGAGACTCTGCCACCTCTCCGTTTAAATCTCATTTCCTCTGCAGGGTTGATCTGAGCACTACAGTGAAACAGGAATGCTGCTGAAGTGCTGCAGACACAGCTCTTTCTTCACCTAAGTTGGGTCTCTCAATGCTAGACTGAGGTCCTCTAAGCCCAGCGACAGGCTTATTGCATTTCTACACTTCTTTAATCTTCTCACTTCCCTTCCAAAAGGTACGTGCGGTTCCCCTCAGTGGTACAATTCAGAAAGAATTGCAAAGTCAGTCCCGGGGACACAGCAGCACAAGGAAATGCTGTCAAGTGCACTCAATCGAAAAACAGCTAAGTCGTCATTCTTCTTTCACCAGTTTTCAAAGTCAAGTACAACTAAAAAGTCCCAAGAGTACCAAGAGTGAGGAGTGAATTTAAAATTCTATCTGAAAGGAAAAGCAGCACAGAGGCTGGTTCACTCACTAACTTTTCTTAGGACCTGACAAAGTATCAGAAATTTCTCCAGGTCTCAGTTTCCACATCCAAAAAGTGGCAGGGAGAAGAGCCAGCTCCCAAGCGGCAGGGCGTCCAGGGAATTAGTGACAGTTCTAGTGAACAGAGCTTTCACTGAAAGCAATTCCTCCCTACGTTTTCAAATGAAGAGTGAGTTAAAGGAGGCTTCACTGTCTCACCAGTTTCACTGAAATTTTGCGATGCGATTGAGCATCTTCAGAGAATTCTACTTTGGGTATCAAGACTTGCCAGGAAGGACCTGGAAGCCTTTAACATTTGGATCTTCTTGCTCACAGCTAAGGCCACACCATCCTCTAGGGAAAGTTGGCCCAAGTTTATCTGAAGATAAGCTTGCTTGAAAGGGTGTCGGGATGGTTAGATGAGGTACATGCTCATCTGGCATATAGAACATGCACGATCAACACTAGCTAAAATCACTGATTTTATCATTGTCACCTGGGGACACACCTGTGGGGAGCTAGCAACACTCCCTAGAGGATCAAGGTTTATCAACTCTTCTAATACAGTACAAACGCTGGGGAAAGAGGGCTTCCTAAGAAAATGGTATGTCTTAACTGATTCAGTAAATGTTGACTAACTACCAGGCTCAGAGCTGAGTGTTAGGGAGAAGAGATAAACAAAATCCATACCCTCAAGGTTCTCAGAATCTAATGTGGGAAAGAGACAAAACAACAGACAAGTATAGAATGATTGATAAAGCTTCAGCTGAGGTAAGCGCTGGTGCTGCAGGAGTATTGGGGGGAGATCCAAGTGTGTGGGGACAGAGAGGGGTGGGCTAAGAGGGCCTCACAGGGCAGGTGGCCCTTGAACTTAGCTGAAGGATCCATAGTTCATCAGGCAGGGGAGAAAGTCAGACAGAAGCCAGAAAACAAAGGACCTTGTGTGACACTCCTTGGGGTTGGAAATTTATCCCCGAGTCAAACGTAGCCGGTGTGTATGAGTCTGGTAGGGCTGCCATAACAAAATACCAGCTGGATGGCTTATACCACAGAAGTGTACTCTCACAGTTCCGCAGGCTAAAAATCCAAGATCTAGGTCGTGGCAGGGTTGGTTTCTCCTGAGGCCTCTCTCCTTGGCTTGTAGACAGCTGCTTTCTCCCTGTGTGTTCACACGGCCTTACCTCTGCGAGCATGCGTCTGTGTCCTAATCTCTTCTTATTAGGACACCAGTCATATTGGATTAGGGCCCACCTGTATGCCCTCCTTTTATCTTAATCACCTCTTTAAAGACTCCATCTCCAAATACAGTCACAATATGAGGTCCTTCGGGTTAGGACTTCAGCATATGAATTTCGGGAGGTCCCAATTCAACCCCTAACACCATGAAAGGAGCTGCAAGGGGAGAGTGACATAAACAGGTTTTCACTGGATGAGGAGCACTCTGCTGGTGATGAAGAGAATGGAATATGGGGAGAGCCTCGAGGCAGACAGGCCACCGAAGAGACAATGCAGGGACCAACCCCGGGCATGTGTTTAGCTGGAACTTGGTTGTTTTGTTCAAGACACAATCTCTTCTTACCCAGGGTAAATCCCTGCTGTCCTCTGCTGGGAGGAGTTTTCCCATCCATGTGGATTCAATTCTCTTCTTGGACCCACTGTTCCAGCACGTTCCCAGACTGGGCCTGATCACCCACCACCAATACCTGCCAGGGTCTGGGGGGCCCCAGAAGCTAAACAAACAGTAGTCTGGGGAACAGGAATAAAAACAATGCTGCAGTGTCTTCCAAATACAAGCTGGGAGCCTGGGGACGCAATGCCTGAAAGTGAACCCTTCAGAAGAACAAGAACTCTGGTGTCCCCAGCTGCCCCTTTGAGGCCCCTGTAACAAGCCCCCCTTACAAATAAAGCCCCGGCAGGAAACCCATTAACACCTCACAGGGGCAAACCTCAGGGCCCATAGGAGAAACTTCAAAAGACATCCCAGCAGCACAAAACGCCAGAAACTCATCAATCAAGTACGCCATCCCAGGAAGTAGCCAGCTGATTTGGGGGAAGAAGTCAAGCACATAAATTAAGGGTCCCTGAGCCGCCATATGGCTCTCGATTTATTACCATGGAGGCCAACTGTGCTCCTTAAAGTTTAAAAAGGATCAAGGCCTCTATAAACAGTATATAGAACTACCTTCCATGGGAAAAAAACCAAAACAAAACACCAAGAGAAACCCCCCTCCTCTCTCTCTCTCTCTCTCTCTCTCTCTCTCTTTTTTGTTAAGAAAACGATCCTTTTGTGAAAATAATTTCCATTACACTGAACCCTTTGCCTCAAGTGTTACTATAAAATCCAACTTGCTAGTTGGCCCTTTAAAAAATGTCAGCTACAATTACCAATTGCCTTTAGATGTGTTGAAATTAATTTCAGAAATTTCACCTGAGTAGGTGACCCACCTGAATGATTACACTAACAGCTCAGGAATGTGAGCTGAAAATCTATGACACTGCTCACAGGCTCAAAGCTTTCTCACCTCCCTGCTCCCTACATGCACACTCACCAACCCTTTAGCTACAAAAAGAGCTGGCTCACCATTCATGCCCGTCACACCAAAGATGCAAAAAAGGGGCTGTAGGAGAAGCATTACATTAATATTTCTCAGGGGGTTGTTAGCTGTGTAAAACCAAAAGGCATCATGTATCTCATTTCCACCACTAAAGCCTCAAGTTGCCCAGATTTATATATACATACTTGGAACGACCCCAATCCCTTTTCTCCTAATAATCATCAAAATAGCTAGACTTTCCAGGGCATTTACTACAGGCCAGGCCTGTGCTAAGCACTTCAGCCTCATAAGAATTCTCTCAGGTGAATACCGTCGCTATTCCCATTTTACAAAGAGGGAAACTGAAGCTCAGAGAGATGAAGAAACTTGCCCAAGGTCACACAGGTAAAGAGCAGCAAAATGGAGATCCAAATCCAAGTTGGTCAGATTTCAAATCTATGCTCTGAATCACTAATTGTAATGGTATGTCCCTGTGCTAATTTGAAAGACGGAACTCTCTGCCACCCAACTGGCCTTCTAGTTTAATATATTTAGAAGATGTTTTGCACTTAAGTTTACCCAAGGCTGAAAAAGCAATTTTGAATATTATACATGATGAGGCCCTTTAAAAAGCTTTTAAGAATTCCAATGGGTACCTTAATACATTTTTGCTGTCCTAAGATTTGATCTTTTTTTTCTGGATTATGATTTCTTCCCTCTTTTTCTGTTTAATAATATAAGCGCTTACACTATGCTTAGAGTTATGCAAAACATGAAATCCAACCAGAACTTGGGTTTATAAAAACAAGTGAGAATGTCACAACGGTTACATGCCGTTCTTTGTTCAAAACAGATGAGAACCAAAACAAAATAAAAATAGGTATGTGTCGAATAAGAATTTGACTTAAAATTTAGGAAAACATCCTGCACCCAAACTGCTGGTTCCTTGAGGACACGGATCATGTCTTATGTTACTTCTTATCCCCAGAGCCTAGCACAGACTCGCACACAGTAATGCTTAAAAACCATTTGCCAAAATGGAGGTTGGATGGATGGATGGATGGATGGGTGGACGGATGAAGAGATGCTTATTCCAATGCTTAAATACAAAAATTATCTGTAAGGAACTTATTCTCGCTCTGTTTGTATGTTTAAGATTGTTTCTGGCCAGATATATATTTTTCAGCAGTCCACCTGGACTCAGATAAACAAATGACCCAGCTTCAGAGCCCACTAGCATAGTAACAGTAGGACCAAACGTGGGCTCCTTCCGACCTATGACCTTCCCCAAGGACAGGCAGATAGATGCCAGCAACTGCACTCTATAACTGCCCATTACCTAAACACATGCTGAATGCAAATCACTTTTCTGGAAGGCAGCCCCATTTATCGGCACCAAAGCATATTTGGCATCTTCTCCCTGTGTCCTTCCCATTCGTCAGTCACCATAGTGGGGAGCAACAATTAGTAACAAGAAAGACACTTTGGGTCAATAACCACTCCAGAAAACAAGTCCTGCAGTGCCACTTGATTCTGATTGAGGAACAAAGAGAAAGAAACAATCCTCTGGCTTCTGTGAACACTGCAGCTCTGAGGCCGCTGGTCAGAGCCAGGGCTCGCAGGCATCTATCTTCTCTCTCCAGAAACACAGCACAGGAGATGGACTTATAAAGATAGCCAGGGCCGGGGTGGAGGCCCATGTGAGATTCCCAGAACACCCTTCTTCAAAGTGCCTGGGTGCAGCAGGGTGCCCAGGGCACCAGAAAGCAAAAAAGAAAGAAACATACAAATAATTTGCCACGTTAAACACAGAGAGAAATAACAGGCAAACAATCAGCAAAAATTCTGAGTAAATGTCAGTGTTCTAACAAGCAACGAAACATTCCTTACATTCCTTATACAAGAAGGTGACACCGCTCTGTGGTTTTATGAAACATCTTTACGTACTATTTCATTCGGGAAAGCTAAGGACAGGAATGTGAACACCCGTTTTAACCAGGAAGAGAACCATAGCTCATTTGATTAGGTTCAATTTCTTGTCTCAGGTCATAGAACCAGGAAGGGGAAAGGGGCACGTTTTACATCCAACCATGATATATATCTCATTGCTCAAAAGAAACATTTCAAGGTCTCACGATAAGTTCCAGGCCATACTCAGGTAAGTTCCAAGCTGGGAACAGTTCCCATCTTTATGAAGTTTCCAGCCACTTAAGGGTTGGAGCCAGAATTTAAGCTGGCTTCCTCGACTCCACAAGCACCAAGGTCCTGCAGGATGTGATTAAGAGTTCTTCCAGCACCCAGCCAGCCAGAGGAGGGGGGAGAGAAGGAGTGGGGGGCTGGGGGAGGGGCAAGGGAGACAGAGGAGAAACTCCACCCACACATCTCAACACAGATAGGAAACTGCAGGCTGACTGACTCCATCTTAAAGCTTTTATCTCAGAGACAAACCTCTGTGTCTAGCAAGTGAACCCAGGGGCACCAGAATAGAGACAATCCAGTTGACTTTCATGCTATGAAAAAGGCCTTTTTAGGAGCAAATTATCCATTTCCAATTAGTCAAGCATCACGTCTTCTCTTACTAGACAATTTCTTATAATTGTCCCATTTCCCACCCAACGCGTCCCAACCCATCAAAGTAACTTGCTATGAAAAACAGACCCCAAATCTAACACCAATACATGGCCAGAATATTTAAACCCTCATATCATTTATACCACACCACCATATAGCCTTGGTCAAAGATGATTAGAAAAAAAACCACCCTGCAGAGGTTCCCAAACATGGCTGAGGATCAAAAGAAGCACTGGGGGGCCCTTTTAAATGATGGAATGCAGGGCCCACCTCTAGAAATGTGAATGGGTGGGTGGTCTAGAGGGGCCCAGGTATCTGGTGCTGGAGGTGCTAGTGTCTGAAAGCACCCCGGTAACTGTGATGACCAGCCTGCTTGAAAACCCCTGCAATAGGCCTACACAGATCACTCTGGAGTGAAGGCTGTCTGGACAGCACCCACCGCAATGTGTAGACCCACCAAGCACCAAACACTGAGGGAGACAGATTCCACACAAAGCATAATGTCAAGTCATCTTTATGACATCTTCAAGACTAGCACAAGACACCCATTTACAGATAAGAAAACTGGGCCTCATTGTAATACAGTCGTCTCTTGGTTTCCGCGGGAATTGCTTCCAGAGCACCCCTACCCACGCCCATGGATATCAAAATCCCCAGATGCTCAAGTACCTTACAGTCGGCCTACGTATCCGCGGGTTCTGTATCTGAGGATTCACCCACCCGCAGACTCGATCTGGAACCTGCAAATATATATTGACCTGCCCAGGAGGTATGAATTTCCAGGCTCTCCCAAGAAAGCCTGCTCTGTGCTCCTACGATGCAGAGAAAAATCTTCTGAGGAAAAGAGCCAGGGAGAGTATTAGAACATAGAGCCCATAAAAGTATTTGAGAGGCTAGTGCGGATTCAGGGAACTGCTTGATTTGATTTCCTATTATTGATTAATAAAACTGAGAAAGCAACACTAGTGGAGACAGACATCCCAATTTTATCAGCTTCAGTAGAGTCAAATTTTCTGGGCGTAGGGAGGGCGTGAAGATCCTATCTGGGATTTTACCACCAAGCAGGAACTGGGCCAAACAAGTCCATTCGCCTGCAAGGCAGCTCTGCAGGCCACAGCCTGGGCATCCCATGCAGCAGCCAGGAGAGGGATAAAGGCAGAAAATGCCCACCGGCAGGGAAACAGGATACCATTCCCCAGGTTGGGGGAGGGACAGCCACATCTTAATCAGACGGTAGAGAAGACCCAAGCCCATTTCCCCTCAGTGTCCAAAGAATCAGAGTCACCCAGGTCCCCAAGAGGGGCAGAGTGGGGTACTCTGACACCCCCATGCAGGACATCGCCCTCCAGGATATCATCTCTGCTGGACCTTCCAGGGCAGAAGTCACAGCCTGCTTTCTTGGAATTAGGCCAGGGCTAGGAGGAGTCAGGAGACAAAGGTTTCTATCTGGCCACCCCACTAACTCAATGTTCTTGGGCAAGTCACTTCACTTTGGGCCTGAGTTTCCAAAATGCAAAGGTGGTATGAGACCATCTTTGAATCCCCTGTCAGCTCTGACAACATATGAAACCCAGACCACAGTAGCCACCAGGCCGGCAGGACAGTCGGGGGGTGGGGGGGTGTTCCCAAGATTCTGAGCACAGGAAAGCTGTAGGAGGGAGAAAACCATCCTGCTTGAAATCGGATTGCAGTGCTCACCGGTGGGAGATATGCATGGCCATATGCACGTGGATAAGAAGAAAGTGGTTACATAGGAAAAGGAAAGGGTAGAAATCCAGAGGAAAAGAACGTCTGCCTTACAGATGGCCAAGGCCATGAAAAAATGCTCAACATCACTAATTATTAGAGAAATGCAAATCAAAACTACAATGAGGTATCACCTCACACCAGTCAGAATGGCCATCATTAAAAACTACAAACAACAAATGCTGGAAAGGATGTGGAGAAAAGGGAACCCTCCCACGCTGTTGGTGGAAATGTAAGTTGGTGCAGCCACTATGGAAAACAGTATGGAAGTTCCTCAAAAAACTAAAAATAGAGTTACCATATGATCCAGCAATCTCACTCCTGGGCATATATCCAGACAAAACTCTAATTCAAAAAGACACATGCACCCCAATGTTCATAGCAGTACTATTCACAATAGCCAAGACAGGGAAACAACCTAAATGTCAACTGACAGATGAATGGATAAAGAAGATGTGGTACATATATACAATGGAATACTACTCAACCATAAAAAGTGAATGAAATAATGCCATTTGCAGCAACATGGATGGACCTAGAGATGATCATACAAAGTGAAGTAAGTCAGAAAGAGAAATACCATATGATATCACTTACACGTGGAATCTAAAATATGACACAAATGAACTTATCTACGAAATAGAAACAGACTCACGGACATAGAGAACAGACTGTGGTTGCCAAGGGGGAGGGGGTGGGGGAGGGATGGATTGCAAGCTTGGGATTAGCAGACACAAACTTATAGAATGGATAAACAACAAGGTTCTACTGTATAGCACAGGGAACTATATGCAATATCCTGTGATAAACCATAATGGAAAAGAATATTTAAAAAAAGAATGTATAGGGCTTCCCTGGTGGCACAGTGGTTAAGAATCCGCCTGCCAATGCAGGGACACGGGTTCAAGCCCTGGTCCGGGAAGATCCCACATGCCATAGAGCAACTAAGCCGGTGCGCCACAACTACTGAGCCTGAGCTCTAGAGCCCGCAAGCCACAACTACTGAAGCCCGTGCACCTAGAGCCCGTGCTGCACAACAAGAGAAGCCACCGCAATGAGAAGCCCCTGCACCGGAACAAAGAGTAGCCCCCGCTCACTGCAACTAGAGAAAGGCCGCGCACAGCAACAAAGACCCACCACAGCCAAAAATAAAATTAATTAATTAATTAATTAATTTTAAAAAAGAAAGCCTTTCTTGGAAAGCATTCTGGGGCTTAATAACTTAAAAAAAGAAGAATGTACATATATATATATATGTATGTATAACTGAATCACTTGGCTGTATACAGCAGAAATTAACACATTGTGAAACAACTATACTTCAATTAAAAAAAAAAAAAAAAAAAGAATGTTTGCCTTAAAGATCCCCCAGACTTGAAGCTAATGGTAAATCTCCAAATCTTGCTCTGTAAGTCTCCAAGTCCAACTGCTCATTGAATAAATATATATGAGCAACTGCACTGGGGGTAAGGGACACTGAGATCAACTATGATCAATATTATTATTATGACTACTATTATTTAATCAAATCAACTGGGGGGAAAAAGACGTCTAATTAAGTGATGCCAAGATTCCTTTAATAGATGAAAAAAGTCCACCAGCAAGATTCGGATCATGTCCAACTCTTTCCCCCTTGACTCACATATTCCAAAGGAATATCAGGCAGTTTACTTCAAAACAAAAGGCCCACAGCCTCCAAGGCCAGAAAACACAAGGGGAGACGCATGTACCAGGGGCAGTAGATTGTCTGACTTCCTGAGCAGAGACAAGCCAAGATCAAGAGCTCTCAAGGGAATTCAAAACCTCCCCCTCCAATGCTCAGAGCCCAGGACAGATTTAGTTCCAGCCACAGAAGACTTTGCCACACTGGCTCGATGCACACAGCTGTCCACCGCCTAGGGCCATGCCCCGGGAAAAAGATCCTATCTCGGAATAAAACTAGTACACCCTACCTAAGAATCTCCTTCAAGTGCTTTGGAATGTCAGGCGACAGAACCATCTGTCTTACAGTAAACTCAGAGTTTAAAAAAAAAAAGCAAAAATCCCCACAATTGGCTAAATAGTAGCAGTGATAGTACTCCTCCCAACTACCAGCCATGAGCTAACTAGCCCTTCTTATTACTAACAACTACTACAACTACTCTGCTGACATTATCTCCACTAACCATTAGACTATACTCACTGAACGGACCCATATCTATTCCTTCTTGGTTTATAAAGCATTTACTTTTTGGTATCTTACAGGATATTTAAGACCACGTGAGATAAGTGGGTCTAATAATACCTGCTCTGCTTAACAGATTAAAGAAACTGATGCTCAGCAGTTCGAGACTACTCTAAGGGCTTACAGCTGATAAGCAATAAGGTTTTTTTTTTTTTTTTTTTTGGTTTTTTTGCTACTACATCCCCCTCACTGCCTGTTGCATGGCTGTGCAGAAAGACAAGTGACTCTGAAGACAACTCTGCACCCTTGTCCTCTTATACTAAATACACACACACACACACTGCAAGTAGTCTCCCAGGAAAACCAGACTATCACCCTTCAGAAGTCAACCTCCACACCTGCCAAAGAATGTTCAATGCAACCAACTGGGAAGGCTTTGCCGAAACAGCTCTCAGGACAGCTGTCCTGGTCCGGCTACAGCACAGGAAATGTTCCCATCTTGGCAAACCCCACTGCAACGGTGCTTCCACGCCGCAGCCTCACATGAATGGAAATACCAACTTGAGCCAAGCAAATCCAACAGGCTATCACGCAAAATGCTGGTGTCAAACCAAACCTCATAACCAGTAATTATCCATCAAGCCAGGATTGTAACAATGGGCTCCTTGGGGTCACCTCACTGCAGGGCAGGGAGATGGTTACTAAAGAGAGAGTTGCAATTGGACAAGTGTGATGACAGCCTTAAGAGAAAGGCGGTCCACTCACTGTTCTGCATATATCCCCAGCCCCTATCTCCAAAACCTCGTCCAAGGTCAAAAACACATCACATGACTGCCCCCAGGCACATGTGAATGTGAGCACGCTAGGGCAGATTTCCATCTATTAAGCTGTGCCCTCCTCTAATTTTAAAGGAAGCTGGCTTTAGATAATGGTCTGAAAGGTGCTTCCTTTTGAAACTGCTGTAATTAAACTAGAAAAACATTAATTTGTAACTTTATGGTAAGAGTTTCCTGGAAACTCCTTAAAGGAAGTCTGTAATTGATAGACTGGCTAAACGTCATACACAGGCACAAAAACCCAAATTGAGTACAATTTGTGAAGGCTCAAATCCCCTGGTAGAGAAACAGTGCTTTTGTCCACAAAAAGGTATCGTGCCACACTTCTCTGTATGGCTGGTACTGTTATGAACAAAGAAACACACACACACACCCCTCAAGATTTGCAGCTCTGGGTCTCAAAGCTCCAACAGTATTAGCTCTAACTCTATGATTTGATTGAAGAGAGAAGAAAGCATTTAAAAAAAAAAAAAAGACTTTTAAGAATACAGTAGCTTTGCATAGCACCAGCTTTTAAAAGATGAAAGGACTTAGTAGAAACACCATAAGCCTCAGAATTACACCATAAATTACTTCTTCTGTTTAAGGCAAATTAATATCAGATCACAGATAAAAAAATAAACCCACCCAACATCTCCAGCTGGATGCTACATTCATGAGGCAGCTTGGCAGACAGCATGTTAACTCTTTTGTAGAGAAGGAATGAAGGGTTGGTTATGGTCACCTGCCCACTCAAATCCTCAAGTCCTCAAATCCTGTCTCATGACCTGAAGTGCTTTTCCTGCAAGCGACACAGAGATGATTTTCTAGTCTCCCATTTTCTTCACACAAGCCACCATATACAGAGCGAGGGGAAAGCCCGGGCTAGAGTGACAGTAATGGCGTGTCGGCCCCGGCTCTCCTAAGTGCTGCGCGGATCACCAGGCACAGGCATTACGGGGTCTGAGAGTGAAGCCCTTTCCAGGGGCTTTACGAGAATCTAAGTGACTCGGCACAGAGGCAACCGACAAAGCTCCCTAACATTCCTTACTGGGCCTCCAAGAAGCTGGGTCCCTCAGAATCCATATAACGAATGAAGGAAATACAGCATGAAAATGTGCGTAAAGCCTAAATCTTACCCACGGGCTCCTGGCATGCAAATCGATGGCGTGCTTGCTGACTCAAAGCTGGAGCTTATTAGAAATGAGTTGCATTTCTCATTGCCAAAGTAACCTTAGATCCAGGGATCCAGTGTGCTACTCAGTGGAAAAAAGTAAAAGCACATAGTAGGTATTCAGAAAATGCTAGCTACTCTCTTAAGAGAAGGGACCAATTATAAAATGTCTGGTTTAATTTTTTTTTTTTTTTTTTTGCAGTATGCGGGCCTCTCACTGCTGTGGCCTCTCCCGCTGCGGAGCACAGGCTCCGGACGCGCAAGCTCAGCGGCCATGGCTCACAGGCCCAGCCGCTCCGCGGCATGTGGGATCTTCCCGGACCGGGGCACGAACCCACGTCCCCTGCATCGGCAGGCACACCCGCAACCACTGCGCCACCAGGGAAGCCCCTGTCTGGTTTAATTTCACCAGGTTCAACAGTAGTCAACTTAAGTAACACCACATCACGTTGACTCCATGTGCCACTAAAAGATGGAACTCTTCCTGGAGCCTGGTTCCTGAGTCTCTTCTGGGCCAAAACTCCTAAGGATTTGGCTCAGCCTCTGCAGTAGGGGCAAGAGCACCATCATCTATTGATATATCTGGCTACCCAGTGTGAGCAGCGGACAGCAGCCTCAGCATCACCCTGGAACTTATCTGTAACGCAGACTCAAGCCCCAGGGCAGGCCTACAAAGGAATCACAATCTGCTTTTTAAACCAGATCCCTCAGGGGGGATTCTCCTACATCCAGGGGTGCTCTGTAAAGGATGACTACAGGGACAGGGGTCAGGAAGGCTCCCTCATACACACCGGTTCTCCTAACTAACCTTAAATCAGCTTCAGAAGGAAGAGGATGGGCAGAAGGAAGAAGACACTATAATACTATTAAAAAGAACTCCCCAGAAGGATGTCAGTCCACTGTGAGTCCAGCATTGAGATGGACTTCAAGGGGCTCATCCACATGCATACTGAAAAGCGGATTCAATGACAGGTGAAAGGCTTTGAGGGTGGAGCCCAGGAACCCCACCAGGCACCGAGCTTCGGTGTACAATTTTAATTTCTTTGGAGAATCGTCAGCCTCCCCTTCTGTTGCGTCCAGGATTTTGTGAAAGAAAAAAATCATGGGGATCAAATTCCAGCTTCTCCAAATTACTTAACTGCTGAGCCCAGGAAAGTTACTTAACCTCCTGGGGACTCTCTTCCGGGTCTTTGAGTGGAGATAAGAGCCCTGATGGGGAGAAGTAAGAGGGTGAAACAAGATAATGCACAGAGAGCACTTCCCAGCATATCACAAGTGCTCAAAACATTAGTCACCCTTCCTTGGCCATCTAACAGTCTAGAAGGAAGCACCAACAGGAACTCAGTCCTGTGACCAGCACAGGCAGGGTGAGGAGGTGCAGGGGAGGAAATAAGCCCAAATGAGTCCAACACGGACACAGATTCACAGAGGCACATCCTTCAGGCTCTCCCCACGTGCCCCTTCTAGGTGCCCTGAGCAGACTGGGAGATTAAAATGCCAGGTTGGGCTTCCCTGGTGGCGCAGTGGTTGAGAGTCCGCCTGCCGATGCAGGGGACACGGGTTCGTGCCCCGCTCCGGGAAGATCCCACATGCCGCGGAGCGGCTGGGCCCGTGAGTCATGGCCGCTGAGCCTGCGTGTCCGGAGCCTGTGCTCCGCAACGGGAGAGGCCACAACAGTGAGAGGCCCGCGTACCGCAAAAAAACAAAACAAAACAAAGAAAACACCAGGTTGCCTAGTGTCTGCCAATTCCTCTGGCTGCCGTTCCTCTTTACAGCAAGCGTCTCTTTCATTCTATAGGAGGGCCAAGGGTGACATGAGGCAGCCAGCGTGTCCTGGGGGCTCCCTGGTGCAAAGAAGCCCTTTTAAACGGATGTGTTAACAGCAGAGCCACAGAGGAATAGTGCAAAGGCTTCTCCCTTTTCCTAACTGCACAACCGGCCTCCCCTTTCACACCCCATTGGCCAGGCTACCCAGAGCCCGATGACCAATGACCGTGAGCTAGGGCTTCTCGCCCTTCGACTCGGGGACCTTGGGCGTGTTCCTTGGCTCGGAGGCCCTCCATTTCCGACCACTGCTAAAAGTGGAAGAAATCGTGTCCACCTCATTGCATCACAGGTCAATTTAGAAGTTGTCAAATGGCAGCCACACAGGAGGGCTGGTGATTATTAAAGGAAAAAAAGCGCAAAAGATGACATTTTGCTGGCTTGTACTTTAACACAAGGATCTGAGCCAATCACATAAATCATATAAATGCACTTCTCACCAAGACATGAGTAGACAATGTGCTCTCGGCTGAAGAACAAGGTGAATGAGAGAAAAGTGAGAGCCAGGGTCTGTGCTCTCCCAGCTAACATCTGTCAATGGCCTGGGCCACACCAAGCACCATGCTGTGCTGGGTGCATTCCCCTTTTAACCATCTCAACAGCCCTAGGATTGCAGGTGGAGGTATTACCTTCACTCTACAAATGATACAACTGAGGCCCAGAGAGGGTAAGTAACTTGTCAAGAGTCACACAGCTGGTAAGCAACCTAACCCCAGAGCAGTTGTTCTCAATGGGGGTGATTTTGCTCCCAGCGGACGTGTGATGTTTGGAGACATTTTTGGTTGTCACGACTGGGGGATTACTACTGGGATCTGGTGGGTAGAGGCCAGGAATACTGCTAACCATCCCACAGTGCCCAGGACAGCAAAGAATTATCTGGCTCTCAGTGTCAACAGCGCAGATGTTAAGAAGTCCTGCCCCAGAACTTCCAATCTTATCCACTGTACTATATCGTCTCCCTTCTTATTTTCTAATGTGCCTGAAGAGGACAACAGATACTATTTTAACATGACCATAAATCAGATTACCAAGCTCTGTGGCCAATGGTGAAAATAAACACACAACCCCACTGTGCATACCATGCTTTGCTTGACTTTCCCCAGTGCTTCCATCCCAAGGCTTTGCAGCTTGCTTTTCCCTCTGTCTGGGCAGTTCTCCCTCATTGCCCCCAACCCATCATGTGTGTTCAGGGCCCACACCTCACCTCTTTCACATTTCCTGACCATCCCCGCCTTCCCCCAGAGCAGTGTTCACCCCCTGACGTGACAGGTACTTTTACCGGTGTGTAGTAACTAATTCCTCCCATTAGATTGTAAGCTCTATGAGGGCATGGATCTTTTTCTGTGTCACTTAACTGCTTTCCCCTCACCACCCAAAAGTGTGTCTGGCACATGGCAGAAACTCAAGAGATATTTGGTGAAACAATGAATGAATGAATGAACTAACAAGCAAACAATCTAGCTTAGAGTCCCTCCTGAGGAAGCTGAGGGCTTCAGCTTTCCCCAAGCTTTAGCATCATCAGGAGAAAAGATCTCTGCGCAGAACCTGCTTCATCCTGCTACGAGAACCATTGTTCTAGGTTGGGGTTGGCACACTTTTTCCTGTAAACGGCTAGGCAAACATTTTCAGCTTTACAGACCATTCTGTCTCTGGAGCAACTATTCAACTCTGCCACAGTCATGCAAAAGCAGCCACAGAAGATCCATAAACAAATGATCAGGATTTAGTTCCAGTGATACTTTATTTAAGAACACTGGCAATTTGAATTTCATGGAATTTGCATGTATCAGGAAATACTATTCTTCTTTGATTTTTTTCCCAACTATTTTAAAATGTGAAAAGGATCTTGGCTCAAGGGCTACGCGCAAAGAGGAGACGGGCTAGATTTGGCACGTGGGCCATAATTTGCTCATCCTTGTTCTAGGTCTTTGTGAATTTTGGTGATTTATTCAATAAAACATTACACCCTTGGGATGGCCCAGAGTCCTTTCACGATCATCATCTCATTCATCCTCACGACAACCCTCGGAGGGGTGGTTCTTCACATCCTTCTCTACCTCAGTTTACCTTCAGGAAACTGAGGCCTGAAGTCACAGAACTTAGCCTTCTGACTCCACTACCAGAATTCTTTGCGCATGGAACAGACTGTCACAAATCCTTGCCAATATGGATACAAAAACCTCAATTAATTCATTATTGATTTTTTTTAATTGAAGTATAGTTCACTTACAACATTGTGTTAGTTTCAGGTGTACAGCAAAGTGATTCAGTTATACGTTATATACATATAGACATTCTTTTTCATTATAGGTTATTACAAGATATTGAATATAGTTCCCTGTGCTTATATAGTAGGTCCTTGTTGTTTATCTATTTTATATATAGTAGTGTGTATCTGTTAATCCCAGACTCCTAATTTATCCCTCCCTCCATGCCCTTTTCCCTTTGGAAACCATGAATTTGTTCTCTGTGTCTGTAAGTCTGCTTCTGTTTTGTAAATATGTTCATTTGTATATATTTTTTTAGATTCCACATATAAGTGATATCATATGATATCTGTCTCTGACTTACTTCACTTAGTATGACCATCTCTAGGTCCATCCATATAGTTACAAATGGCATTATTTCATTCTCTTTTATGGCTGAGTAATATTCCACTGTGTATATGACCACATCTTTATCCAGTCTTCTGTAGATAAATATTTAGGTTGCTCCCATGTCTTGGCTATTGTAAACAGCGCTGCAATGAACACTGGGGTACATGTATCTTTTCAAACCATGGTTTTCTACAGATATATGCCCAGGAGTGGAATTGCTAGATCATATGGTAGCTCTATTTTTAGTTTTTAAGCAACCTCCTTATGTTTTCCATAATGGCTGCCATTATTGGTTTCAGAGTATTAGCAGGGAGCATTCCAGTGAAGTGAGCAGAGATTCGTGTATCAAAACACAAATACCCTGGCTTCCCTGGTGGCGTAGTGGTTGAGAGTCCGCCTGCCGATGCAGGGGACACGGGTTCGTGCCCCGGTCCGGGAAGATCCCACATGCCGCGGAGCGGCTGGGCCCGTGAGCCATGGCCGCTGAGCCTGCGCGTCCGGAGTCTGTGCTCCGCAACGGGAGAGGCCACAGCAGTGAGAGACATGGGTACCACAAAAAAAAAACAAACAAACAAACAAACAAAAAAACCCACAAATACCAAATCAAGAGGGCAGCCCAGCTCACAGCACAGATGGTTGTTCAACTTGCCTCAGAGAAAGAAAATGTGGATACCAGCAGCCTCCTGCCCTTTGGTGTTACAGGAAAAAGTTAACGACACAGAAAATTGGTTGTGCTGCCCAGGATGTCAAATAGGAATTCTAAAGGTGAAGCCTCCACAAAAAACACATAGTGTTATATTTTAATACCTAAGCCAGCCGTGACTCTATTTCCACCTTAATTTCCTAAAGGTTCCCTGAGCGGTAATTAAGACACTCAAACCAAAGGGAAACACTCGGGGGAAAAAAATTCACATCCAAAATCCAAAAAGTCTGAACTGCATTCCACATGATTATTGCCTTAGAAATAACCTCTGGACAGATGGATATATCACCTTATAATGCTTCTCAAATCTATTGCAACCAATGTTTTCTCAGTGTATGTGAGACGTGGCACAAAAAAACCAAAGCCCTCCAATTTCAAACACTGTGTCAAGGAAGGGTTAACTACCTTGCCCCACCTCCACTCAGGAACCAGGTTATTTTGAATCCCTGATGGAAATGCAAAACTAACCCTGAGCTTCACCTCTCAAGACCTGAGTACCTAGAATCAGAAAGGAAATGGCCATAAAAACCAGGGCAATAACTCAGCGTAGCTCAGCATCTAAAGTACAGGCAGTAGGTGTCCCTCCCTCCTTTTGCTAGGGAATTCTTTCGGTAAAAGTTAAAGCTTAGGGCTTCCCTGGTGGCGCAGTGGTTGAGAGTCTGCCTGCCGATGCAGGGGACACGGTTTCGTGCCCCGGTCTGGGAAGATCCCATATGCCGCGGAGCGGCTGGGCCCGTGAGCCATGGCCGCTGAGCCTGCGCGTCCGGAGCCTGTTGCTCCGCAACGGGAGAGGCCACAACAGTGAGAGGCCTGCGAACCGCAAAAAAAAAAAAAAAAAAAAAAAAGTTAAAGCTTAATGGTTAAGGTCTCCATGAAAAAAATATGGGCACCTGCTGATAGATGAAACCTAAACAAAAAAACCCTAAGCATCTGAGGCCCGTGCTTCACACTCCGGAATTCGATTCGATTGGATTCGGCGTCTCCAGTTGGGTTTCTGTTAATCCCACTGGTAGCGCTTCATCTAGCTCCAAAATGCCTTCCCTTTGCCACCTCCTCTCTGGTCCTACCTCTAGCCTGAGTTCAACTCACGGAGGAACAGCTTTCATTGCGCTCCTTCCTGGTCAGTGCTTCAACAGTCTTCTTCTCAAGCAACTCCCTCTGTCTCAATAACTGACTATATTAGTGACCATATAATTGACTTCCCAAAACAGGACACTTTTGAAATGAAAGGGGCACTATTAATAATTATGCCAAGACAACCACAATAAACCAGGACTGTCCATGGCAAACCGGGGCATAGAGTCATTCCAACTAAAGGTCTTAGAGGGAGAGCACTTGTCTTACCTTGTTAACTGTGTCCCACCTTTCCAACCGAACAGCTCCCAGCATAGCACTGGAACACCATAGGTGCTAAATAATAAACATTTGTGGAATTGAATCTGTAAATAATAGGTACCGAAGGTACCAGCTACTATGGATTTGTCTCTGCAAAGGATGCTGTAGATTATTACAAAACAAGATCATACCAGAAAAATCCCTGCTTCTGATATTCTATTTCATTTCCACCATGGCTATGTTTAAATCTCTCACCAATAGTGATTTTGTGTATAATAATAATTAATAGTAGTTATCACTGAGTCCTACGTATGTTAATTACAGTTGAGGAACCGCAGATACATTCTCCCAACAACCCTAACAAGGAAAGCATTTGTAGACCTAGTCTCTAAATGAAGCAACTGAGGCTCAGCAAGGATAAGTAATTCCCATAAGGTCACAGACTCTGGCCAAGCTCATTCCCTTCCGTTGACTAGAAAACTTACCAACCATAACATCTTAGTTCCAGAGTGTTACTTTTCAAAACCATTTCACCATTGAGACAAGGTGGCATAACATTCAGCAAACTATGCAAAGCCATGAAATCGATGATGCCCGGCCCAACTATACCACTGACTGTCTATTGTACTTCCTCTAACGTGATGTGGATTCAAACTAATTGAAAAAGAGGAGACCTGGAAGAACGCTGGCAAGACCCTATGATAACATACAGCACAGCCCTTCTTTGAGAAAAAACAGTAAGGCAGAAACTGGCATCTTGATATCCAAATGTCAAATAAGCTTTGCTGGCCAGCCCCACAAAGGGGACCCACAAACAGAACTTCCTAAGCGATAAAAAGAAGTGAGCACCTGCTTTTATGGGGCGAGGTGAGGGGAACAGTGGGAGGAGGGGAAAGAGATACTATTACTAAACAGAAGTGATGAAAATTGCTTTTATGGAGGGAAGGGAATTTAAGCAGTAAACTCCATGAGGGTGGAGACTGGTTGAACTGAGCATTCTCTGGCACTTTGTCCAACTTCTTGTCAGTGAAATTCCCCATACAAAGCCTAGAAAATTCATCTCCCATAATGCTTTGATTGATGGCAGTTTCACATCTAACACAAGAGGTTCTTTCAAGTGAGATGTTCGTCTTTAACGTTCCCCCTCCACCCCACCTATTTTAAAGTATGTACAAATTTCCCAAATCCATAAAACTAGGGACTCTCGTGGGTACATTCCTCAAATTACAAGCTACCAAAATACTTTCCAAGAACACAATGGGTTGTCGACTTCTCTGTTAAAAAAAAAAAAAAAAAAAATTCAGGAACCTCACGTATACACTTGCAAGAATCACAAACCACCTTCTTTCTCATAAATACACTCCCAGGAAATTAGCTGAGCATCTCAATCCCAACAAAGAGAAAGCTTTGTCTGCTGAACAAGAGACTCTCTTCATTAATGCCTCGCTTATATTGATTATGGAAGACATGCTGTACAAACAATGTTTCCACAATGAGGAGAAAGAAGCTGCAGTCACTAAATTCAATAGTCACCAACTCCCTGCAAACTAAATTCTGCTCCCCAAAGCACATTCAGCTATCACTGATCTCAATGCCTTTAAACCAAGCAAGTTGGGCACTGTGTCCCTGCAGCTGCCAGCCAGCAATACCACACATACAAACATTTAGCCTAAAACTTAACTGTGTTCTAGGAAAGGCAAAGAGCAACAATCATAAATCATAAACAGCAGCTGCCATCTCCAACCCCTCCTTCCTGGTTCCAAGATCCTCATTTTGTCACAGGGCTGCAGACCAAGACCCAGTGTTACATGAAATGGGAGTAGGATTTGGTTAAGATTGGCTTAAAAGTGAAGAGGTGTTAAAAAAAAAAAAAAAAAAAAAAAGAACGCTGCACATCTCTTACATAAACACTGCCATGCGAGGTCTTGCTAAAAGACAATGAACATATAGCTAGCTACATTTCTCTGCCCCATGGAGACCAAGCTCTGGCCCACAGAACGGGAGCAGAAGTGATGGGAGCCGATTCCAGGCCTGGCTCAGTAAACTCAATGTCCTTATCCCTCTGCCTGGTTGCCTATAAAAAGGAGATGACCTTCAGAATGACCTTGGGAGCCTTGGATTGAAAATGGCTGATCAACAAGATGGAAGGAGGCTGGGTCCCTGAAACACCAAATGGAGGAGAGCTGTCCCAGCAGGAACTCCTACTCTAGACTTCCGTGTGAGAAATTTTGGGGGGGTTCATTTACTGAGACTTGATTTCTGTTACAGAAGCTAGTGTTACCTTATATAATACAGGCAGTCATGAAGAGTCCATGTATAAGCATCTAAGAGCCCCTACTTGCTCTGAGGCTTCCTAAAATGTGCCTATCCACAGAACCCAGTGTCCTGTGTCACCTGTGAATGCTACTCTTATTATGCGCCTCTGAAACCATAGCAGCATGGGGGCCTTCTCCCACAGTCTTTGGTCTTAGAACAAGGGTATCACAAGGGTGATGTAAAACTCCTGTCAACAGTTCCTCAACTGGTATTAACTGATGCCATATGAAAGGTTCTCTTCTAGATACTAAGGCCCAGGGACATGTTTTCTACCCTCTTAAAGAGGGGCAAACAGACACCCACCAACAAATACTGGACTTCAAACACACTATGATAGAATAGAAGTGTGTAGAAAACACAGAATAGTAGAGTACTATTACTTGTGTGGGGGAAGCTGGTTAGGAACGTATCCAGGAGGAGATGATCTGGCAAAGGGCAGAAAAGATAACAAGGATAATTCTGGTTGTGCCTCAGGTGGTGGTGATGGTAGGTCAGCTGTTCGAAGGACTATCCCCTCAAATGAACAATCACAGGAGATACCTTCCACTGCCACCCTCGCACTTTCTCACATGATCATCATATCCACACACACACACAAATCATACATCCTATGTCATAAGAATGATAATTGGGTGAGCGAGGGTTTGCCTGTGTAAGAAACCGTGAGGTTAGTAATTGTGGTAAGTCACCAAAATGGCCCCGTGTCTTCACCCCACCCTGAGGTACGCCTTTGGCCGTGGAAGTCTGCATGCCACTCTGGGCAGCACATTCTGCCCGACGTTCTGACTCTGAGCTCGGCCAGGGGACTTGCTCTGGTCAATGGGATGTGAGCTCACATCCCACAGTGGATTTAAAAGCACTTGCATGACTGGCTCACCGGCTCTTGCACCTGTGTCACATTCATGAGAACTTGCCTTGGCCACCTTGCCAGGGGATGAGAGACACGTGTGGAGCCGAGTCCAACTACCTCACTCATCCCAGCCAAGGCCATTCTGGATCAGTGACCCTCAGACATGTGAGCAAGGCCAGCTATGATCACAGAGCCCTCTGAACCACCAGATGCGTGAACAATAAACGGTTATTACAGTGTGCTACTGAGGCTTAGTGGTTGTTTGCTAGGCAGCATTATTACAGCAATAACTGGTGGCGTACTACTATCATCATCCCCATTTTACAGATGGAGAAACAGAGGCAAAGAGAAGTGAAGTAACTTCATCAAGGTTACACAGCTGGTATGTGGCAAAACTGGAATTTGAAAGCAGGCAATGGCTCTATAGTCTTGGCTCTTATCCATTTCATTCACCCTAACTTCCCTCCATAAAGCAGTGAGAGTTCAATCTTTATCAGAAGGCAAAGCGCTCTGCCTGGGCTCCAGGTGGGGTCTCCAGGCTGGGAGGAGGGATCCTGGGTATCCTGTTAATTGGTGGCATTCACCTCCCTCTAGTCATTGATTTAGTGCTGACAGTGACGGGGACCATCTGCTCTCCCCGGGAGCTCTGCAACACCTGAGCTCTCCCTGCCTTTCCCTGCACTGCACTGTCACAGCTCAGATCCTTCTCCTCCAAAGATGCCTCCTCGGGGCCAGTGAAAGCGAGTCCCCCTAAAACCAAGTTCCCCGGCTGAGTTTACGATTAACCTCTCTATCCAAAACTTTATTCCCTTTCTTGTCCATCCCTGTTCCCCTCAGGATTGAGGCGTATCAAAGAAAAGGGGGGAATGAAACCAAGTAGGACCCTGCAGGGTGTTCCTGGGTACAAAAGCCCCTCCATGGCTCCCCGCTTTTTGTTTGGCCGTCTGAGTTCTAAAGAGCAGATTCAAGCAGTTAACGATCAGGATAAGAGAGTCACAGTTCCTCCTGAAGGGATATGGATAACAATCTGATGCATATCTTTGAGTTGTTCTGCAGAAACTAAGACCCCTAACATGGTGGAAGATGATGACTACTTGCTGACCGCAAGCATGGAGACCCCAGACTGGTTGGAACCAGGTTGATGATGGAGATTCCCGAAACATCACCCTGTTACCTCACCACCAATCAATGAGAAGAAGGTCCACAAGCTGCAGCCCTCACCCTGCATGTTGCCTTTAAAAACCCTTCCCTGAAAGGCATCGGGGAACTCGAGTCTTTGGAGCACAAGCTGCCCATCTTCCTTTCTTGGCACCCTGCCGTAAACACTGTGTTTTCCTTCACCACCACCGGCGTCAGCAGATTGGCTTTGCTGTGTGTCGGGCAAGCAGATCCAAGTTTGGTTTGGTGACACCCACACCTGGAGCCAACAGGGGCTTCCGCTCCACTCACCGTCCTCCCCATGCTCACCCCCTGCCAGGCTTTCCAGCATCATCTTTTCACCTTTACCAGGAAATCTGCAGAAATGCCTCCAGCACCTGCCTCTGCTCTCACCTCCCTTACCTCCACTTCTTGCTTCCGGAGTGCTTAAGCCCGGCTTTGAGGTTATCCCATGTGGAAGTCAACTGTTCTGACAGCCAGCTGTATTTGTCCCCTCTTCCCTCCCCACTCTGCCTCCTCTTTCCAAGTGATGAATGACGGCTTGGCAAAGAAAGCATAACCCTCTGCCAAAATAAAAAGTCTGTCAGAACAACCCGCAAGCGTTACTGTGTCCTCTTACCCCTCCGCCTGGCCGGGTTTCCTGTGTGTTTTTCATCTCTGCCAAACACCATGGCACCAAAGGTGACCACGCTAACCTCAGCACTAGGACTACGTTTCTCTAAGTGGCACACCAGTACAGAATCCTCTGGGCTACTTATTTGAAACGCAGGTGCCTGAGCTTGGCCCTAATGAATTAGACTACCTGAGGGAGGCCTTAGAAGCTGTATTCATACACAGTAAGTTTCCCACATGATTCTAATACATTAACTCTTGAAAACAGTCTTCCTAGTGACAACCTTCAGTTGCAGGCCTAGAGCGATACTAGCCCACAGTCAGCAGGTAATTTAGGCTTCATCTCACATCAGCCTCATTTCAACTCTAGAAGTGGGTACAATTTTTCTCCCATTTTAGAGATGAGAAAACTGAGGCTTTGAGATATTAAATAATTCCCAGGTCACATGGCTAATACGTGGTAATGTTGGCTTTGAACAAAGATCGACCCCATGCTCTAAACCTGCTCTGAAATCCTCATATGCTAGATGACTTCGGTATTCCAAAAGCTGATGATACTGGGTATCTATGTTCACTTGTCATGTTTCCCTATTACCCATAAAACCGTCATTAGAATGAAAACTCAGAAAACAGGCACCTTATTTTTAGGAAATTCTCTCCATACTCACTTTTGATGAGCGAGTGTAGTATAACTGTGTTCCATGGATGTGAAGAACACTGTTGATTTTACATCTATTCCAGCCTCAATTTCCCACCCAGTGCCAGAGGGTGGAGTGACTTACAAGGAAAACTGACACCAGTTGTCTTTATTATTCACCATCACAGACATAATCATTTGTGCCTCCTTCCAACTAATCCTATTTTAGCAAAGCATTAGGCACAAAGTAGGTAAATAATGAAACGCTGGAAAAATAGAGCTGAATTGCTAAGCAAATAATAACAACGGTAATAATGAAAATAACAGCTGCACTTATTGACTGCCTGCCAAGGCCAACTTCTTTACAGATACCATCTCATTTGAGCCCAAGTAATATCTCTCCCCAATTTACAGACGAATGAACCTAAATGTATAGAGGCTGAGTAACTTGCCCAAGGTCACACAGCTAATTAAGTAGCAGAACTGTGATTCCAACACACATCAGTGTCACTCTGAAATCAACTGCTGTAAAAACACTTTCACATCCACATCGACCAGGAGCTTATTAGAAATGCACAATCTCAGGCCGCTCCCCAGACCTACTAAATCAGCACTTACACAGTTAAGTCGGAGAAGCATTTGTCTAAACCACGGTTTCTCAGCCTCAGCGCTCCTGACATTTGGGGCTGAATAATTCTTTGCTGTGGGGTCCTGTCCTGTGCAGTGTAGGATGTTTAGCAGCATCCCTGGTTTCTACCCACTAGATGCCAGTAACAACTCCCCTTCCTCCCCAAGCGATGATGACCAAAAATACCTACAGCTGTATCCAATGTCCCCTGGGAGAGCAAAAGAGCCCCCAGCTGAGAACCACTAGCTAGATGAGAGTGCTTATCTGCTGGGCTGAATTTCTGGCATGGAGTAGAGGTTTGTATGCACAAATGAGAGGCCTGTCTGTCTCCTAGGGGTCTGTAAGCCAAAAAAGAACCTCTGGGTTCCAGGGACTGGGTTCTAGGTTTGTCCCTGCCTGCCCTGTGAAGCTGGGAAGGACAGAATCAGACCTGCACCTCTGCATTCAGCCCCACCACCGAAAAAGCTGACCTAGAGCAGGGCTCCTCCAAACTTCGCTGCGTATGAGAATCACCCGGAAGTTGTTTTGAAAAACACAGATTAGGGGCTTCCCTGGTGGCGCAGTGGTTAAGAATCCGCCTGCCAGTTCAGGGGACACGGGTTCGAGCCCTGGTCCGGGAAGATCCCACATGCCGCGGAGCAACCAAGCCCGTGCGCCACAACTACTGAGCCTGCGCTCTAGAGCCCGCGAGCCACAGCTACTGAGCCCGCGTGCTACGACTACTGAAACCCGCGAGCTGAGAGCCTGCGCTCCGCAGCAAGAGAAGCCACCGCGGTGAGAAGCCCGCGCACGGCAATGAAGAGTAGCCCCCGCTCGCCGCAACTAGAGAAAGCTGGTGCACAGCAAGGAAGACCCAACGCAGCCAAAAATAAATAAATAAATTTTTTAAAAAGTAAATAAAAATACAGATTAGGTGGTGCCCTCCCCACAAGGCCCCCCACCCCTGCCGGGCCCTGGAATCAGCTTCTCTAATAAGCTCCTCAAGATATTCTAATGCGCTTCATCCCTGAACTGGTTTTTAGGAAGCACTAGACCAGAACATTTCAAAAGGCCCCCAATTCTAGGATTTTACCCTCTTCGTCAGTGACTCAGGCCTCCTCCCCACCCAGAGGTGCTACTGACTCCAAAGAGAAAGAAACCAAATCCTACCGAGAGTCCTCAGGCTGCCCCACTCGATCCAAACAGCATGAAGCACACACGGGGCCCCAGCAGGGGCTCTGGGCACATCGCGGCCGCAACCCACCTCCAGCGTGGCACTCGGCAGGTATGAAGGCAGCGCGCGCGGGGCCTGTCTTTAAGTGCTGCGGAAACCTGCCGCTAATTACGTTAGCACAGTCAGATGGCGTCGGGTGAGGCGGGGCTGCTCCAGCCAGGGGCAGTCGTGGGAAATGAGACACACGTGAGGCTCTTCCCACAGCTTTAGAACTGCGTGCGGTGCGAGCGCGGGCCCGTTGGAGAGGCTCCTTCCCAGCCGCTGACTCTCCGGCAGCGAGACCTGATTGCGAGGACGCTGCCCTGAGTGGATGGGGTATCCCCCGGGAAGAGAGCCAGAGGGCCGGAACCATTTCCTGACGACGGCGCGCTCAGTCGAAGGTACTCAAAAGAGCCAGAAAGACACAGCTGACGTTTATACGGAGAGCACCCAACACGCGTGCACCGCCTCCTTCACCCCAGCACAAGCCACGCTGCGAGGAAGCCTGAGAGCCTCTATCTTACAGATGAGGAAACTGAGGCTCAGAGCTCAGGAGTAATTTGCTCCAGGACACCCAGCACTTACGGTGGGACGGGAAGTGGGCTCATTTTTAAGAACCCCAGAGGCCCCATCTTGTTGCTTTTTTATTTCCTGTATCTGAAGGGAACTTTCCTGAACCAACTTTAATATTCAGCCAACACCCCCAAGGGTGTAAGTAGAAGCCGCCGGGACTGCTGGGGCACCTGGCCCCAGGAACAGACCTGCAATTCCTAGAGTTAAACACCAAGTTAACTATGACCAAGTCTCTGCCCTACAGCAAAGCAATCGAGGGGCTTTCTGAGCTCAAAACCACTAGGTTGAGCCCAAAAGCGTTTTACCACTTTTAATTCATGAATCTGCCCAGTGATATTTTTTCTCTCTCCTTACAAGGATTTTCTTTTTCTTCCCATAAATCCTCATCCATTCAGTCACAGCCCTTCTTTTTGGCTTTTCCCATCAGTTCCTGAAACAGAAAAAGGAGTTAGAGGTCCTAATGGGTCCCATGTGCTGATGGTGGCCAGAATCCCCAGGAGGGATCAAGGGAGCCCTGCCATGAACCAGGTGAGAGAACGCCAGCTTCCCAGTCCTGAAATATGTGCTGGGGACAGAGGGCCACAGGCCGAAAGTCTCACTGGTCAAGTCCAATTAAGTAGAGGTGCTCCCAGGTGAGAGAATGGAAAGAACCTTGTTGGCTACTTCATATGGGCCAGGAGCTGTTGTGAGCATTTACACAGATTTGCTCTTTTATTCCTAAACGCACACACACTTTTAAAGGTGGGTTACTCAGCCATAACGAAGAACGAAATAATGCCATTTGCGGCAACATGGATGGACCTAGAGATTATCGTACTAAGTGAAGTGCCAGATAAATATCATTTGATATCACTTATATGTGGAATCTAAAAAAAAAGAAATGATACAAATGAACTTATTTACAAAACAGAAACAGATTCACAGACATAGAAAACAAATGTATGGTTACCAAAGGGGAAAGCAGGGGAGGGAATAAATTAGGAGTTTGGGATTAACAGATACACACTACTATATATAAAATAGATAAAACAACAAGGACCGGGCCTCCCTGGTGGCGCAGTGGTTGAGAGTCCGCCTGCCGATGCAGGGGATACGGGTTCGTGCCCCGGTCTGGGAGGATCCCATATGCCGCAGAGCGGCTGGGCCCGTGAGCCGTGGCCGCTGGGCCTGCGCGTCCGGAGCCTGTGCTCCGCAACGGGGGAGGCCGCAACAGTGAGAGGCCCACATACCGCAAAAAAAAAAAAAAAAACAAGGACCTATTGTATAGCACAGGGGACTACAGTCAATACCTTGTAATAACCTATAATGGAAAAGAATCTGAAAATAATATACTTCCATTTCTTTAAATTTAATAAATAAATAAAGGTGGGTACAGTTACCATCCCCAATTTGCAGGTGGGCAATGAGACTCTGAGAGGGTTAATGACTGCCCATGTTTTATGGTGTGAATGTCTGTTTCCCTCCAAAATTCATATGTTGAAATCCTAACTCCCAAAGATAATGGTATTAGGAGGTGGGGCCTTTAGAGGTGCCTAAATCATACGGTGGAACTCTCTTTAGAGGTGCCTAAATCATACGGTGGAACTCTCAGGAATAGAATTAGCGCCCTCATAAAAGGGGCTCCAGAAAGATCCCCAGCCCCTTCCATCAGGTGAGGGCCCTCATCTGACCACGCTGGTACCCTGATCTCAGACTTCCAGCCTCCAAAACTATGAGAAATAAATTTGCTGTGTATAAGCTACCCAGTCTGTGGTGTTTTGTGAGAGTGGCCCAAACAGACTAAGACACCAAAGTCGCACACCTAAGAAGCAACAGAGGTGGGGTTTGAACACAGGCCATGCGATGCCACTACACCACCGCGGGGAACGTTTGGCAAGGCGTTTATATCAGTCCCGTGCGCCCACAGTTCCTTCTCCTCTGTAACTAACACCTTTAATCACATGATACAGATCTGTAGGTAATGCCTAATCTATCATCTAAGACCTGGCCACACCAAGGGTGGTCCTCAGACCAGCAGGAGGAGCATCACCAGGGAGCTTGTTAGAAAGACAGACTCCTCAGCCCTGCCCCAGACCTCCTGAATCCAGTTTGAGAAGTGCTGATAAGATCCTTATCGTCCTGATTCAATATAAGGAGCTGCCTCAGAGTTCTGCTCTCCTGGGGTCTGAGCCTCAGGAGTTTTTGGAGTCTAACAGAAGATTTTTTCATTTGTGTTGCTGTACTCCCTTCAAACTCTTTCCTGATGATTCCCCTCGGTCTCTCCCTTCTCCACCTCATCGGTGCATGTGATGGTTTGAATTGCACAACGTCTGTCAGTTGCCCAATTTAGCACCCGCCACAGCCTTCCAGAGAGCTCGTATGTTAATTGTCTCACACACGCAGCGGGTGGTGGCTACAAAGTTCAAAGACTGATTGCAGGGCAGATGGAAATTATCACTCACTAATCAAATGATCTCCATCCAATTAAATGACTAGCAATCTGGGGAGAAGACATGAGCTCTGTTTGGGGGCTCATGTCTTTGTCTGTTTTGCTGCATAGCAACCAACAGGTACCTGTGTATCTCCATTAACTGAATTATCTGGCCAATCCAGTCCGTTGTAAAAACCACGCGTGTAGAAGGAACAGGGAAGAGCAGCTGAGGTCCTGGAGGTGCCGTCAGGGGAAGAGGGGAAGGTCAGGTATTTGCTCACAGCTGTGCCTTACCCGGCATTAATACATTCCCCAGTGACTGACACCAGGGTTTGGTGGAAGGCACTTAAGACTCGCCCTGGGGACTTCCCTGGTGGTGCAGTGGTTAAGACTCCATGCTCCGTGCTTCCACTGCAGGGGACGTGGGTTCAATCCCTGGTCCAGGGAACTAAGACCCACACGGCCAAAAACAGAAGACTCGCCCTGTGTTCTGAGGGGGAGGTGGACTCCTTCCTCCTGCATCTGGGGGCACCTGAAGGAGCTCGACACGTGCAAACTATAACTACAAGGTCACTCCCTCCTGGCTGATGTTATGGCCGGCCCTGGGGCTGAGCGCTTTTCCTGCATGAGCTGATTTAATCCTTACAAATGCCCACGAGGGTGCTCCCCATCCCAACCTGAGCCCATTTTGCAGGTCAGTTGAGTATCTGCCAGCTTAAATGACTTGTTCAAGGTCAAGGATCTAGTTGTGGTCGGGCAAGGATTTGAACTGAGGATTTGACCATCAAACGCTAGACCACATTCCCCAAGAGAGAGAAAGATACTCTGAGCCCAGCACCTTCCATTCAGTGCCTCCACAAGATTACCCACCAAAATTAGGGTGTTTGCCTCCAGGGACCTGGTGTTTGTCCTCTTGTTACTTCCTGGATCCCAGGGTCCCACTGTGTATCCACCCAGGATGCACTCTAACACCTGTCCTTCCCTGGTAACTCCTAGGTGTGGGCTGTACAGTCAAGGGCAGGAAACCTGCAAAAGACAGATGGACTCATGGTCCAGCTATGAATGCAAGTGGGAGGGGTCCTATCTCGAGCATCTTTCTACTCCATACCCAGACCCTGGTCTCATCTCTTATTCCAGAATGCTCTGAAAAGCTGCTCCACTTTTCTGCCCCTCTCTCTCTCTCTAAGACTGAGAAGCCCAGAGCCCTTGCAATCCTCAAGGACTCCAAGAGGAATGAAGCGTCCTTACCAACAGGCCCTTGTCTACAATGAATGCCGGCCCTGTGCTTGGGATGGAATCAAAGGGCTGTATTCAACCTCCTTGATCAAACCTACCTTCCCGCCCGGGACCCTACAGAGACCAGAACCTGAGAGACCTCCCCCCATTTTATTCCCTAATGTCCCAGACTAGCCAGCCAGCCTGCTGCAATAGTTCAATTCCTCTCCTTCCTTACTGCGGAGAATCACATGCATTGAAACTAAAAGCCTGTGGATGAGTGAGTCCCACACCAACCTAGGGTGAAAAATGACTGGCAGCTTTGTCATCCAACTGAACACCCACAATGCAAGGGATCTGTAATTCTTCTACCAAAGTAGGTTTTGTGGGGGAAAGTATACCTGCAACTTCAGTAAATCCAGCGTCATAATCATCATGGCATTTTATTCCTCTACCCTTTTCCTGTTGAACGCCCCTCTCTTAGCTCATGTCATCCTTTCTATCCCTTCACAGAGAAACACCAGGCCAAACACAAATCAGTCTTGTATGAGTAAGACACCAAAGGGCAGAAGACATCAGAAGTTCATTCACCTTCTCCCTCTCTCATCCATTTCTGGATCCTTGGTTCATTTTGCCCCTGCTAATCATGTGGCTTAAAACAAACATTGAAAATTCTCTGTGCTGCTTAACACTAAGCTAGGACTGATCAATCCAAACGCTTACCTCCCAGTGTAAAAGAAAAGAGGCCAATAAACCCTTAGCAAGCACCAGGCCCTCCGAAAGGGAGGCAATATTATACATTAAGGAAATAAAAGGAGAGCTCAGATGTAAACTGCCAGGTATTAATGCAAAGTAATAAACCAGGAAGAGGCCCAACAGCAATGTTTTATGGAGACAAAGCAAGAACTTCTCCCAAGGAGAGGGGAGGTCAAGAACAGAGCCTCTAATCTAATAAATCAAAGCGGAAAAAGCAAACTATTAATAGGCCTGGCAAATGAATCAAAGAAGACAGCTACAGGGAAAAACAGTAAGAGCTTAAGGGTCACCTGGGGTGTTGGATTAAAAGTCCACAGTCAAATCCTGCAAAGCCATATGAATCTTACTTAGCTCTATCAAAAAATACTGATGGGGCTTCCCTGGTGGCGCAGTGGTTGAGAGTCCGCCTGCCGATGCAGGGGAGACGGGTTCGTGCCCCGGTCCGGGAAGATCCCACATGCCGCGGAGCGGCTGGGCCCGTGAGCCATGGCCACTGAGCCTGCGCGTCCGGAGCCTGTGCTCCGCAATGGGAGAGGCCACGGCAGTGAGAGGCCCGCGTACCGCAAAAAAAAAAATACTGATGGAGAGCTTCCCCGCTGGGCCCCAGGCTGCCTGTACCAGGCACAGGGGGCTCAGAGAATGCCCTAGACCCTATAGTGGCAGCCTCGTGGCCAGGGAGGATGCCCAGAAAATGGTAACAAGAGAAAAGGGGAGGCGGAATGAGAGGAGGGGGCGCTGAGGACCTAGACCATGGCAGGAGGCAGGCTGAGGTCCCGGAGAACCCACGCTTAGTTCCCCCCCGCCCCGTGGGGAAATAAGCGTGGGGGCTTTTGATGATTCCTCTTCCTGTCTTTTTTTTTTTTTTTTTTTTGGTCTGAATTCTCCAGTATTGAGCTACCTGCTGTCCAGACTTAAGTGTATATTTGATTTATACAATAATGACTACGTTACACTCCCAAAGCTGTCATGACCCAGCAGCATGGATCTGCATCCATTTGTCAGCACATTGTCTCCAAGTCTTCCCTCTTGACGTTTTCTTGCTGAAGCCAAGGTTAAAGAATGCAGAGTCTGGCCCCAGAGCTGCATAAAGTTAATGACCCAACAAGCAATGGCTGTTCCAGGCTTTGGGGCGGTGCAGGGTCGAAGAACAGTCCAGGCACTTGGACACGGGGTTCCCCCAATTTCTCCCTTCCCACCCCATTCGGGTGAGGAACCAGAAGGAGGCTACAGGCGTTTCTACCTCAAATGTTGAGGCTCCAATGGCTGGTTACAGGCCTCACCCCAGCTCTGATTGAGGCTCAAAGATACCCACCCCTGCCCCTCACCCTCATCCCCACCCCAGTGGCCTCTACAGAAAGCCCCGGTGCAGAGGAATACATCAAAACTGCCTGCTTCTCCATAGGAAACAAACTTATGGTTACCAAAGGTGAAAGGGAGAGGGGGAAGGATAAGTTAGGAGTTTGGGGTTAACAGATATAAACTACTATACGTAAAGTAGATAAGCAAGAAGGATTTACTATATAACACAAGGAATTATATTCAATATCTTACAATAATCTATAATGAAAAATCATCTGAAAACATATATATAACTGAATCACTTTGCTGTATACCAGAAACTAACATAATATTGTAAATCAACTGCACTTCAATGAAAAAATGAATGAGAAAAAAAAACTGATTGCTTCTCTAACAGCCTCTAAGAAAAGGATAAAAAACCTAACACTCCTTCCCTCCCCACAGAAAAGATTCACCAATAAGCACTTGCTAAGTGCTTGCTCTATTCTTTGGGATCCAGGTGAATTGAAAAACAAGATCCATGGACCAGACAGAGAGACCTAAATTAAACTAATCCTGGGGGAAAAAAAGGATGAGGACTGGCAATAGTGAGCCATTGAAGGTTGCAGAGCAATAGAGTGGCGGCCATGCTGAAAAGGGGTTAAAAAGATAAAGACACAATGAGAAGAAATTCAAAACTGAATCACCTCTTTCTTCTTACTGCTGGTAAAGAATATTAACAAAAATAACCCCTTCCTCCAGCCACCTAAAAACTATTAGAAGTTTTCTCAAAGAAAATTTTCACCATTTTATCAGCTGCAAAAGACTATTAAAATCAATAGCTGGGCTTCCCTGGTGGCGCAGTGGTTGAGAGTCTGCCTGCCGATGCAGGGGACATGGGTTCATGCCCCGGTCCGGGAAGATCCCACATGCCGTGGAGCGGCTGGGCCCGTGAGCCATGGCCGCTGAGCCTGCGCGTCCGGAGCCTGTGCTCCACAACGGGAGAGGCCACAACAGTGAGAGGCCCGCATACCACACACACAAAAAAATCAATAGCTAACTCAAGCATTCAGCCCTTTGAACTGAATCCTCCCCACATCCGCTTGAATGGGCTCTCGGAAATCATTAAGACTTGCACAAATAACCAAGAAGACCCCTTCCCGACAAGTCAGATAACCCAGAAGTGAAACTTGCTGAAATCTTCAATGAAAAGGGTCTCTTAGGGAAGTTTCCAACAAAAGCATCTTTGAAGGCCTGGCCCTCCTGTGAACTCCGCAGTAGCTTACTGTGGTCATGAGACACTTAACACTATCCCTATTCTCCATGGGCACATCCCTTTGTTCTTCTGGCTTTTTACTGGGCTGAAGTGAAGCTCACCCTGGCAGTTGAAGATTCCCCTAAAATCTAGTCACTCTTCATTCTATCTGCTTGTCTCCCAGTAATGGTTGGCAGTAAAGCCTTTTAAATAAAAATTGACACATATGCTTTGGGAAACATTTTATATCTTACATCTTACATCTTACCCACGCACAGACCAGGAGGGAGAGAGGGCACCCCTCCGCCGACAAAGATGGAGACGTTATTAAGGTGAAACGTGATGTCCAACATCCCTGGAGCCATAGGATGGAACGAAGTAGGGGACAGGAAGAATGACCCAGGAAATGCCCACCAGCAGCTCATGCAGGGAAGAGTGGCCACGGACAAAGTAAATGGCTTGTCAAGGGGCAGCTGGCTTCAGCACGCTTGCTGTCACCTGGCCCTCCTCCTCTCCATGCCATCTTACCCCTGTCACTGATCCAGGGCCTCAGAAAGAGGGGGACAAAGAAGACAGAAATCAACATCCAGGAGGAAAGGTTAGTGGAGGTCAACAGACTTTGGCCCCTCTTAGAAAACTCCAGGAAACAACTAAAGAAGAAAACTCCAAGGAAACTATTTGTAGAAAAAATAGTATGTGAACTTCTTTTTCATTCACAAGGTACTCAAGAAGTTGTGACAACATCAGAGGAATGAACTCATGTATGAGCCTGCTAGGACTGCCATAAAAAATCCCACCGACTGGGGGGCTTAAGCAACAGACGTTTATTGTCTTACTGTTCTGGAGGCTAGAAGTCTAAGATCAAGGTGTCAGGGGAGGGTTGATTTCTTCTGAGGCCTCTCTCTTCGGCTTGCAGACGGCCACCTTCTCCGTGTCCTTACATGGTCTTTCCTCTATGAGCACAGACCTCTGCTGTCTCTCTGTGTGTCCAAATTTCCTCTTACAAAGACACTAGCCCGAATGGATTAGGGCCCACCCATATGACCTCATTTTAACTCAATCACCTCTTTAAAGATCCTGTCTCAATTCAGCCCGCAACAACTGTTAATGACAGTAACTGTCCTTTAAGGCATATGACAATCATATTATGCCAGGTCTTTGATGCATCTCAGCTTGTTAAATCTTTGCAGAGGTCCCATGAGGGCAGATATTCTCCTTTATAAGTCATGGATAAGGGTTCCAAGTGTCACACAGTTAGACGGTGGCTAAATTATCCACAGCATAAGTATAAAGATAGGTCTGAGCCCAGGACGGGGACGAGCAGGCCTGCCTTCCCCAGCTCCAGTGGAAAGACTGTTTCTAGACGGCAAATTCTTCCAGACTCCCCAGTTCAGCGATCTTCAGAACACACCATAAAACTCATCCTTCAAACTCTGTGTAGGATTTTGTGATAGGAAACGACACATCATGGGTTTTTCTGTCTTGTTTAAAACAAAAAAAAAAAGTTTTAGGGGATGAGTCTGTGAGTTGAGTTTTTTTTTTTTTTTTTTTTTTTTTTTTCGGGTATGCGGGCCTCTCACTGACGTGGCCTCTCCCATTGCGGAGCACAGGCTCCGGACACGCAGGCTCAGCGGCCATGGCTCACGGGCCCAGCCACTCCGCAGCATGTGGGATCTTCCCAGACTGGGGAACAAACCCATGTCCCCTGCATCGGCAGGCGGACTCTTAACCACTGCGCCACCAGGGAAGCCCTGTGAGTTGAGTTCTTAATGGAGACTTGATTTTATGGTGCCAAAATAAGACAACTGTAAACAAAACATCTCAAAGCGTGAGGAGTAGGCCTGCACATTTCATTGGCCCTGTGCCATTATTTACTGATAGGATTAGCAGATGTGAGTGTGGAATTGCTCCCCTGACTTGAAATAACGTAATGTATTTTTCCTAATGTAATTTGAAGCATTTGTTAATACAATAATCCAACACAAACATGAGGGATGATACGGGGAATTGTGGCCAGCAGTCACTTCAATAACATCCTAAAGGAAAACTGACTAATATTAGTCCTGATCAAAAAACACAATTAAAGAAGATAAAGATTAACAAAAAATAAACCAAGTACGGTCAGCCCTCTGTATCTGCAGGTTCCACACCCGCGGATTCAACCAAACACGGAATAAAAAAAAAGGGTTTTTTTTAATTTCCTAGTCTCTCACCTTCTGAGAGGGACCGCTTTCTGCCTATGGAATAAACTCACTTCCACTTAAAAAAAAAAAAAAATGCCCAGAAAGTTCCAAAAAGCAAAACTTGAATTTGCCATGCACTGGCAACTATTCATATAGCACTCACATTGTATTTACAATATTTACACACGATTTACACTGTATTAGGTGTAAGTAATCTAGAGACGATTTCAAGTGTACAGGAGGATGTGCATAGGTTATATGCAAATACTACGCCATTTTATTCAAGAGACTTGAGCATCCGAGGATTCTGGTATCTGCAGGAGATCCTGGAACCAATCCCCCGAGAATATCAAGGGAAGACTGTACTTGACATTTATTTTTAAGTCGGCAGGCATTCCAATGCTTCCATGGCTTTCTAGAAAATCCAGGGGTTCTAAGAATAAACCCACTAATGCAATAATAGCTCATTAATTCAACATCCCCCTCCCCCTAACACATGCACACACAGAATAGAAACCAAATTCAGGAGTTGAATAGTGTCATGAAAAAATATTCAAAATTATGTGTCTCTTTCCTCACTTTTTCTATTATTTACTCAAGACTTAGGGGAATTCAAGCCAAAAAAGCATAGAGTCTTTTACAAGCCAAGGGCTTAAGAGACTTGGCCACTATTTGTGGAGTCCTGGCTTTGGGCTTTACACACTTCCATAACGACTGACGCATGGGCCTTATTCTGGAATCTTCAACTCCTGAGCCCATGAAGGAACTTTATTCTCAAGGAAGGATCTCATTATCTATTATACCTTTTGTGATATGGGTCAGCTCAGGATGTGAATTTTAAACAGCTTAGTTAGTTAGGAAAAAGGAGGCAGAGAATTCTCTGGAAGCCAGACAGCCAGGTTCAAATCCAGATGTAAGCCTTTACTAGTTGTATGATCTTGGGTAAGTTACTCAAAGTCTCCGAGCCTCAATTTCCTCATCTGTAAAATGGGGTAAAATGGAACCTTCCTCAGGGATTTCCCTGATGGCGCAGTGGTTAAGAATCCTCCTGCCAATGCAGGGGACGTGGGTTCGAGCCCTGGTCTGGGAAGATCCCACATGCTGCTGAGCAACTAAGCCCGTGAGCCACAACTACTGAAGCCCACGTGCCTAGAGCCTGTGCTCTGCAACAAGAGAAGCCACCGCAATGAGAAGCCTGTGCACTGCAATGAAGAGTAGCCCCCGCTCGCCGCCACTAGAGGAAGCCCAAGCAGGGCAACAAAGACCCAATGCAGCCAAAAATAAATAAATTTATTTAAAAAAAAAAAAAAAGGAACCTTCCTCATAGAGTGGTAGTAAAGGTTAAGTCATGTGAGGTACAATATTTGGAAGACAATCAACAGTTGCTATTAGTTTGGATTAGTACCAATGTATATATTGATTACAACATAAAGTATAAAGTAATAAAACTGCATTGTTTAACTATAATGAGATACCACCTCACATCCACAAGGATGGCTACTATCAAAAAAACAGAAAGTAACAAGTGTCAGCGTGGATGTAGAGAAATAGAAACCCTTGTGCCCTGTTTGTAAGAATAGAAAATGGTGCAGCTGCTACAGAAAACAGTACAGTGGTTCCTCAAAAAATTAAAAATAGAATTACCATATGACCCAGCAATCCCACTTCTGGATATAAATTCAAAAGAAGTGAAAGCAGGATCTCAAAGAGATATTTGCATACCCATGTTTAACACCACTGTTCACAAAAGCCAAGAAGAAGAAGCAACCCACACATCCACTAATGGATGACCAGATAAAGAAAATGTGGTATATACATACAATGGAATATTATTCAGCCTTTTAAAAGGAAGGAAATTCTGACACATATTACAACATGGATGAACGTTCAGGACATTATGTTAAGTGAAATAAGCCAGTCACAAGACAGATACTACTTTATGAGACACTTAAGTAGTCAAATTCAAAGAGACAGAAAGTTAAAGGGTGGTTGCCAGGGGTTGAGAGTAGGCAGCAATGGGGAATTGTTTAATGGATACAGTTTTGCAAGTTGCAAAGAGTTCTCGACATGGGTTGCACAATGATGTGAATATACTTGACATTACTGAACTGCACACCTAAAAATGTTTAAAATGGTAAATTTTATGTTATTTTTTTTGCAATCAAATTTTTAAAAAAATCTCTCCACCCAGAAGAGCAACTGTATCGTTTACATGTTTTTAAAAAATGACCTCTAGATGCCTCCAAGTCAGTCAGCTAGCCCCCATCCCACCCACCCCACCCCAGGGTTATTATTCAGAATTCATGGCAATTTGCAGAACGCCTATGCTTGCCTACAAGATTGCTCCGAGAAGTGGTGGAGCTCGCCGTGGGAGTCTGCTGCTAGCAAGAGGGTCAGGAGTGGAGGCGTTTGAGAAGGTAACTTTAAGAGAAGTATTCTTTTTTTTTTTTTTGCGGTACGCGGGCCTCCCACTGCTGTGGCCTCTCCCGTTGCGGAGCACAGGCTCCGGTCGCACAGGCTCAGCGGCCATGGCTCACGGGCCCAGCCGCTCCGCAGCATGTGGGATCCTCCCGGACCGGGGCGCGAACCCGTGTCCCCTACATCGGCAGGTGGACTCTCAACCACGGGGCCACCAGGGAAGCCCTAAGAGAAGTATTCTGACTGAGAATGGATTGGGCGCTTTGTGACCACCTAGAGGGGTGGGCTAGGGAGGTTGAGAGGGAGGGGATATGGGGATATATGTATATGTATAGCTGATTCACTTCGTTATACAGCAGAAACTAACACACCGTTGTAAAGCAATTATACTCCAATAAAGATGTTAAAAAAAATTTTTTTTTCATGCTGAGACAAAATCCTTCCCCTGGGAAATTGCCTGAACTCACTTATCACATCCTCAGAAGTGGAGACCCTACTTTTCACTTTGGAGATGTTATCACCGAACCATTCAAATAAGAGCCTTGATAAGGCACATTTCACATGTGAAGCGATGGCTCCAAGGCAGTGAGGGCTCAGAGATACCAGTGAGGCCCCAGCCAGAGGGGCCAGCCAGCAGGCTACCAAGTTCCGGGGCTCTGGTCGGTGGTGCAGGCTCTATCTTTCGTCTCCAGGGCATGCCTTCAGAGGGACTCCTGTGGGAGACTGGGGGAAATGAGCCCAATTCTATCCACCGGCCTCTAGCCCCAAATCCTCATACAGCGGCTGGGTCATAAATAACAAAAAGCTCATCTCTGCGCATGTCAGACCCCAGGGAGCATCATACCAACTGATGAAATGCTTCAGAAGGGACTGCCCGCCCTCCACAGACCTTAAACCCATCTTCTTATGTACAAGTCCCTCTTGTCCTTCCCTTCCTCCCAGGGTGAGTCACTGCCAGGGTGAGTCACTGCCAGCGTTGAGTCTGCACCAGAGTCAGGGAAGGGAAAAGGACAGCGGGAGGGAAGCTTCGCTGGCTGTTCACACACCTCAGGCCTTCCAATGGCCCCTCCACTGCCAACCTGATGTCTGCTTTCCCGGCACAACTCCCACGTAAGTAAAAAAAAAACGCCTTTACCATTTATGAAGCATTTGACATATGTGCATATATTATTTCCACCTCTCTCACACAGGACAGGTCCAAAGCCACCAGATTACAAGCTGGCATGTCTGTATTATTCACCAATGTATACCCAGCACCTCACATCTAATAGGTGGTATTCAATAGCTGTTAAGGGAATGCCTGGGGCCCTCTGAAAATACCTGTGTCTATTAAAGAGCCAATTAAATGTCCCAAGGCCTACCTGGTTCCAGATAAAAATGTTCTCTTCTACATCCATCATCTGATGAGAAAGCAGTCAAGATCTTGAGACGTCAATAGACACCAGTTCCCAAGTACACACAGATCAGAAACTACCCCCATGCATGTGAATAGCCTGTACGTGTTGCCAGCAAACCACTGAGCTGTGTAACACACCATTTAGATTACTGTCTTATTTCACTTTCTCATCTTTTTTTTTCTGGTCAAGAAAATCTAACTTGGCTGAAAGCAGGAAAGAGAAATATGGGTAAGTGCAGCACAGGATTTCAACTCAAAATTTTCCTCAGCTACATCCTGGGTGCTTGTTAATAAAACCTTTATCAGTGCAACTGGTGTTATACCCCATGGTGGTATCTCCAAGCTGAGTCTTGTTCCAGAAGCACCATTCAACAGCCAAAAGTATAATTTTAAACAGGAATCCCATTCTTTATTCACAGCTTCCAAAGGGCCTTAACAGGGATTTATTCATTCAGTGAGTCAACAATAATATTTACTGAGTTCTTACTTTGGAGGCGGCAGTTAAGTATATGCCAGGGTTACCCACGGAGGGATGAAAAGACAAAGGCTCTGCCCTCAGGCAGCCTCTATGCTGATTGGGGGGAAAAGGTTAAGAATAAGGAAAAAGAAGAAAGAAACAAATTTCAGAGAGTGATACATGCTTTGAAGGAAATAAAAGAGAGTGACGTAATAAGGGGGAATTCTTTGTAACAGATGGTCAGGGAAGGTGTCTCCAAGGGGGGTAACATGTAAGCGGAGACTGATTCACAGAATCAGGCAGTCTTCAGGAAGAACAGCATTTCGGTAGAGGGAATAGCAAGCACCAAGGCCCTGAGGCAGTTTTTGAGATAGGAAGAAGATCCATGGCACTGAAGCACAGCCAGTGAGGCTGCGGGTAGTAGGAAACAGTCAAAAAGGTGGGCAAGGGCTGGGTCTTGAATAGCCTGTAGACCCCTAGTAAGTGGTGGTCAGAATTTCATCGTAAGTACAGCAGGAAGCTCTGGATTTTTGTTTTTAAAACTCTCTTTCAGACTATTGTGTAAAGAATAGATCTTGGGGATAAGGGGCCAGTCTTCATTATGCAGATTTTACTTAGATGCTCTTGCTAAATTCTCCTGTGCGTCCTACCCCAGGTCGCTCTCAGAAAAGTCTGGATCAAATGAAGTGGATAAGGTGGACAGGGCTGGCAATGCCCCGATTCTCTATGGTCACAAGAGGACATATCTGGAGAAAATCTAACAGGATGTGCATTTGCTATGTACCCAATAAGCGAATACTTGAAAGCTTGGAACCATGCTTGCTAAATGCCTGTTGGATAAATGATTCAGTATACTGTCTCCCCTCAGCTCCACGCGAAGACAGAAATCAAAAAAAGTCAGACACTTCCCCTGACATGCAGCAAAGGACCTGGTCCACAGCAGGGGCTCACAACAAGTTAGAGAAACAAGTGAAATGTAAGCAAAATGACAAGCTTTGCCAAAGATCACCCATATGTTTCTCTTTGAACGATGGTCAATATTTTATTATTTCTCAAATCTTGCTCCAGATTTTGGAAACAGTTCAAAAATAGGCACTCCTGAGATCTGTTGTCTCTTCAGACTCATCACACATACTGAAGCATTTTTTTAAACTTTTATTTATTTATTTTTTGGGGGGCTGTGTTGGGTCTTCGTTGCTGCGCGCGGGCTTTCTCTAGCTGCGGTGAGCGGGGGCTACTCTTCACTGCAGTGCACGGGCTTCTCATTGCGGTGGCTTCTCTTTCTGCAGAGCCCGGGCTCTAGGCACACGGGCTCAGTAGTTGTGGCTCGCAGGCTCAGTAGTTGCGGCTCACGGGCTTAGCTGCTCCGCGGCATGTGGGATCTGCCCAGACCAGGGCTCGAAGCTGTGTCCCCTGCACTGGCAGGCGGATTCTTAACCGCTGCACCACCGGGGAAATCCCTAAAGCATTTTTTTGGAAATGTCAGTTCTTGCAATGAATCTATCCTCTCTTTTCAAAGGCTGAGAGAAGGTCCATCTCTACTTCTCCAATTCCCCTAACCAATGTTCAGCAAAAACAGTTTCAAGACTTAATAAAAATGCAGCATCAAATCCAATCTCTCTCTTGATTTTGTTGAAATTTTCAAGGAAGGAAATAAATCACTGTGCTTCTGTCTTGATCTGGGAACAGGGCAGGCTCAAGACACCATGTTGATATGGTAAAGTTTTCTGACAAACCCTTATATTGTCTGCAATTTACTTTAAAACACTTTGGCACCAGCTGTGTGACATAGGGTACGTCTATTTTAATCTAGGTGCAGTCAGGTAACATCTAAGGTCCCTAAACAGGAAACACACACTGCTGGGGATGGTCAGTATTTGACAGATGACCATCAGAATCCCACTCCCCACTGTCTGTCTAATAGCACGTCTGCCATCTTTATTCCCCACAGCCACCAGAAGGTAGGAAATGTAGCTTAGTGGATGTCAGAAATAATTCTGCATCCATGAAGTGAGGTGTGTACAAGATGTGTGGTTTGGCTAAACTTATCTACTTTTCCTCAACAAACTGTAGGCCAAGACCCACATATTTCAGAGTACACTCTGGCCCAGAGCATCACCTGCTCTGTGAGCAGATGTTTGCAGAGGATGCTGTTGCCTGATTCAATTAAAAAGTGAGCTGGGGCTTCCCTGGTGGCGCAGTGGTTGAGAGTCCACCTGACGATGCAGGGGACACGGGTTCGTGCCCCAGTCCGGGAAGATCTCACATGCCGCGGAGCGGCTGGGCCCGTGAGCCATGGCCACTGAGCCTGCGCGTCCAGAGCCTGTGCTCCGCAACGGGACAGGCCACAACAGTGAGAGGCCCGCGTACTGAAAAAAAAAAAAAAAAAAGTGAGCTGAATGATGCCCCAGAACTTTCTCATCTGCCATGAGGGAAACTTCCATGCAAGATGTAGTCAGAGAGCCTAAAAGTACAGACAACTGGACTTCACCAGATTCCAAGGACAAGCTGTACGTGAATGTTTATGTGGCTGCTTTCTGGAAATGTACATGAGGCAGAATTTGGTCTAAGACTCAATTTCATCCTCACACTCCCGCGACAGATTATATGGGAAGCCCAATGGCCCTCGGCTCCCTTGAAATGCTGGAGGCACAGATCGCTGCCACAGTATTGCAGTAATGGTTGTTGAGGGTTGAACTGCATCTCTCCAAAAGGCATATGTTGAAGTCCTAACCGCTAGGACCTCAGGATGTGACTGTATTTGGAGACTGGGCCTTTCAAGAGGTAACTGAAGTTTTAAAAAGGCCATTAGGGTGGGTACTAATCCAATCTGACTGGTGCCTTGATAAGAAGAGGAAATTTGCACACAAAAAGAGACTCCAGGGATGCATGTGCACAAAAGGAAAGTCCATGTGAGAATACAGGGAGAAGACGGCCATCTACATGCCAAGGAGAAAGGCCTCAGAGGAAACCAAACCTGCCGACACCTTGATCTTGGGCTTCCAGCCTCTAGAACGGTGAGAAAACTTCTGTTGTTGAAGCCACCTAGTCTGTGGTATTTTATTATGGAAGCCCAAGCAGACAAATACAACAGTGAAAAAGAAGCAGGCTTAGGTGTATACACACGCACACACACACACACACACACACACACACACACACACACACACACACACACACACACACACACACACACACACACACACACACACACACTGCTCCACTCTGAGGATGCTCTAGCTGGTGGAGCAAATCCTCAGTCTCCCGGAAGTCTTGACCTGGACCTGCCTCTTGGGACAGAACAAGCCTCTTTCTCCTCCTTCCCTCAAGCACTATTCCCACATGCACAGCCTGATTCCTAGAAGTCCTGGCCCCTCCCTCGCTAACCTAACAAAAAAGAAAAAAATCACCCACATCAAAAGTTTAGTTGTCAGATAATACGTCTTTTTTAAATGTTTACCAGTATGCAATGAATACATACAAGGAGGCAGAAACAATAAAATGACCTATAACCCTACCTTCCACCCAGGAAGATTTACTTATGTTTTTAACAAAAAGAGATACATACTGTTCCGTGTGCATTTTTAACAAGTTTCTTAACGTAAAAGGAACCAGCAATCTAAGTTCCACAGGTGACCTTGAAAAAAATGTTCCTACCTCTCCAAGCCCAACTTCCTCATCTGTAAAATAAGGACAGTGAGGACCTCTCCAAGGTTGTGTAAAACAAGACTGCTTCTAAAGCACCTGGCATTGCATGTAGAAGGCACTCAAGAAGAGGCGCCACTCTTATGAGCCTAGTTAACTGTTGGGAACCAAGGGTCATTACAAGCAAGAATTTTTGACAAAGTCATGGGATAGGGAGAAGACTATTTTTAGGCAAAGAGAAATGAAAATCACCCAAGGCTGGGTCCTTCGTTTACCCAGTCTAACGCATCCATCAGTGGATTCACCAAAAACAAGGTGAGACTTGAAAACAGCTCAGACCGGAAATATGGTTGCCTTGTGTTTAGTCTTAACTCCATCTGGGTCTAACTCTTTTTAAAAACCTAGCTCTACCAGATTGCTTAATTGGACCATTATTAATTTGTGTAACCAAAGTAGAAAGCTGGCAAGTCCTCTGGTGTTTCTAGACATGCTCCTCCATCAGAAATCCAGGAGTGGAATCGGAGCCCCGAGTTGGGGTCTCCCTAGTCCTGTGGAAGGTCTCCTCCCTCAGATTTGCTCGGGGGCTCTTTCCAGCTCTGAAATTCCATGATTCGGTTTGTCCCGGGGAGCGGCCCTGGCAGTCAGCCCTTTCATGTGTGGTCATTAAATACACACCACAGAGAAGCCTGACTGAAAAGTTCCGGGAACACACCCTCTAGACACTCTCACCATCCAGAGGAATGAAGCAGAACAGGCAGCCCACGAACTCGGCCTGGCTCTCTCCAACTCCCCGGCACGCATGGCTGCGGGGCCCAGGCTCTGGCTAACCAACCGCACACTCCAGCCACACTGTGTCCGCAACAGGCCAAAATCCAGACCCCCGAAAAGCTGAAGTCATCATTTCCAAAAGCAGGTACGCTCATCTGAATAGCCATTAGTCACAGAGTGGTCCTCTCATTAATACTCATTTCTGTAACTCTGTTCAATATTCTGTAATAACCTAAATGGGAAAAGAATTTGAAAAAGAACAGATACATGTATGTGTACAACGGAATCACTTTGCTGTACACCTGAAACTAACACAACATTGTTAATCAACAATACTCCCATATAAAATAAAAAAATCTTTTAAATGTACATGGACTTTAGAACACTTTTCTTCCATGGGTGTGAAATGAGGTGGGAAGACGGCCTGTGATTCAGATCCATCTGCCGGGGAATACAGACTAAGGATCATATTTTCCCTAAAGAGAAAAAATCTAAAGGTCAAGCAGGAATGACTAGCAGCAGCACCATGGCCTGGAAGCAACCCAGCAAATTGAGACTCATGGGGCAGGAAAAGCAAGGCGGTGAGGAGTAGAGGACACACACACACACACACACACACACACACACACACACACACACACACACACACACACACACACACACACACACACACACACACACACACACACACACACACACACACACACACACACACACACACTTGCATGAGCCCAAATTCACCTTAGATCGCCGCACCACCTAAAAACGGCGTGTCGGTAATTACAACCCAAGGAGCACCCCGAGTGGAGGAGGAAGGCGGCCAGCAGGAAGTCTGCGGTCAGAGGCCTCTTCATTTTCCCACTGTTTCCATTTTCAGCTCAAGCGCTACGATGAGCCCCGCTGATCAGAAAACCGCTGTGTAACGTTAAAGACCAGCCTCTGGATCTGAATTCAAGGCTCCCCGTGACCCAGCGCCCAAGTCTGACAACAGATGGGAACAAGAAGAGGAGCCTGTGTCGGTCCGCCCTTTGCAGGGAAAGTGGAAACTCAGTCATTTTACTGTTGTCACAGCTGCACAGAAGCCGAACGACCCGGGGTGTGAGATGTGCTGTGTCCACCCTCTTGGGTGAGGTGAAGGCCAGAAAGGGCGGAGTCCCCAGCGGCCATGGAAACCTTCAAGAAGATTTCCACGGCCAATTCCAAGCCTCTTACTTCGGCTGCAAGATAAGTCTTGGAAGCTCTTACCTGAACTCTTCCATCAGGGCATCGTGAAGTTAGAGGATTCCAGGATCTGGCTAGAATTCCTGCTGGCCCGGTTATAGGCTTATACTCAGTAGTCATCTTGGTTTTGCTAGATGGCTCCCCCAGTGCTCTCATATGGGCCTGATAGCATTGGTACAGCTCAACTCCAACGCTGGGTGATTTCTGTCTAGCATCCAATGCCCCATCTTGGGAATCAGCACCCCCAGTTTGCTTTGGGATCCATCCTCCCCCACTCCCAGCCCAACTCTTGGACTAGACATCTGAGCCCAGCAACACCAAAGAGATTTATTCATTGAACACATATTAAGCCGAGCATTGTTCTAGGAGCTGGGGATGTGACAGTAAACAAAATATAAAAATCCCTGGACTTCCCTGGTGGCGCAGTGGTTAAGAATCTGCCTGCCAATGCAGGGGACATGGGATCGAGCCCTGGTCCGGGAACATCCCACATGCCATGGAGCAACTAAGCTCGTGTGCCACAACTATTGAGCCTGCGCTCTAGAGCCCGTGAGCCACAACTACTGAGCCCGTGTGCCAGAACTACTGAAGCCCGCGCACCTAGAGCCCGTGCTCCACAACAAGAGAAGCCACCGCAATGAGAAGCCAGCGCACCTCAAGGAAGAGTAGCCCCCACTCGCTGCAACTAGAGAAAGCCCGCGTGCAGCAACGAAGACCCAACGCAGCCATAAATAAATAAACAAATAAATAAATTTATTTTTTAAAAAATCCTTGCCCTCATGGAGTTTCTATTCCAGGACTTCTGTGGAAACTAGTGGGAAAGAGAAGTACCCTTTCTTTGTACTGGGATTGCTGAGAGGATGGGATGGAGGCTGGAAGTGCAGACAGCTATCCTGCCACCACAAGGAGAGATAAGGCATAAAAGACCAGATCCTAGAGTCCCTGAATCCTGCCCTACTGACACTCAGTTCCCTGAGCCAAAACAAAGTCTCTTTTTGGCTTTGTTGAACCAATTTGACTGGGGTTAGGAGAAGGAAGATTTGCATCTAAAAGACTCCTGACCCATACACACACACACACACACACACACACACACACACACACACACACACACACACACACACACACACACACACACACAAAATGGAATATTACTCAGTCATGAAAAAAATCTGCAGCAACATGGATAGACCTAGAGAAGATCATACTAAGTGAAGTAAGACAGACAAAGAAAGACAAATATCGTATGATACTGCTTATGTGGAATCTAAAAAAATGATATAAATGAACTTATTTACAAAACAGAAATAGACTCACAGACATAGAAAACAAATTTACAGTTACCAAAGGGGAAAGGGCGGGCGGGATAAATTAGGAGTTTGGGATTAAAATATACACATTACTAAATATAAAATAGACGAACAACAAGGACCTACTGTATAGCACAGGGAATTCAATATCTTGTAATAACCTATAATGGAAAAGAATGCTAAAAGGAATATATATATCATATATATAAAGAATATATATAAGAATATATATACATATGCATATGTATAACTGAATCACTTTGCTGTACACCTGAAACTAACACAACACTGTAAATCAACTATATTTCAATAAAAATTAAAAAAAAAAAAGACTCCTGACCAATCCCTTAAGACTTCCTCAGATATCTGAGGCAAGTTTGGAAATGCCGTAAAGACAGGTAACTTTTCTGAAACTGGCCCTTGAACATTCCTCACCCCCAGGCACTCACCCTCCTCCCTCCATGTGGTCATTTACAGTTTGGAAAAAACCTCCCTCCAATAACCTCCTGGAACAGAGGGTCCGGTTCACGGCCCCTCCCACTGTGCGTTAGGAAACAGACCATGTCAACAGCCCCCAAACGACCAGAGACTAGACGATTCCAGCCACCTCCTGGAGCTCTTGAAATGGCGGGCTACTGCTGACAGCTACAGGGAACATCGCCTTCATTTCCCAAAGAGCTAAATCACAGTGGCTTTTCTCAAGGTGGCTACTGGGCCCCTGTGCTTCTTAAATTGCTTTCAGCCCAGGCAGGACGCTCCAGGGCCCTCTGTACACCCACTGTTGCAGGAACCCACTGTTGCAGGAGGGCCTGAACTAGCACACATATAACCGAAGTTAACTGACCACATCCTATTTAACAGGAAACCTAATAGCCAGCTATTTTAGACTCATCTCACTTCCCCATCATCCACTTGTACCACAGCGCTAGGTTGATGGAGAGTCAGGGTGTGTGTAAAAAGAACATGGGAGGGGGGACGGTGATGACTCCAGAGTTCAGAGATGAAAAGGCTTTGGGGAGACCGTCTCGAGGAAGAGAGGTGCCAGGCACTACACCTGCAGAGCACACAGTGCACTTTTCCTTAGTGTGCATTTTGGGGCGATCCAGTGCAGGCTGGTGGGAATCACGGGGGCGGCTACAGTTTGCCCTAAAACTCCCCTTGCTACTGCCATCAGAGTGGCTTATATCCAGTGTCACTCTAATAGCAAGAATAAGTTACTTCCCATTCTTGTTTCAAAGAAATAATACAAAGAGGAACGTATAAAAATGTTTATTGTGGCCTTTTTTTAAAGGGAAAATCTTGTTTTAAAATACCCAAGAAAAGAGAATGATTAAATATATCCAGGCCTCCCCTTTGAAGGCAGAGGCAATGCAGAGAGCACACAGGAAACCCCCATCTGTGTGTGTGTGTGTGTGTGTGTGTGTGTGTGTGTGTGTGTGTGTGTGTGTGTGTGTGTGTGTGTCTCTTTCACTTTTGCAAAAGGAAAGACATAGTCATGAGCTGGGTTTGGTTTTGGTTTTCTCTCCCCACCCCCTCTACTCCTGCTTCCTGTTTAGGGGAGCCTGTTCCCCCAACCCTGAGAGCATCAAGGCACAGCTTCCCAGGAAGAGGCTTCCTTCTCAGGGCACTGCTATCACCCTTCTGGGAATGGCACAAGGCGTGTAAAGAATGGCTCCACGGTGCCACAATACCTAGGTCCTGGTCACTACACAAACACCCTCTCATCTGAATTCCTTCTTCATGTTGGTTGAGGACCATTGAGTGCACAATGCCTCCTAGAGCTATTAGTATGTCTTATCAACCATTGAGCAGTTGTCCATTTTCCTTCCAGCTCAGGGATCGCCCTGCTATCCATTTTTCCTCCTCAATCACAGAAAGGAGGTTTTCACACAGACACTAGCCCACGTTTGCACACAGAAGTTAAGAGCATCTGCAGTCCAACAGACCTGGGAATCCCAGCTCTACCACTTACCAGCTGTGTGTCTTCCGGCGGCCGCAACAAAATCCCGCAGACTGGGGGGCTGTTATAAACAATAGAAAATAAATTTTGCACAGTTCTGGAGGCTGGAAATCCAAGATCAGGGTGCCAGCGTGATCTTCTTGCTTCATACCTGGCACCTTCTCTCTGTGCCCTTACCTGGTGGAAGGGGCTGGGAGCTCCCTGGAGCCTCTTTTATAAGGCACTAATCCCATTCCTGAGGGCTCCATCCTCATGACCAAAGCACCTCCCAAGTTCCCTCCTCCTGATACCATCACCTTTGGGAGTTAGGATTTCAACATACGAATTTTGAGAGGCCACAAATATTTAGACCATAGTGCTGTGTTACCTTAAGTTAATTACAGAACTTCTCTGCATCCCACCTAAAAGTGAGTGCTACCTTCACCAGCCTGTTGAGGTGACTAAATGATTTAGCAAAGACAAAGGACGCCCAAGGAGTCAGCAGTCAACACATATCTTTTAAGTGAATTTCAACCCTGTGGATGATCTACAGGCCTCTCGGACATGCATGGAGATTGTGGAGGTGGCTTTCAGATAAGCACTTGTGTGTTGATGGGTTTCCCTCTCCCTGAAAGTCCATTGATAAGGTGCTTTGGGACAAGGACGGGAGTTCTCTTCTCTTCCCAGTTGTCAAGTGAAACTTCCCTCCTACCCTTTGTGGCTCACTCGTTCAGACACAAAAGCATGTATTCAACAAACCTTCATTTTATTGCAAGTCTGTGACAGGGCAGGCACTGGGGACTCATGTGGTGCTCTCTGGAAGCCTGTTATCTTGTATGGACCAAAAACTAAACAAGACCATCCATGCTGAGTTTGAGGGAGGTTCTGTTAGGAATCTGGACAGCAGCCAAATCAAACTGGCTGCCATCAGTACGACCGACACTCTCATACACTGCAATTGGAGCATAAACAGATACAACCATCTAGATAACCCTCTGGCCACACCAATCAAGAGCCTTTGATAGTTTATAACCTGTGCATTCCCCTTCTGAAAATTTATTTCAAAGAGACATTAAGAAACTCAGACAAAGGTTTAGGTACAGAAAGGTGTACTGTGGCAATTTTTTAAGAGGGAAAATCATTTTCAAAAATGTTCAACAGAAGAGAATGACTAAATTACATCCATATGATGACATATCCATACAATGGAATATTATGACATCCATATGATGCAATATTAGTGTTTCAAAGAAAATTGGATGACATGAGAAAAATGCCTATGATTCAGTACAAAGCAGCAAAAGCAAGACACACTGTAATATATGCATGATAATTTTTATGCATCTATACAAATACATATATTTGTATAGATGCATAAATATATGCATTTGTATGGATGCATAGAAAAACAGATTACAGGTTAACAGAGATCCTTCCTGGGCAGTAGGATCAGGGGTGACATTTTTGGAAGTGGGTTTCGTTTTTTCAAAATTCTCCATAATATGCCTGAATTAAGTTTATAATCTGAAAAAAAGAAAAAAATATATATATATACAAACCATTGCTTTACTTTGATATTGCAGGGCAGGGGTGGGGTGATGGCGGCAAGGAGCCAGAGGTGTTGCCAACCTTGCCACTTGATAGATTGTACGCCAAGAAATGTCAGCTCCATTGAGACAGGGATCTTGTCTGTTTGGTCCCCTGCTGTTTCCTTAGCACTTGGTAGGGTCCTGGCACACACGGAAGGCATTCAATAAATGCTTGTTGAATAACTGAATAAATGACTGCAGTCCAGCTCAAATGTTCCTCCTCTGTGAAGTTCCCTGACCTCCCCTAAACTAATTACTCCTCTTTTTCTAGAGGCCCAGAGCCGTTATTACAAAGCTTTACAGCTCACAATTATGGGTCTGTCACCACGCGCTAAATTGCAAGTTATCTGAATGCAGGAACTAAGTCTTATTTAGATTTGTCTCTGTAGTCAGATGAATGTTTGGTCAATAAATGTTTGAGCGAAGGATGGAGGGGTGGAGAGATGTCAGCCTGTTCATACTGGATTAACAGTAATTATTCGCTTCAACTGAGATTTAACTGTAAATGTGTATCAATTTTGAGAACTGCTAACAGAATAAAATCTGAGTTGGGAGAAACAGTCTTAGAAATAGTCTCAGCAGTCAACTGCAAAGTTGTTGATGGTTTTAGCCTTGAAACACTTTCTTCTAACAAAATTTTACTCAGAACCCCAAAATATAAAACAGGCACAGAGCCACTCTGAGGAGGGTGGGGTTCTGGAACCCTCCTTGACATTAAGTTATCTGCTCTGGACCCTCTGGGACTGAAGCATCAGTTTAAAAACTGCCAACGTTGACATCCGTTAGTAACAGGTGAGAGGGTCCCCAGAAGGGAGTGGAAGAACCAGGACCAGAACCCCTGTTTCCTGACCCCTCACCCAGTGCCCTTTCTTCTTAACTGCACCTCCTCTTCCAGTCAGGGTTACCCTTGTTTTAGAACAAATCAAACCCTCAGCTATGGCAGCCAAGGCTTACATGCTGAGAACTCAGTGCTCTGAATTCACGGCTCTTTTACTTCTTATGAAAATAAAGGAGGAATGTCGCTGTGACTTTCCAATGACAACATCCTTCACGTTGCTTGAATCCCACTTTCAGGAAGGCACTTGCTATAGGACCTATATTTATTTTTGAATTCTCAATTTGCTTTTACAGACACAGGAAACAAAAGTCTGCACAAGCCTCAAAAGAATTCTTTCCAGAATCCTGTAGAAAAGAACCCTGAACCACTCCCCTCCTGAATTTAATGGATTATCCTAAAATGAGCAAGGCCACCATTACTAGTTAATATTTTTAAGCACATAATTGTCTTTCATAGGATGGTCCACACTCTCCCAATAAAAGCTGTTTTATTACAGGTGACTAAAAAATTGCCTGTTCAGTTTCTGATTTCAAACCTGTACTTCTATTTTTGAACAGCAAAATTATACAGAGAGCCCTACATACCGTAAAACCTTGGCTCTTAAAGGATTCACGACCTACCTCTTCCATTTTCAAAATAATCTCCATTCCAGTACTTTGGCATAGACTCCCAATAATAAGTACTGTCTTAATTAGACCTTCCAATCCCTAATCCCTAAATCCTTACAAGTCTGCAAGTGTAAATCCCAAAACCACTGTAGCTTACACAGCCACACGCCCCCTTTAAAAAGGGCTGCACGTCTGTAATGACATTGTATTGCTTTTTCTTTCATTTTTTTTTTAAATTAAGCATTTGGAAGAGTTCTCCCTGTGGGTTGTTATTTTATGGGGGAAAAAAAGGAGATCAAAGGTGATGAGGTACTGCAATGAGGAAACCGGCTCTGAGGATATTTACCAATGGATGTCAAGTGCCACTGGCTAGCAGAGAAAATGAAGTTTTGAAGTTTTGAAAATGAAGTTTTCTACCAAGCACAATGACCCCCAGAAGTGACTCTGAAAGCGAGAGAGGGCTTCTTCTGTGGTGCAAGAGTTCTACAGTTAACCCATCCTCTCTCCCACAGCCCAGGAGTGGGGACTCAAAAGAGGCAGCCTTTTGATATGAAGATTACACAGGGCAGCATCTTTCAGGGAGACAAAGAGATCAGACCCCACACACAGCGCACAGGGCGAGTCTCTACGGGGACTGAAAGCCTGGGGTCTTGGTTCCCAGGAGGAAGAGTCTGACTTTGGTCCAGCCTACACTGCTCATCTCCGGGGCAGCCCACAGCCGCAACCTGACGACCCCAGACAGACCCAAGAGCCCACACTGAAGCAAGAAATTCTCCGCCCTGCAACTATTTACACACTTTCCCTTTCTCCTGCCACTTCTCCCAGGGCCCTCCCAGGGTGAACTGAGGGCACCATTAGCAACTAACTGAGAGACTGAAACGTAACCCCCTCCGTGGCCTCTGATTTCGGCAGGATCAGTGCAAACAGCAGAGTTTTCAATCCCCTCCCAGAGCGCTTTTAAGCTCTTACTTACTTTGCACTTTAGACATTCATGAATAATCTTCTTCCACCCCTCCCCCATTAAATAATAATAATAGAAACTCTTTCAAAATGGCTCCAAGTTCATGTTGAGAAAGTGAGTTGAAAACCTCTGCCCTTCTAATGAAACAAGAGAGCTTCATTCAAACAACCCAATCGAAAATCGGGCGGAAGACCTAAACAGACATTTCTTCAAAGAAGAGAGTTTCATTCAATTGAACTTAAATTTCATTATCTGAAAAACAGCAGACCCTAAACCTTCTATAGCTCCCGGGTCCCAAGAATAAAATTCAAACTTCAGAGCCTTCAGAGCCCTCCAGGTTGGTGGCTGAGCCACCTCTCCAGCCTGGAGCTTCCTGTGTCCCCAGACATCGCTCTCCTTCCCACCCCACCCTGGCTCTGGCAGGTACCCTCACCTGAAGTGTCTGTTCTCTCCTCTGAAATCCCCCCAGTAGGGCTTCCCTGGTGGCGCAGTGGTTGAGAGTCCGCATGCCGATGCACGGTACACGGGTTCGTGCCCCGGTCCGGGAGGATCCCACATGCCGCGGAGCGGCTGGGCCCGTGAGCCATGGCCGCTGAGCCTGTGCATCCGGAGCCTATGCTCCGCAATGGGAGAGGCCACAACAGTGAGAGGCCCGCATACCGCAAAAAACAAAACAAAACAAAACAAAAAAATCCCCCCAGCAAACCTCCACTCATCCTTCAGGACCCAGTGCAAAAATATCATCTCTCCTGTGAAGTCTTCCTCAACACTCCTCTCTAAATCAATCACCCCTCCCTTCCTCAGCTGTTTCTCTCTCTCTTGGTAACCCCACTCACATGTGGCCCCATTAGACAGTTAATCATGTGTGCTTCTCTCCACCTCGATAGAATAACTCTTCCTTGGACCAGCCTCTGCATGCAAACGTCTGCTTTAGAACCCATTTTAAACCCAATTTAAGCAGTTCCCTGAACCCCTGAGTTTCCACTACTTCATCTGTAGAATGAAGTTGACAGACTCTCTCTCTAGGTTACAGAGTTTGTTAGGCTCTCATTAGGAGAGTCAAGCTTCAGATGGCGACTGATTCGCTAACAAGACTTTGAAGATGCCTTAGAGGCCTGAAATTACTTCAGCTATACATATGCGACTCCACAACGTATATCTCTTATTTGACACCTAGAGTCCTAAGAGAATCAATAGTCTTCCCAAAGGGTACAGCTTAAACCCAGGAAGGAAAACATCCCCTTAAAAAAGGGGGGAAGGGGCAAAAAAAAGAGAGAAAAAAGTAAACAAAAAACTTAAATCCAATGCATAGAAAGTTCTCCAACACTTCAGAGCTGCACTATTCAGTATGGAGTACTTGAAATGTGGTGAATCTGAATTGAGATGTGCTGTAAATGTAAAGTATACACTGAGTTTCCGAAGACTTGGTACAAAAAAAGAAATGCAAAATATCTCAATAATTTTTAATACGTATTGCCTCTTAAAATGATACTACTTTATTGTTTGTTTATGGCTGCGTTGGGTCTTCATTGCTGTGTGCGGGCTTTCTCTAGTTGCGGCGAGTAGGGGCTACTCTTCATTGTGGTGTGTGGGCTTCTCATTGCGGTGGCTTCTCATTCTGGTGGCTTCCCTTGCTGTGGAGCATGGGCTCTAGGGCGCAGGCTCAGTAGTCATAGTGCGCGGGCTTGGTTGCTCCGCGGTACGTGGGGTCTTCCCAGACCAGCGATCGATCCAGTGTCCCCTGCATTGGCGGGCGGATTCCTAACCACTGCGCCACCAGGGAAGTCCCAGTACTACTTTAGATATTAATTTCACCTGTTACTTCTTACCTTCTTCATGCAACTACTAGAAAGTTTAGAGTGACATATGCAGCTAACAGCATCTTCTACTGGGCAGCGCTGCCCTAGCAGGGTACTCCGAGCTGAATCTGAAGATCCCGGCACACACTGCTTACAGCGTTATTACAACCGTAATTTCGAGAATTGGTCACTTTTTGGCTGTGTCGACATCTAACCAGGGTGTTAAGTGATTTGCTCTTTGCTCTCTTACCTGGCAGCTCATTGTAGAATCAAACTGGAAATCAAATCAGCAGTGAAATTGCTGAAAATTCCATACCTGCCATCCCAATCAAGGATTTTCTTCTTGGCCACCAATTACTATCAATGTATTCGTCCTTTCAATCAATATTTACTAAGTGACTACTGCTATGGTCTAAATGTTTGTGTCCCCCCAAAATTCATACTGTGAAAACCTAATGCCCGGGCTTCCCTGGTGGCACGGTGGTTGAGAGTCCACCTGCCAATGCAGGGGACACGGGTTTGTGCCCCGGTCCGGGAGGATCCCACATGCCGCGGAGCGGCTGGGCCCGTGAGCCATGGCCGCTGAGCCTGCGCGTCCGGAGCCTGTGCTCCGCAACAGGAGGGGCCACGGCAGTGAGAGGCCCGCGTACCGCAAAGAAGAAGAAAAAAAAAAACCCTAATGCCCAAGGTGATAATATTAGGAGGTGTGGCCTTTAGGAGGTGGTTAGGTCATGAAGGCAGAGCTCTCATGAATGGGATTAGTGCCCTTCAAAAAGAGTCCCCAGACTGCTCCCTCACCCCTTCCACCCTGTGGAGATACAATCAGAGGTCAAATGTCTGTTGTTTATAAGCCACCCAGTCCGTGGGATTTTCTTGAAGCAGCCCAAACAGAGTAAGACAACTACTATTACACCAGGCTCTATTCTAGGTGCTGGGATACTGTAGCACACAAGGCATGGCCTGCTCTTGACGAGCCAATAAACCAGCGCACGTAATGACAGAGGTGTGCACATAGGAAGTACCCTGGGACACAGGGGAAGGACACCCATCTGCTTACCTGGCCAAGAGGAGATGCATGTTGGTTTCACACAGGAGGTAACATATGAACTGGAATTTTACCTCAAGACACAACCAAGTTGTAGAGAGGTGAGTGTCGTCTGAACACAGGTGATAGCACTGGCCCCAGGAGGGGATGTGCTCACCCAGAGTAGAGTGCAGGTAAGAAGAGAAGGGGCTATCACTGAATGCCCCACAGAGGATCTACAGCTGTGCTTAAGGCCCTTATAAAATAATTATTGCTTGACCTAATTAGCTAAAACCAAGAACATGTAGATGAGATACACTGGTGAGGTGAAGAGAATAGTCTCCAGGGTCAGTTAGACCTAAGCCAGGATCTTGTCCCAACTTTCCAGCTCTATGACCTCAGGCAAGCTTCTTAACCTCTCGAAGCCTCAGTTTCCTCATCTGTACAATGGGATTGGTAAACACCCATCTCACCAGGTTGTGGCGAAGAGTAAATGGGATTATCCAAGTACAGCAGTTGGCATACGGTCTGATACATAGTATCACTAAGTGATCATCTCATTAGTGTTATTTTTAGTAAAGAATCTGCAACATATGGAATCTAAATAAGGATTTCCCAACTACTGATATTTTGGGCTGGAGCATTCCTTGTGGGAGGCTGTGCTGTGTGTTCTAGGACATTTAGCAGCATCCCTGGCCTCTACCCACTAGATGCCAGTAGGACCCACCTCCCCAGCTGTGACAACCAAACTGTCTCCAGACACTGCCGAAATGTCCCTGCACTGAGGAGGAGAAGCGAGCAAAATTGTCCCCGGTTGAGAACCACTGGTCTGAATCAGTTAGATGAGGTGGGAAGTTCATCCGGAGGGCCATGTGCTTAAAAAGATAACGTTCTGGGCTTCCCTGGTGGCGCAATGGTTGAGAGTCCGCCTGCTGATGCAGGGGACGCGGGTTCGTGCCCCGTTCCGGTAAGATCCCACGTGCCACGCAGCGGCTGGGCCCGTGAGCCATGGCCGCTGAGCCTGCGCGTCCGGAGCCTGTGCTCCGCAACGGAAGAGGCCACAGCAGTGGGAGGCCCGCATACGGCAAAAAAAAAAAAAGATAAAGTTCTTGTAAAGACCTGGGAGCACTGACAGACGCCCACCCTCCCTAAGCCCAGCAGGAACGGTCTGAGGGGCCAGAGGTGGAGCGGAAGAGCATCAGGTAGGCCCTTTGTCTCAGGCTGAAGAACCCTGGGCCTCGCGCAAATCAGGATTACAGTCTTTCGACTAAATTTCAGTACCTGCTCTGGTGATGACGGGCAGAAATGGGCCTCTGCCCCTGCTACAAGTGCCAGCCAGCAGAGGAAGCCCCACCAGACCTGCAGTTAAGAGGGGGGGGGGGGTGACTGGCCCCTGTGCAAGAAGAACTCAGAAAGTCCTCCTCCGCATACCACAGGCTCGAACGTGGAGACCAAGGCCAGTCGGTCCCGGCCTGTGCAATGCACCCAACCACGGTTCCTGTAAGGGCTGCCATTCCTCAATGGCTATTCTTCAGAAATGACTTTCATCCTCCTCAGAGTTCCGCTGCAGAAATGGCACTGACAGGTGCCCTGTGTTGTATTTTTTCAAGTGCCACTTCTTAAAGCTAACGGGAACCTGAGGGGTAATTTATGTGCATAACTGGGGGGGAAAAGCTATGGCCTTTGCATTCAGCATGGAACTGCAAGCTGATTTTTCACCAGATAAACTCAGCTTTTGCAAAACACTACACAGAGGCACAGCTAAGCTTTGGCCTTGGCATGGGAGGTGCAACAGCACAGCAGACGGAGGGTCAGGGCATCCAGAAAGACAATATCATAGGAGTCTAGACGGAGGACCCTTTCGGGAAACCTCACAGGGTAGGTCACACCTACGAAACGGATAAACATTAAAACATTTGCTCAGGGTTCCAGCAGAATGAAACACAACAGCGTTGTTGTCAACACAAAGATTAAAACCTTAGAATGAGGAAACACAGTGCACTTATTTTAACAATATGCATACACTGGTTTTGCGTCCATTTTCAATGTATTTTCACATCTCATTTCTCATTTAATCCTCAGCACCACCACGGAAGAGAGGTAATATTACTACCGTCCCTTGGCAAAGGAGGAGAGCAAATCTCTTGCGTTTGTGACTTGTATTCAATCAATTATTAAGCCCCTACAATGAGCCGGGCACCCTCCCAAGTCATCGAGTGTGGCCAGGTACTACACCAGATGTCGCTGAAGCGTATAGGGTCTTGAGGTATTTCTCCAGGAGGGGTGTCATTGGCCCTTGGTTAGGATGACTATCTATCTGATGGGCACAAAGAACCCACCCTGTGCGAGATGTCTAGCATCCTTGGCCCTGCCCACTAAATTGATGTCCTCAATCCTTGGGACAAACAAGCACGGCGAGACACATTTCCAAATGTGGGGGCCAGCAGGGAGCCCCCAGCTGAGAGCCCCTACTAGACATTCAGAGCACCCGTCAGACAGCCATGGTTTAACTCTCGTGTCATCAGTTCCTCTCTGTGTGACCTCAGTCTCCCCACCTCGCCTTGTAAAATGGTGATTATAATAGGTGAATCTTGTAATATTCCTGTAAGGAATAATACATGTTAAGCACCTGACTCATGTCAGCCTCCAGGAAATAATACCCAATAAATATCTGAATTTCTTTATCAGCTCATCCCCCTTATACCCTCATCTCCTTCTATCTTAAAACCCCCTTCTCAGGGAGCCTTCCCTGACCCCTCCATCTAAAAGTGCAGTCCCACTTCCGGGGAAGATGGCGGAAGAGTAGGAGGCGGAGATCACCTTCCTCCCCACAGATACACCAGAAATACAGCTACACGTGGAACAACTCCTACAGAACACCTACTGAACGCTGGCAGAAGACCTCAGACCTCCCAAAAGAACAGACGCCCTCCGACGACCTACACGCAGAGGCGGGGCCCAATCCAAAGCTGAGACCTGGGAGCTGTGAGAACAAAGAACAGAAAGGGAAATCTCTCCCAGCAGCCTCATAAGCAGCGGATTAAAGCTCCACAATCAACTTCATGTACCCTGCATCTGTGGAATACATGAATAGACAACGAATCATCCCAAATTGAGGAGCCAGGAGTCAGTGCTGTGCCTCTGAGGTGGGAGAGCCAACTTCAGGACACTGGTCCACAAGAGACCTCCCAGCTCCGCATAATATCAAACGACGAAAACCTTCCAGAGATCTCCATCTCCACACCAGCACCCAGCTTCACTCAACGACCAGCAAGCTACAGTGCTGGACACCCTATGCCAAACAACTAGCAAGACAGGAACACAACGCCACCCATTAGCAGAGAGGCTGCCTAAAATCATAAAAAGTCCACAGACACCCCAAAACACACCATCAGACGTGGACCTACCCACCAGAAAGACAAGATCCAGCCTCATCCACCAGAACACAGGCACTAGTCCCCTCCACCAGGAAGCCTACACAACCCACTGAACCAATCTTAGTCAATGGGGACAGACACCAAAAACAACGGGAACTACGAACCTGCAGCCTGCAAAAAGGAGACCCCAAACACAGTAAGATAAGCTAAATGAGAAGACAGAAAAACACACAGCAGGAGAAGGAGCAAGATAAAAACCCACCAGACCTAAAAGTGCAGTCCCCTCACTGCTTCCATTTCACATCCTCCTTCCCGGCTTTATTTTTTCTCTGCAGCACTTGTCACCATCAAACATACTCTATGGTTTAAACATGCATTTGTTTATGTCTCCGTCCACTGAAGGTACCATGAGGACATGAACCATGTCTGTCTGGGTCCCTGCTGTATGTCCAGCACCGAGCACAGAGCCTAACTCTTAACAAGCATTCAACAAAAATATCTTGAGGGCTTCCCTGGTGGTGCAGTGGTTGAGAGTCTGCCTGCTGATGCAGGGGACGCGGGTTCGTGCCCCGGTCCGGGAGGATCCCGCGTGCTGCGGAGCGGCTGGGCCCGTGGACCATGGCCGCTGAGCCTGCGTGTCCGGAGCCTGTGCTCCGCAACGAGAGAGGCCACAACGGTGAGAGACCCGCGTACCGCAAAAAAAAAAAAAAAAAAAAAATATCTTGAGTGGGGCCTCCCTGGTGGCGCAGTGGTTGAGAGTCCGCCTGCCGATGCAGGGGATACGGGTTCGTGCCCCGGTCTGGGAGGATCCCATGTGCCGCGGAGCGGCTGGGCCCGTGAGCCATGGCCGCTGGGCCTGCGCATCCGGAGCCTGTGCTCCGCGACGGAAGAGGCCACGAAAGTGAGAGGCCCGCATACCGCAAAAAGAAAAAAAAAAAAAAAAAAATATCTTGAGTGATGTCGAATGGATACAGTGGATAGCCAGGGCCTGAACGCTGGTCCTGGGCTGCAAATTCTGTGCTTTTTTTCACCATAGTGAACGATCATGAACAACAGTATTGAAGGTAAAATATGTCAACCATTAAGAAATGTAAAGTGTTACAACACTACCTTAGAGGGGCCTTTGTGTTTTCCCTCTTCTGGGATCCTGTGAAGTTAACAGTTTCTAACAGAAACCCATCCACCAGCCTACTGCACTGGCGTTGCCTTTGTGGGGTTTTTTTCACAAGGCTTTTTTTTTTTTTTTTTTTTTTTGCGGTACGCGGGCCTCTCACTGTTGTGGCCTCTCCCGTTGCGGAGCACAGACTCCGGACGCGCAGGCTCAGCGGCCATGGCTCACGGGCCCAGTCGCTCCGCGGCATGTGGGATCCTCCCGGACTGGGGCACGAACCTGTGTCCCCTGCATTGGCAGGCGGACTCTCAACCACTCTCTTCCACACCAGGGAAGCCCCACAAGGCTTTTAAGATAAGCATTCAAGCCAGAGATTGATCAGGATTTCAATGCTTACATTACCGAGTTTCTTTATTTCTATCCATACCTATCTGAGTGGGACCTGAACTCCAGTGATATTGGAAATATCATTCCTGCCCATACTATGTATCCAAAGCCAAACTCGGACTCACCACTGCCAGAACGAGCTCCGGGTAAACACTACTTTTACCCAAACTTGACTGTGGCCGGTCTGACAATCAGCAACTATATTCAAGACCAGTTTGCACCTGGGGTCCCAAAGTCCAGTGGACATTCGATCTAGCACAAAGGGGCCTGGGAAGGAAACATCAGGCCTTCCATTTTCATTGACTCTAGAAAAAGAAATTTTATGTTAAAACTATGAATTCATGTTAAATGCTAATCGAAACAAACACCCCCATCTAACCTGTCATACCAAGTTACACGCCATTTATGACACTCAGGCATCCTGAGGAGGGAGAAGGAGGAAGGACAAAGGAACTCAGTCACCCCACTGCTCTCAGCATATTCTGATGGATCACCAGGTACAACTGAATCGTAAGTAGATTTACCGATTATATTACCTACTTTCACCTAAACTAATCCTCATAAAACAGAATAGAGGCTTAAAGAGATCCCAGTCAAGAAGCTACAGCCTGGAGGGCGTTCCCTGGCAGTCCAGTGGTTAGGACGCGGTGCTTTCACTGCCGGGGCGCAGGTTCAATCCCTGATCAAGGAACTAAGATCCTGCAAGCCGCTCGGCGTGGCCAAATTAAAAAAGAAAGAAAGAAAGAAAGAAAGAAACGACAGCTTGGAGATAATACTCATAATGCACGCACACAGGAAAATGGCATTCCTCTCCCTCCCAGAGTCTTGTACGCCATATCACAAGGCAAAACGGATGAGAGACTTGTAGTTGACCAGGAGTTAGACTCCCAGATGGTAATGAACATGTGGATTTACGATCACTATGGTTAGAAACTTAGAAATATCCTTATCCTACCTATTTAGATAATGGGAGTGATATGTATACACTTGCTATAAACAAAATATGTGGGGGATGGCTACTCACATACGTTTTACCAATAGGGTGTGGTGAGTACTTTGGATGTCGGCTCACCATCCATTCCACCCCCTTCCAGAAGGTCTTTCTATACCACGGAGGCTACTGATTTTAAAGCTGTGTTTCCCAGGCTTCCTTGAAGCTAGGGTTCTGAATGTGTTTGACTCCCCCAGATAGAAGCACTCACTTCCGATTTAGAAAGAGGCCATGAGTAAGAGGCCACCTTCCTGCCTTTTGGGTTGTTTCCACCCTCCCGGTGACGGGGATGTGAGGGTTTTTTCTGCAACAGCATGGAAGGGACCATTCTCTGGCTTTCTGGGTGTCGAGAGGTGGCTGCAGTGGAGAAGCATCCCGATTCTGGAACTGAGATTTCTGATCCCAGGTTCTCAGTGTCATTAGTTTGTTCTTGGATTCAGTAGTTCCAGAGACGGTCTCAGAGGTGGTAGCACACTTAGTGGGTCAGTTTTTTTGAGCAGCCATGCCAATATATGTTATTACATATACTACTACTATTAGCTGAGACTCATTCACGGAGGTCCAGCCGACAGCCCTATGTCTCCAGCCTTCCCAACGATTTGGGAAGGACCAGATTCCCTCCATTAAATACTTTTCTGCTTAAAATACCTAGACCGCTTTCTAGTTCCTGCCCCGAAGCCTGACTGAATCCTAGCAAACCAGGAGCCAAGACGTTTGGGAGACAAATAAAATAGACCGCACCAGAAGCTATTTGGATACAGCAAACCAACCTGGCTCTTCCCTCTGGGCCGTACGCATATTGGTCAGGTGGGCAAGGGGGCAGAAGAGACGTCTTTGCCAATCACTTATTTACTCTTTAAATGTTTCCTAAGCACGTCTGGGCCAACCTTAGAGGCTATAAAGAGGAACCTGGTAGAGGTTCCTCAAAATGTGAAGATGTACAAGGAAACAAACAACTACCACCCATTTCTAAAGGGCTGGAGAAGAGAAATGACGAAGGCCATGGGAGTTCAGTGGCCTGGAAAGAAAGTGAAAATCCACATTGGTGACATTTTCCTCAAGAAACATCACGATGTCTATTTCTCTGTGAACTTCCAGGTTTGAGCTCCACATTAAATAACTCACTCCCCCACGTCCCCATTCTGACTCTTACCAACCTCATCAGTTAACCAGAGAGAGATGCAAGCCCTGCAAGCCCTGAGGCTCTGAAAATAGGTGCAAATTTCCCAGGCACAGCAGAAAAGACTCAGAGGCCTGCATGCCAGCAAAGCCTGTATGACGCAGGTGATCAGGGCTAATCAGGTACCTCCAGGCCCTCACTTGCAGCCTGAGTGCCATTTTTCATCACCTTACTGAGGTTATGGAGTGCACCATGGTTTACAAAAAGTACTTTCACAATTTACGGAGGTGGGTCCGAAGCCATCAACTGTAAGACACTGCCACTTTATGTTCCTCCAAGAAAAAAAAAGGCTCTCCATTAAAGGTCAGCACAGTACTAAGATACTATCAATTACAACACATCAAATTTCATAAAAAGGAAAACGTGGGGAAAAAATGAGTGTTTCAGAATTGATAAAACATAATAATTCATAGGGTTAGGCAGAGAGGGGAATGCCCACACTAAGACCTGGGTCTTTCACTCCCAAATCATCAATCCATTCAATCTCTACTTTTCCTGAATGCTTCCACAAGTCAGGAGCTGTTGATGGCTGTTCTTATCTATGAATGCCGTGGATCACACCCTGAACATTTTGAGAATTTCCCAACACAAGCTCAGTTAAAATTCCTGTCAAATCTTTTTTTTTTTTTTCTGATTTGTACATTACTGCTTTAAAAAACTGACAATGGGGTGGTCTAGTTTGGGGGGGGCAGTGGAGGGGAAGTGGGATTTACATGGTAACCACTTCACCCAAGTGCACCCAAGGGCTGCTGAAGATAAACACCAAAGCGCACACAAGAGGCCTTGGCTCGTCCACCCCTGTTGTGCCCCCTCCCCCAAGAATCCTCGGCCCAAACTCTCCCAGGGCTTCCCATGCTGTTCCCAGTCACGGCCAAGGCCAAGGCCCAGGCCCACACAGTCTCTCTCCACCTCCTAGTCTTAGCTCCTTCCTCCCTCTGCTCCAGACACTCAGAGCGGCCTGTCAGGCCCGGTTCTGCCGCAGGGAACAGACCTGTGCTGCTCTCTGCCCAGAACATTCTGCCTGGGACTGGGTGGACACGTGGCCAGCTCCTTCACTTCCTCCCTGTCTCTGTGGTCCAGTCGTCGTGTCAGCGACATCCCGTAACGACCTCTGTATTAAGTTGCAAACCTGGCCTCTCACATCCCTCATTCACCTCCCCTGCTTTGTTTTTCTCTCTTCACGCCATCTGACGTGGCACCTATGTGGCTTCTGCGTTTCCTTAAAGCCTGCCTATCCCACTAGAATGTAAGTTTCAGGAGGGCAAAAATAATGTTTCATTGTATCCCCAGTGCCTAGAACTATACCCCACACAGAGTAGAGGAAACAGAGAGAGAAAGAAGGAGCAACTCCACTCTCACTTTCTGATCAATCACACCTGGTGTGAGATGTATCAAATTCCAAGTTCCAGGGATTTGTAATGGACAGATCAGATTATTCAATGATCGCAGAGGCAGAACTTCCTCCCTCTTCACCTGTGATAAAGATGGAGTCTCAAAAGTCAAGAGAAGAAAAACTAAAGAGTGAAAATGAGTATGTAAAACAACTTCTGTTTTGTCTCCGACTCTGACCTTACAAGCAGGCGTGACTTTCATGAAAGTCCTTCCACTCACCGTCCACAGATTAAGAAGAGTTTTGTCCTTTTGGTGGATTTGAGAAGGGAAAGGGTGGTACCCATGCTTGTAAGCCTTTGATTTCCTGTTTTTAAATGGCTGTTGCCCACAGAGCTCGTCATAAGCAAAATGACTTTTCACCCAGATAAATACAAACAGCAGCCTCTGCTGGAGGGCGGATTCTCCCACCCCTCACCCATCAGAAATACCCCAGCCGCTCTTCTTCTGGTGCCCAATCACCACTTTTATTTCAGAGGCAACGAAATGAGGACTCCTGGACAGCGGCTATTACTGTGGAAGGAAACTGCCTAAGTGTATCTGTCTTATCTTTGTGCAACTATGAAACTCCCCATTGAGGTGCAAACATTTAAACCACCAAGGGGAGACCCCATGCTAGAAACATCTTATCTTTCAGTCATTTAATGCTGTTTCCAGGATTTAAAATAGTGTCATATTTGAGACCTTCTTGACATCTTTTCAAAGGATGAAGATGTCAGATATAAAAGAACAGTCCCTATGAACTGGTATAACTCCAAATTCATTTCATGTATCAGCAAAAAGATTCTTTAAAATTAAATACATGCGGTGGGGGGGGGGGGGGGAGGCATGATACCAGACTGACATCCTGCAAAGGGGTGGGGATGGAAGGTGAGAGGTATATGCAACTCTATAAATTTAAAAGTTTGTGGTTAAATTTTCTGTCTTTAAACTTAATAACTAGTCACCATAATGACCATAATGATGTATTTGTCTAAAATACATATTATCTATCAAACAAGGTACAAAATCCAGGATGTGATCTCAAATTTTTTTTAATATATATATTCTATAATATACAGAAAAAAAGTACCCATTGCCTCTGGGTCGTAGATTAATGGATGATTGTTTTTCTTCTGTACTTCCTAAATTTTCTCAAATGAGCACGTATTACGTTTATAATTAAATTAAAATTATAACACAAGAGCATTTCACATCCAATCTAATCAAGTGAACTACAAAGGGGTAACCCAAGAACTCTTTAAATAAAGGGTATAATCTTTCAATACATTCAAGCAAGGCAAAGAAATCGCAGGCGACAGTGAAAGTAAACATATCGCAAAAGGAAAAAAAAAAAGAGAGGAAGAGCAAGAGAGAAAAAAAGGCTTTCTCCGCAGGTTTCTCTCCTATGAACAGGAGCTTTCAAACAAAACCACAACCCTACGGAGTAACACAGAGGGAAGGTTCCGAGGAGCTGTCTTCACAAATGCAGCCTGGCGGCCTCTCAGCTCTGCCTGGCCCGACACAGCTCCGTCAGAGGCCAGCCATCTGGGGCAGGTATGGTCTCGGCAGGTATGAGAGCCATGTCAATGCTCAGGAGGCACTTTCACAGGACATGGTCGCTGATGGACTCAAACCTGTGCAGAAACCACAGGCATGGAGCTCCATTCTCACCAACATCAGGAGCGGTTCACGCCCACAGAAGGTGTCCCCTGCAGATGGGTTTCTATAGGTCAGTGGCTAAATGAGGCCAAGCCTCCCCAGTACCCAGGACACCCAAGCAGTGTCTCACTGCCTCAGACTTCAGGGCAGCAAATCTAGGCCATGGGGAAGGCTCCTGTCTGGTGCATGATGAGCTTCAACCTGATCCATGACTCAGGGGATCTCAGAGGCCAGGAGGGCAGAGAAGTGTCCAGACCTTGTCCCCTGTGTTCCACACCCCTCCTAGAGAGCCAGACTTACTGACTAGGTATTCTTGGCAAGGTTTAATGTAACCTTCCCAGAAACTGGAGAAGCAGGTCTCCTAGAGTCTAGCCACTTCATGCATTCATCCAGCAAATATTTTATTGAGAAACTACTATGTACTAGGCACTGTGCCAAACGCTGGGGTTAGAATGGGGCCTAAAACCCAGTCCCTGCCCTCAGACTATTAACTCAGAGTGTCAAAGCTCTAAAGAAAACTGCCTTTACTGACAAGGCCCACTTCTGCTGAACCCTCCAACCAAATTAATGATCAATTACTCAAGTTTATATATTAGAAAAGTACAAAAGACAATGAACCCTAGATTAGAATCAGAGGGAGAGACAGCCAGCGTCCCCCTGCCAGCTGTCTCCTTTTATTCTTTCGCTCCCTCCTCACACATTCCAGGTATTCTCTAGCCATCAACGAAGCCAGGAATCCATTTCTTTTTTGAATACTACTTTTCTATTTCAGATAGAAATAGAAATAGCCCTCCTGCCAGAGGGCTCCAAATTTTTAGCAACACAATCTGTGCCATGCTGTGGTCCCTTCTGCCTCTCTCTGGGTGATCTGGAGAAACAGAAACTGCAGAGCCAGGCTAAAGGATCAGCTATCATTACTCTAAATCCTTCGGAGAAGCAAAGATCAGCTAACTTTTAAGGAAATTCAAAGCGGTAGGAAAAAGATATAGCATCAGCTGTCATCAACAGTGTAGTTTAATAAAATGGGGGGGAGGTAAATGTTCAATATGAATTTCAAAGCATATTTTTATGTCCCATTGACACTGACATGGAGTTTTCTTGGAACCATATGTAATTCAAAATAAGGAAGACCTTTCCGGACTTCCCTGGCAGTCCCGTGGTTAATATTCCACGCTTCCACTGCAGGGGGCGCAGGGTCGATTCCCTGGTCGGGGAACTAAGATCCCACACGCCTGTCACGTGGCCAAAAAAAAAGAATAAGGAAGACCTTTCAATTGAATTACCTTCAGTTCTACATTCAATAGAATGTATTGAAAGTAGTCTTTGCTATGGACTGGGGGAAAGTATCAGAAGAGCATGTTCATATAGACACAAATAATCAACAAATGCTATTTTCTGGGGAGGAAGTGGGACCAGGAAGGGAAGCCAAGGTTGAGAACAGAGGATCAAAGACAGAGGATCCTTATCAGCATAGCCTTGGAAAAGGCTCTGTCCCTGGTTCCAAAAGGCCAGACTGAAGGAGCACCAGTGCTTTCAACTCAACTTAATGTTCCAACTTGAGCTGGAAATTTTCACAAAGTGCAAATTACAAGTTGGAAATTTCTTCCTGGTCTCTCCGGCTAGACAGTTATTTCCTAATTCTCACAGAGGCTAAGAAAAGCCCAGGATGCATGAAAACCATGGATAGTAGTAGTCTTTCTAGTTAGTATCTCACCGGACAACTAACAGGTACAGAGAAGTTAAAGTTCATTCCTGCCGGAGACTAATATTCATCCCTGTTCCAGGCATTTCTGCAGAGAATTACCTGGCATGTTCGGTCCAGGCAAAACTTTAAGTGGCCTAAACACATCTGTAGTGTCTAGACCAAATCATTCGGCCCTTTGTTTAAACTGCTGGAGCCCCAGTGTATTTGTACACCACCCAGTCCCCAGCCCCACCCCCGCCGACCCGCCCCGGGGGAGTCTGGCCCGGGATGGCGCTGTCTGTCTGGTCCTGCCCATCGCAACCATCGCCTGGCGGCCGGCAGGCAAGCCTAGTCCATTTTTAAATTCCCTTAGAAGTTTCACAACCACCGGTTTGGGTGAGGAGACAAACACCGCTGTAGTTTGCTGACATGAAACTAAAAATACCCAGCTGCAAACAAAAGCCACCCTTTTACAAGGCTGGCTTAGTGTCCTGAGGTTACATGTGGTAGTGCCAGGCCATATGACCATATACTTGGCAAAGTGGCCGCCTTAACAACTGCTCCAGGCCCAGCGGGGCAGAGGGGCCATTCTGCCCTGAGCTGTCAAGGAATCCTGCACCGGGCAGCCCTGCCTGTTTGACGGAAAGTGCAGCTTTATGCCGTCGACCCAAATGCAGGCTAGATGAATTCGGGGCTGCGTCTGGGTTAGATACACACTGAAAGGAGAATGCGAGAGGCAAAAAGAAAACACCAACCCCACAGCCCTGGAAGGAAATGTGTTTGCACCTCCCTCCTTGCAATTATAAAAGCAAGTTACTGCCGTGACTATACTGAGAAAGGCAACTCGGAGGCGTGAAAAATGGATCTGGGAGCCGATGTGGCCCAGTGGGGCCTGCTGGGGGCTAGGGGTGGAGGACCATGGCTCCACGGGGAGACTCCCGTTACCCCGGAAGCTTCTTTGTAAGGTTTTACCTGTTGGGCTCCAGAGCGGAGCTGCGAACCCGGGGCCGCCACGGTCGAGGTCGTCCCTCCCTCCCCAGGTCTCAAACTTTCCTTCGCGCCCCTCGGAAGGGGCAAGCCTTGTCCCTCCCCGAGTCCAGATTTCAGGTGTGGAACTTGTCTAAGCCACCGGGGACTGCGGGGAGGGGGCTCATTCCCACACGGCCCGACGGGCCCGAGGGGGGCTCCGGATGCTCGGAACGCAGGAGGTGGGGATGCAACCTGACGGTCAGCCCAGGACCCGGCCAAAGTTTCCTCCCAAACTGCGGTGGCGCGCGCGACCCAGGAGCTCTGAGTCCCCCAGCACAGGGTCGGGAGCGGGGTTGCGGGGAGGGAGCAGGCCCCGGCGCACAAGCCGCAAGGTCTAGGCGGAGCCGGAGCCGAACCCCGGGGCAAACAGCTCGCGCCGGACCCCATCCGCAGCCTGGAAGAGGGGCAGTGCCGGGCACCCAACCTCTCCCTACACCTGCTCAGCGCGGTGCCGAGCCCCGGACACGTGGGAGCCTAGCCCCGGGCTCCCCAGCTCGCGGCGGGGACTAGCAACCTCGCCGGGGCGCGCACCCTTCGCCCCCGGCCCCCCAACCAGGAAGAGGCAGCGCGCTGGGGCGCCGGGCGGCTGGCTCCCGGCGCCTCTTTCATCCTCGGACCTCGGCAGAAGCCGGGAGGGAGTTTCGTTCTCTTCAAACCGACCCTCCACCCTCAGCAGCTTCCCACAACCTCTACCTTGCCCTGCTACCTCGCAGACAGACGGACAAGAGACACAAAGAAGAAAACAAAACAGAACAAAACTACCGCCCCTCGGGTCTCATCCTCCAGCCTGGAGCCGGGAGGACGAAGAAGAGAGAGTACATCCTTCCTCCTCCTCCCCATCCGACTCGGGTATCCGGGCAGACTCGGTCAGCAAGGAACCCCGAGGTGGCCCATAGAGAAGAGGTAAGGTTGGAAGAGGCAGAAACCAGGCGGAGCGAGCGAGGGAGCAAAAGCGCGAGAGCAGAAAATATCCAACAAAACCACGCTAACGCGCCCCCTACCTGGGTGCAACATACTTTGGAAATAGAAGATAACCAGGATAAAGGATCCCAAGCAAGTGGCCAGCACCATCCGGCAAATTCTGTTCATCCTCATCACTTCCAGCAGCCCCGGCTTCATGGCTTTGTCCTGGCTGCGGGGACCCGGGCGTCCGGGAGGCGCGCCCGGAGCGCAGGAGCGGGAAACCCGCCGCGCGGAGCGGAGCCCGGGAGGCGCAGGGCAGGGCTGGGCAGGGTTCGCACGGAGGATAGGGTTGGCTTCGCGGCCGCTCTCGGAGCCCCCAGCCCCGGGCAGGGGTGTGGAAGGCGCCGGAGTTGCTCTGGAAGTGCTGAGATGCGTGGACCCGCCGGCTGCGCGCTCTTGCTCCTCCCGCTGCTCCTCCTCGCCTCTCCGCCGCCGCCTCCGCCCCCGCCAGCGGCCGCCGCTGCCTCCTGGCGGGCCGGGCGGCTGGGGGGCGAGCGGTCGTGGTGCCGCCGCCGCTGCCGCTTTTCTGGCCGCTGTGGCTGTCGGACGGGCACCCCCCCCCCCCTCCTCTCCAATGGCTACTTCATTGCGCTCCAAAGATCCACATATTCTGGGGCTGGGTTTTACCAAATGCAACTCACAGCCCCCGGCGAGGGGAGGGCGCCTGCGGAGAGCCGGGCGGAGGGAGGGACCCGAGCGCCGGGGCGGAGCGTCGCGCTCCCCCCGCCCCTACCCGGGATTTGGTCGCGTCCAGCTGTTTCCCGGGGAGCGCGGAGTGCGCGCCGCGCTCCCGCAGGGTCCCAAAAGCCCTCAGTCCCCGCCGGGCCGGCCGCAGTCTGGAGGTTGTGTGTCAGCGTTTCTATGACAAAACCCGGAGGAAAAAAATACGAATAAAATCGCCTCGGTGCTGCCATCCCCTCCTGCCGGCCTGTGAAGAGGGAAGTGGCGGGGTGCGGGTTGGGCACTGGAAGCGCGAAGGGGTCTGGCGGTACGCAATAATTTAAAATCCCTGGGCAGGGTAGCCGGGAAGTTGTCCCCAGCCCCCAGGGAGCGAGTGCCCTTTTCCCGAGTCTCAGAATAGGGCGGTTTTTTGGGGGGGGGTTGTTTTGTTTTTTTTGGTTTTGTTTGTTTGTTTTGTTTTGTTTTTTCTTTCCAACGACAGCCCACCACGAGCGACGTTTTGGAAAGGGATTAAAGACGTCTGACTTCAGGTCAAGGTTAGGAAAACTGCATAATTCTCAGGGGTCAGGAGACAGCTGAGCTTTCCCCGGGATTTATGCAGTCTGACACTCACCCCACCTCAACAGGGCAAAAGGGGTTTGGGGGATTTTCGAAGTCTGATTTCCCAAAGGGTAGAGCTCCCTCCAAATCCTCCAAAGGGCAGAGCCTTAGCAGGGTGGGTGGGAGACGATGCCCCCACTAAGTCACTCCTCCCAGTACAACCAGCTGCTGGAAAAAACCAAGCCCGCCTTAGCGTTGGCAGGTAAATGGAAAGATGGCGTTGCTTTCTTGTATTGAGAGAAGTGATTTAAAAATTCCAGTTCCATGTGTTTAGATTGTTTAGCAGTCACACTGGATGCAGGTAAACAGTGCAGAGATCACTGTCTCACCTACCTAGTACTAGCTGGAGAAAATCGGTTCCTATAGTCCACTTATCAAACTACCTAGAATGGAAGATCTAAAGGGTTATTTAAATTCCAACAATAATATATACCAGGAAAAAAAGTTACTGTAAAGACTACAATGTTTTGCGCATATTATCAAATCTTTACTACTATTAATGCAATTAGTGATGAAATAAGCTAATGGGTCTTCCTATACCTCTCACACAGCAGGCATTTGATACTTATTGAATCTGAAGGTAATGGGCCTTTTCCTCCTCTCATTACATCAGAGACACAATTTGCAAACAGATACATGCAGCAAAAACCACCTTGACAACCTCGGTTCCCTTCCCCGCAAAGTCTTCCTCCAGCAGTTGCTAAGCAGGGAAAGTAACAAAGTCAGCAGCCTTACCTTTGATTACAGAAGACAATCAATTATAGCACAATATTTATGTAGCCGGTTTGTACTGTATTAATTTGTGCTCACTTGTGAATGGGCTGCTTACTAAAGGCAGCCGAGCTGAACAAGATCCAGTACGAAGTCATTCTCCAGTGATTCCCCCCACAGGAGATCAGGGATGGGAGCTGCCCTTACCCACCCACCTGCCCATCCTTGACCAAGGCAGGGATTCCCCGCAGGGAGGATGACTAGATGGGCATTTGCAGTGTTTGGCCTAGAACAGCAGGCTCTCATTTAACTCCTACTTTTATAGAGCAGGCTGGGATTTGCTCCCAGGTCACCCAACTGGTCCCTTGCCTGCCAAGGCAGAGACCACACTGTACCTGTATAAAAGCCTGGACACGCATAGGTGGGTCGTGGTGAGTTGAGTTGGCCCACCTGGTGAGGAAGGATGGTGAAATATGCCCAGCATACATTTCTGCATTCTCACAGTCAGGAATGGGCCCACACATACAGTGAGGGATAAGGTTCTGACAGGTGAGCTACCACCTCTTCCAAGAAGCCTTCCCTGATTTCTCACCTGAAGTGGCCTCTTTCCTCCTCTGTGTTCTGAGCACTAGGTCCAAACCCCTACTGGGTCACTGTACCTACTAAGCTGAGTTTTATTCATCTCTGTTTCTCTCTAGTGCTCAGCAGAGCGACTGGCACCTGGTAGGTAAAAATCAATCTGAGATGGAGAGGTGATGCCTTCTTGGGCTAGGAAGTTAAATTCGATCCCCTCTAAAATCTATGGTCATGGTCAGTGCTAGTGGTCTGCAATTCTGTTGTTCTGTGCCCCTAGGGGTGAGAGGAAAGTTCTATTTCTTGTCTCCTCCTCACACAGTAATAAACTTCCCAATCACAAGTACAGTCATTGCTTTCTTTCCATTCTTATCCTAACAAAACTTTGTTGTATCTTTTATGCATGCCAGCAGATAAAGGACAGTGTTGACTGATAAGACTGAGGAGAAAGGAGATTTGATATTCTGAATTTTGAAGAGAGGTCAGTGGAAGGCTGCCTCTCAAATCAAGTTTTTTGTTTTCCAAGTGTAGCAGTCAGGGCAGGTGAGGTTATGCTGCAATAACAAACAAGCCCTAACTTCAATGGCTTAAAAAAACAGGGCTTAGGTCTCGCTCCACCACGTGTCTGCCGTGGGTCAGCAGAGGGGCTGAACATGTGGAATACCACGTACAGGATGAGACCGAAGCAGCCCCCACCTAGAACTTGGCCGGTTGCAATGCCTGAGGAAAGAGGGTCTCTCGCAGGTCTACCCCAACAATTCAGTGATCCAACCTAGAAGGAGCACGTGTCACTTCTGTTCATCACGTATCAACCAGAACTACTCACCCACTGCTCCACATCCCATTCAGGCCAGGAAGTCAGAGAGCCCAAAGCATTTGGGAAATAGTATTCCTGGGGCTTCCCTGGTGGTGCAGTGGTTGAGAATCTGCCTGCCAATGCAGGGGACACGGGTTCAAGCCCTGGTCTGGGAAGATCCCACATGCCGCGGAGCAACTAGGCCTGTGAGCCACAACTACTGAGCCTGCGCATCTGGACCCTGTGCTCCACAACGAGAGGCCACGACAGTGAAAGGCCTGCGCACCGCGATGAAGAGCGTCCCCCACTCGCCGCAGCTAGAGAAAGCCCTCGCACAGAAACAAGGACCCAACACAGCCAAAAATAAATAAATAATTAATTAAAAAAAAAAAATCCGCCTGCCAATGCAGGGCACACAGGTTTGAGCCCTGGTCCCGGAAGATCCCACATGCCACAGAGCAACTAAGCCCGTTTGCTACAACTACTGAGCCTGCGCTCTAGAACCCGCAAGCCACAACTACTAAAGCCCGCGCGCCCTAGAGCCCGTGCTCCGCAACAAGAGAAGCCACCGCAATGAGAAGCCCACGCACCACAACGAAGAGTAGCCCCCGCTCACCACAACTAGAGAAAGCTCGCGCGCAGCAACGAAGACCCAACACAGCCAAAAATAAATAAATAAATAAATACATTTATATAAAAAATAAAAAGGAAATAAATAGTCTTCCTGGCTGCAACCCTTCATCCCTCCTCAGACCTTATTTTCCTTCATTTTTCTAAATTCCCTTTTACCCCAAGAGTTTCTGCACATCAACACCGGGCTCATCGTGGGGCCCAGCTAAACCTTGGTTGATTGTGAGGCATGAATCTTACTCTCCAAGTGAAACAACATACAAATGAATCGGGTCTATTTCAAAACCTGGCGTGGCCCCTGAACACGGTGTTGAGGAGAAAGTTCTATGTGTGTGGATGATCTTGGAAAATTCAGAGGAGAGGAAGAAACGGATGCAAAATCAGAATTCCGGCTTGTGTCTGCCATCAGCAGTGAACCGACAGATATCTGCCAAGCCCTCCAATACCTGCAGGCTGAACTCTACCTCGTTCCTGTAGGTGATGCCTTCAATGTACTGTCTTGTTCAGATCTTGCAGAACTGGCGCCAGTTTCTGCACTTTGTTGGAGAGAGATGTGGGCCTGGGGCACTGGTAGACAGAGAGCTCTTTTGCATCCTTGGGGAAGTGGGGGCATGTCTTGGGCCAACATCAGCCAGGGGCCCCAGACTGGCTCCTCCCAGGATGGGCTTTGCCTGTTTGCATCTCTCTGGCACCTCCAGCACAAAGTACACTCAGTTAACCAGAGCACAGTAAATATTTGTGGAGTTGAATCAGAAACCGTGTGCCCACAGCATGTGGAGATCTTAGGGTACAACTCTTCTTCAGGTAGGTAAACCACAAGGACACAAGTGGGTTACTCATGACATGGCTCTGAGCGAGGCTCCTCTTCCCTGGCCTTTCAGAACAAGGTGGGGACGAAAGAAAGGACAGAAGAAGCGATAGAGAAAGAGGGAGGAAAGGAGAGAGGGAGGGAAGAAAATAGGGGAGGGAGGAGAGGAAGGAGGGAAGAAAGAGGCGCTATTGTTCTGTTTCACTTTCTGATGCTGCCTTTGCCCTTCCACCCAGTTCAGGCCCAAGAGACTCCTCTCCCTCCCTTACTGAGGAAGGAGGTCTGTCAGACCCTCGGACCCTTGGGCACTACCCCAAGCCCCCTCCAACTGCCCTCTAGGTGGCCTCAAGCACCCTCCCCGTCTCCACACGCAACCCAGAAATCAGCTCCCCAAACTTCTCATCCCTCTCCAGGATTTCTTTCTTTTTTCTTTGTTCTTTTTTTTTTTTTTTTTTGCGTATGCGGGCCTCTCCCGTTGCGGATGCGCAGGCTCAGCGGCCATGGCTCACGGGCCCAGCCGCTCCGCGGCATGTGGGATCCTCCCGGACCGGGGCACAAACCCGTGTCCCCTGCATCGGCAGGCGGACTCTCAACCACTGCCACCAGGGAAGCCTTCTCTCCAGGATTTCTTAACTGGGGGTCCCTGGTCACCACCCAAACTCCCATCCAGATGACCCAAAGCCCTCCAGCCCCAGGCAGATGGTCTCGCCCACGCCCCTGCCCACCCTGCACCCCTGTTCCAGCATGGTCACAGAGGGAGCCATCGTTCACATGGTGCCTAAGTGCTTTGTGCATTTCCCCTCGCCACCAGCCTCCAGGTGGAGGCCATTCTTATCCTCATTTACAGAGGAGAAAACGGAGGCAGAGAAAGGTGACATACCCAGGGTCACGGGGCTGTTGCTGGCAGATCCAAGGTTGAAAAGCCAGAAGCCAGGCAGCGGCGGTGGGTCCAGGGTCCCCTCTCTTCTCTTCCCAGACTGCCAATTGGGCTGAGGGCTCAGACATACCAGGTGGACCTGTATGGCCTGCGGCAGGTCACTTCACCCCTCTGAGCCCTACCTTCTCCACCTATAAAATGAAGGCAGCTGCCTTAAAGGACAGAACACCGAAGAGGATGACGTGGCACTCGGTGACTGCTGGGTGCCTTCACTGTTTTGTTTTCCCTTTTCACCTCTGCTAGTCGCTCCTTGTGCCCCTCAGTGACAACGGTAGCTTTTCTTAAGCACCCTTTGACATTAACGGCATGGTAATTTATTGAAATATTCATTTGTGTTTGTTCTGGTATTCTTTACTTCTTACCTCCTCCATTTCAAGCAGGCTTTGTGCTACCTTGCCTGAGGGATGTAATAAAGACATTCTTGGGGAAAAATTTAAAACTCTGGAAGAGATAATGCTGAGCAGTATTCCATGATAATCAATTTCCTACAATTTATCTATCCATTGGTTGCTGGACATTTGCACTGTTTCCAATTTTGATGTTGGAAATGATGTTTCCAAACATGATGCTGCGATGAATATTTGCATATAAGTCTTTGTATGAACAAATGTTTTCATTTATCTTGGGCAACTACCTAAGGCACTCTATGAGACTGTGTCTTCTTCAAAGTGACTGTACCCTTTGCATTCCCACCAGCAAAGTAGGAGAGTCCCACATCCTTGTCAGAACTTAGTGTTGTTGGTCTTTTTGATTTTAGCCCTTCTACTGAGTGTGCAGTAATATCTCATTGTAGTCTTAATTACATTTCCCTGATGAGTAGTGATGTTGAGCATCTTTTCATGCATTTCTTCATCATTCAGAAATTTTCCTTTCTGAAATATCTGATCAAATCTTGTGCTGGGGCTTCCCTGGTGGCGCAGTGGTTGAGAGTCTGCCTGCCGATGCAGGGGACACGGGTTCGTGCCCCAGTCCGGGAAGATCCCACATGCCACGGAGCGGCTGGGCCCGTGAGCCATGGCCACTGGGCCTGCGCGTCCGGAGCCTGTGCTCCACAACAGGAGAGGCCACAACAGTGAGAGGCCCGCGTACCGCAAAAAAAAAAAAATCTTGTGCTGTTTTTCTTTCATTGAGTTATTTCTTTTTTTTTTTTCATTAGTTGTAATACTATTAAATTCTTTATGTATTCTGGATACCAGCCTTTCTTCAGATATATGTTTTTATGTTTTTTTTTTCTCAGTCTGCCTGCCTTTTTGTTTTTCTTAACTGTGCCTTTTGAAGAGCAAAAGTTTTGAAAACTGACGCAGTCCATTTTATTAATTGTTTCTTTGATGGTTCATGTTTTCCGTGTTCTGTTAAAGAAATCTTGGCCTAACTCAGTGCCACAAAGATTCTTTTCTTGTGGCTTCTTGAAGAAAGTGTCATACTTTTGGCACTTAGGTTTAGGTCTTTGATCCATTTTGAGTGAATTTTGGTGTACGGTATGAGGTAAACATGGAGGTCTTTTTTTTTATATATACAGATAGCCAGTTGTTCCAGCACCATTTTATATTATTATTATTTTATCCCATGTTGTACAATTAAAGTATGCCGCCTCAGGATATAAATCCCCATAGGCATGGTGCAGTCCTCAAGACATTAATAATAGGACTCCAAGAATGTTGTAGAAAAGCATGATTGAGTTCATCTTTCTCCCCTGAATCCCTTGGGATGTCCTGTACTGTCTCCCTACCATCTGTGTCCTTCCATGAGTTAACAGAGGCAAAAAAGAACAGCCACCTCCTTGGTCCACTGTTAGACATGAGGTTACATCACTGAAAAACCTCATTGGGCACTTATTCAACGTGTCTATTTCCAGTGGTCTCTGAGCTCTGGGACCACTGGGACCATTCCTGTATCATGTCTAACATGACAGTGTAGACACTAGGCAGTATAGAAATATGTATTAAATTAATGATATCACTTTTACCTAGCAGCCTGGCAAAATTATAAAATATTGACAATAACCAGTGCTGGGAAGGGTATGGAGAAAAGAGAAGCCATATATACTGATGGTGGAAGTGATTTTTAAATTGATATAACTTTCATAACATTTCTGAAAAGTAATCAAGCAATAATTTGACTAAAACCACTAAGAGATCCAGAGCATTCATGTACTTAGCTGTGTTAAAATCACCTAAGTGTCTAATAATTAGGGTTTGATTAAACGAATTGTAAAACCTCCATATGATGGAATACTCTACAGCCACTAAAAAGGAAAATGACTAAATCAATTAAAGATGTTAAAACACCGTGTGTATATATGCTCTTGTTTTTAGATAAACAAATATAAATGTATTTATATACAAATATATATATTATACAGCAAAGTATTAATAGTAGGGGGCTTCCCTGGTGGCGCAGTGGTTGAGAGTCCGCCTGCCGATGCAGGGGACATGGGTTCATGGCCCGGTCCGGGAAGATCCCACATGCCGCGGAGCGGCTGGGCCCGTGAACCATAGCCGCTGAGCCTGCGTGTCCGGAGCGGGTGCTCCGCAACGGGAGAGGCCACAACAGTGAGAAGCCCGTGTACGGCAAAACAAACAAACAAACAAACAAATAGTAGGTATTCCTGGGTATTGAGTTTTTTTAATTGATTTACTATATTCTCTAACTATTTTTTAAAGAGTACGTATTATTTTTAAAAAGGAAAACTGTACAGCTATTTTTATATTCAGAGGGAAAAATATTCTGTCTAAAAAAAGGAGAATATGTTCCTTAAATCACCAAAGCCCAGGTAAACCCCTACCTCCTCCATGATGCTTTCCCTACTTACTTCAGTTTACAGAGATCTCTTCCTGCTTGTAAGAGTTAGACCCCTCCTCTATAATTTAGCATGTCTACAGTGTTGTACAGGTGCGAGTCATTTGGTGAGCTATGCCCCATCTCCTGGGACACACTGCATAAGCTCAGGGAGGGTGACATTGGGACCTGTTGCCACAGACCTGTTGCAATGCTGGACACATAGCAGATGACCCTCGAGGACTGCCAGTTAATTTCCTGATACTTTACAATGGGCTCCTGTTGCTATCTGCCTCGGGCCAGGCACTGCTAACACGTGACACCCACCACCATTAACCTTCATCTCAGTCACACAAGGACAGTGTGAGCATCCCATTACACAGATGACAAAACTGAGCCTCAGAAAGATTAAGGGACTTGCTCACATTTGCGCAGCTGTTATGTGCGGGTGGGAGGCGGGATTTGAGCCGCGGTTATGTGGCACCAAGACCCATGCTTCAGAGCGAATCAACCACATCTATCCGCTCTTCAAACATCGAACAGCACCTCGCCTAGACTTCTTATCAAGGTCATGCCTAATCAAGATCAACCTTTTGAGGAGCTTGGGGACAGCGGTCATATAAGCACACGGGAGTTGGGGGACAGGCAATCAGGAGTTAACAGAGAGATTTTTCCAAATTGGAAAATCTGGATTTTCTCCTTTGCACTCACAGACATGCTCACTTTCAGAGCCTTTCCTAGTGCAGGTCAAATCTCAGTGACTTTTAAAGCAGAGTTTAACATTCTCTCTTGCCCCCCTCTCCTCTCTCCCTTCAACAGTGGTTTAGATGGGAGGATAAGATGAGTCTGCTTAAAAGAGTGGCTCAAACAATATTCACCTGCATCTTTTTTTTTTTTTTTTTTTTTTTTTTGCCCTGGGGTGTAGTGAAAAACCATGCTTCTCAGAGTTGTTTATGACCCTCTCTGGAGATGAAAGGGCTCTCCACAAACCTACTGACCCCAAAGTGCTGTGAGGTGACAGGACACAAACAAAGGAATTATCTAAATAGTCAGGGTTAGAGATGTTTTTCCATAAAACAGTCTCTTGCGTTACGTGGGCAGCCTGAGAAATACTTGTTAAATATTCATCTCCAAAGTATAAAACTCCTGTATGTCAGAGGAAAAAGAACAAAGGTAAACAGCAAGTAAAAATGTGATGGAAATATTCATTGAAAAAGAGAGAGAGAGAGAGGAAGGGAGGGAGGGAGGGAGGGAGGGAGGAAGGAAGGAAGGAAGGAGGAAAGAAAAATGAAGGGTGAAACTACTATATATAAAAAGCTCATGTGAGCAACCAATAACACCACCAAGACCCCAACAGACACTTGAACAAAAAACATGGACGGAATTCTTCATATAGACAGACAGGAAATAGAACTCAATAATAGAACATGGGGAAAGTTACAACCTCAATAATTTAAGCGAAGCAAACCAAAACAGACAACACCATTTTAGTGTATCAAAGTAGCAAAGGTTTGTGTGAAATGATACATTTTCCTTGAAGCAACTGGAACAACCCCTTTGGGAGTACAGGTGTCCTTTATCCCAGCAGCGGGGCTGAGGCACCGAGTGTGGTTACCTATAACCTATAAAGTATGACGGCCACCAGTCATCCGCTACAACCCACTACAGACAGCAACAGGGATGGCTTTACTGGAGCAGACCCTGAGGGGCTTGTTTGCAGTTGAGTGGGCACCTAGCTGTTTCTCTGACCCTCCTGGATTTCTGTGAGCTACTAAACAGCCTTTAAAATAGTCACGATCCTCTTAAGCTAGCAGAGTAGTTGCCTTTAACCAAGAACTCTGAGTGATACATACTTGACTTTCCAAAGCTTACTTTCCCCACAGGAAAATGCAAGGAATGATGCATATTTCTAAGTGAAAAAAGCCAATCACTGTAGGATTCCAACTATATGACATTCTGAAATTGGCAAAACTATGGAAACAGTAAAATGATCAGTGGTTGCCAGGGGTTGAGGGGAGGGAGGAATGAATAGTTGGACCACGGAGGATGTTTTAGGGCAGTGAAAATACTCTGTATGATACCATAATGGGAGATACATGTCATCATACATTTGTCTAAACCCATAGAATGTACAACAACAAGAGCGAACCCTAATGGAAACTACAGACTTGGGGTGATTATGATGTATCAGTGCAGCTTCATCAGTGGTGATAAATGTCCTGCTCTGGTGTGGGTGTGGATAACGGGGAGGTGATGCCTGAGTGGGGCAGGTATACGGGACGTCTCTGTACTTTCCACCCAGTTTTGCTGTGAACCTTAAATTGTTCTAAAAAATTGTCATAATTTTAAAAGGACACCTTTATTTATTTTTTAATTAGTTTGGTTTTTGTTGTTTTTTTTTTTTTTTTTTTTTTGGGCTGTGCCACTGCTTGCGGGATCTCAGTTCCTTGACCGGGTACTGAACCTGGGCCGTGGCAGTGAGGGCCCAGAATCCTAACCACTAGGCCACCAAGGAACTCCCTAAAAGGACATCTTTAAATTATAGGAAAGGGCTTCCCTGGTGGCACAGTGGTTGGGAGTCCGCCTGCCAAGGCAGGGGACACGGGTTCGTGCCCCGGTCCGCGAGGATCCCGTGTGCCACGGAGCGGCTGGGCCCGTGAGCCATGGCCGCTGAGCCTGCGCGTCCGGAGCCTGTGCTCCGCGGCGGGAGAGGCCACAGAGGTGAGAGGCCTGCGTACCGCAAAAAAAAAAAAAAAAAAAAAAAAAAATTATAGGAAAAAATTATGATTCAAAGAATTGCAAAGATGGGACTACATAAACTTTAAGATGCTGGGGTGATTCTAGAATTGAAAGTTGATAATTCTAGGTTCCCGTAGATGAGTCAGAGCAATGCCATCTATATTAGGAACTCAAACAGAGATCCTTTTCAACGTGACCTCTACTGAGAGTGGGGGAGGTGGGGGGCAACTTACCCTCAAAGCGATGTTTCTCAAAAAAGAGCAGGTTGAATGTTGGGGGCTGGTAAACAACAATCACCTTGGAACACAAACCTTATTTTGCGGAGTCAAATTTTTAATCTTCAAGATGTGAAATCATCTCATTATGATAATGACAAACCCAGGGCTCTGAAAATGAAATTAAGAATGCTTCTCAGCAAGGGAGAGCATCGAGGACTAATTGTACACAGCAGGGTGTGAATTTTCAGAGCCATGGGAGCAGGAGGGATTATGCTCACATGAGATGCCTCAGAGAGAGCGCGGTGCTGGGACTCAGAGGCAGGAGTTCTCATCCGAGGTCGGCCACCAGCCGATCATGTGGCTTAAGGCAAGTCATTCTCCTTCCCTGGGTCTCAGTAGCCACCTGAGATAAAGCCAGAGAAATGCAATATCCAGATACCTAAGTGTTTGTTAGGATCTGTTAAGTAAAAGGACTCAGGTAGTAATACTCAGCGGTAACATTCTCTGGGCAGAAAGCATCCACGTCTTGTCCCTGCTTTTAATTGCAAGGTCAATGCCATTTGGACAAGAACACGCCTCCTCTTGAGTAGTACTAGGCTACACTCAAATAGTGTTGAACTTCAACAAAATCAGTCATCCAATGCTACCATTCAGGTGACCCCTGACCAAGCAACTCTATTAGCCAGCGACATTTGGGTTCAGAAATCCAACTCCAGGGCTTCCCTGGTGGCGCAGTGGTTGGGAGTCCGCCTGCCGACGCAAGGGACACGGGTTCGTGCCCCGGTCCGGGAAGATCCCACATGCCGCGGAGCGGCTGGGCCCGTGAGCCATGGCCGCTGATCCTGTGCGTCCGGAGCCTGTGCTCCGCAACGGGAGAGGCCACAACAGTGAGAGGCCCACGTACCGCAAAAAAAAAAAAAAAAAAAAAAAAGAAATCCAACTCCAACTAGGGTGAACCAAAAGGGACCTTTACTGGCTCCTGTAATTGGGACCTTCAAGGGGCAAAGCCAGCTTTAGGCATGACTGGATTCAAGGTTTCAAGCACTGCCTTGAGGACAATGTCTCTTTCCAGAGCTCTGCTCACCTATGTGTCGTCCTTATTCTCAGCTGGCTGCCACCTGCTCCAGGCTTACCTGCTTCAGCTCTGCACCCACGGTGGAAATTGCCTGCCTCCTTCCCAACGGCTCCAGCAAGAGTCCAGCGCTTCATTCTGCTGGGCCCAGCTGTGGTCACGTGCTCATGCCCTCACCTGTCACTGGGACAGAGAATGTGGTCTTCTCATTGGCCAGGCCTGGATAACATGTTCATCCGGGAGCCAGATGTGGGGTCAGCCCCACCCACATCAAAACAATCAAGGGGGGGCAGGGTGGCTCCCCAGAGGCAACCACCCCAAGGGGCTGAGACGGATTCTGCTACAAGAAGGGATGCTACATGTATTCGTTTCCTACTGCTTCTGTAACAAATTTCCACAAACTTAGTGGCTCAGAATAACACAGATTTGTCATCGTACAGCTCTGGAGGTCAGAAATCCAAAAGCAGTCTCAGTGGGCTAAAATCAAGGTATCATCAGGGCTGTGTCACTTCCGGAGGCTCTGGGAAGAATCTGTCTCCTTGCCTTCTTCTAGCTTCTGGAGGCCACTTGCATTCCTTAGCTTGCAGCCTGTCCTCCATCTTCAAAGCCATTGCACAGCAGCTTCCAATCTCTCTCTCTGACTCTCACTCTTAGGTCTCCCTCTTAATAAGGACCCTAGTGATTAAACTGAATCCACCCAGATAATCAGAATAATCTCCCCATCTCAAAATCCTTAACTCAGTCACATCTGTAAACATGTTACCTTCTATGGTAACATATTTACAGGTTCCATAGATTAGGGCTGGACATCTTTGGGGGCCATTACTCAGACGACCACACTGGATGGGAAAGAACAGATTTTTTTTTTTTTTTTTTTTTAACCACATCTGTCCATAGAGTGCAAAAGTCAATAAAGATTTCTGGCCAGCAATGAATGTCAGAAGTTTCCTGGACATCAAGTCTGATGACAACAATTCAAGTCCAAGCTCTGCCATGAACCAGCCCTCTTTTAGTCTCAGGTTATCTGTACGATGAATACGCTTACCTCAACAGCTGAGTTGTTGTGACATAATGTTCGTAAAAGCACATTTACATCGTGAAGCATCATACAAATGCAAATGATCATTTCTGGAATGAAATGCGGGGATGTTAAATTTCACCCACCTTTGCAGCCAGCCATGCCTTGCGTACCACGAGGCTTCTCTCCCCGTAGAAGGAAAGGTCTCATCTAAAGCAAAAAGGTCATTCATCAGCTTTGAGTCATGAAGTAGCACTGGAAGCCAGGATTTGCCAAGAGAGAAAAGGACTGTCTATATTTCTTTAGCTCCCATTAACCCGTTAGCAACAACCAGGCCAGGTGGCCCAGATGCCAGAGTTTACTCCACATTGCATGTTGTGACCCAGAAGACATGGGAAGCCACCTGTTCCCACCTCCGTGGACTGTGGGAAGAAGAGAAAAGAAGGCAGAGGGAGTAGTTCAAATGCCAGAACTTTGTACTGCCTTCCACCTCTGCCTTGGGACCCAGCCAGAGATGAATGATCAGACCCAAGGGGCATACTGGACTCTAGCAGGAGGAGGGTCATGCCATATTTTCCCGTAAGTAACTTGGAGCGGAGGGGCAGAAAGGAGTCCAGCACAGGGTGGCACAACAGTAGAAGGATGTGTCTGACAGGCGAGGTGGCCTGCCACACCACTCCTAGCTTCCTGTGGCCTGTGTGGGATATGCATGGCTTCAGAAAGCAAGTCGCTCCAACGGAACCTAGAACCTATTGTGATGCAGTGGTCGCTGATCCAGAAAAGACGCATGTGGATCCGAGGCCCTGTGCAGAAAAGAGTTAATGTAGCTGACCTGAGAGCATCTGCAAGGGTAGCCCTTGGCTGGCATCTGAGAATTTGGATTTGGAGAGGGCTCTCACCATCCCCAGAACAGAAAACAGTGGCTTGCTATGCCAAAACTCTTTGTCTTAACAATATGGTTTATGCAGACCTCTGCCTTCCTTCTGGAAGTCTGGAAATTTGGTACATGCTAGGCAAAGGGTCCCAACATGACTGGCCTCAGTAAAGTCCCTGGACTCCTAGGCTCAGTGGAGCTTCCCTGATAGACACCGTTTCACATGTGTTGTCACAACTCACTGCTAAAGCAGTTAAGAGTATCCTGTATGACTCCACTGGGGGAAGGCTCTGGACTCTTTTTTTTTAAATAAATATTTATTTTTTATTTATTTATTTTTGACTGCCTTGGCTCTTCGTTGCTGCGTGCGGGCTTCCTCCAGTTGCAGCGAGCGGGGGTTACTCTTCATTGAGGTGCGTGGGCTTCTCATTGCGGTGGCTTCTCTTGTTGTGGAGCACGGGCTCTAGGCGCGTGGGCTTCAGTAGTTATGGCACGTGGGCTCAGTAGTTGTGGCTCGCAGATTCTAGAGCACAGGCTCAGTAGTTGTGGCGCACGGGCTTAATTGCTCCGCAGCATGTGGGATCTTCCCAGACCAGGGCTCGAACCCGTGTCCCCTGCATTGGCAGGCGGATTCTTAACCACTGCGCCTCCAGTGAAGTCCCAAGTAAGGAATTTTTTATTAAGCTTTCCTTTTTTACTCATTATCCTTAATAAAACCCTACAAATCCTCATAGGGAAATTATATTTACAGATAGAGCCATAAAAAATTCACAGTTTTGTCTTGACCATGGAGAGTCAAGTTTGTCTTTATCCATCTGTGTCCAGGTGAGTCAAACGTAAATACCTTCAGATTTTAAAGTTTTGTAAGTAGGAAAAAATTCCCTGAAATCCAAGGCCATTCAATAAATCAGTGCCTGAGGCATATTGGCCTAGTAGACCTATAAGAAGTCCCTGCCAGCTCTAATGTGCTGTGATTTTTCATATGGAATTCACTCAAGACAGGTGTCTGGATCAGAAAGTTCCTTTCCAATGCTATAATTTCATGTTTCTTAGATTGTATAAATCCCTCTTTAACACTCCCATTTTTACACACACACACACACACACACACACACACACACACACACACATATGCTTTTAAATTTAAATGCTTTTAAATTCTTCTTTCATATTTTAGGGGGAAATGCAAGAATGAAATACTTGAAGAAAAGCCAAAATACCAAAATTTGGACAAACTAAATAAATAAAAGAAGGAAAAGTGATGGGAAAAAACAAAATAAAACAACTTTTTTTTGTTGTTCCTCCCATCTCAAAAACATAAACTCCATCCAGGCAAGGGCCTCGACTGCTTTGTTTAGAATTAGTTCTCCACACTGACAGAGTAGGTACTCAATAAATATCTGTTAAATAAATGAATGAATTTATCAATTCATTTTATCATCAACACATCTGGAATTGAACTTATCAACTCATTATCATTAGTGTTCCCTGCGCTTCCCATACACACGAGCTGCTGCTGTGTTAAGGCAGTTGTTTCTTTGCTACAGAGACACAGAGGCAACAATTCATTTTTCCTGAGGCCTCATCAAGAAAGACAGGGGAACAGTTTGGACTTTCAAAGGAAGCTGTGTTTGGCCATGACTTTACTGCCAGGAACTGGCTCCAAGTGAACAGGGGAAGAGCTTGTGCTAACATGCTCTATGGAAGTTTCGGTACTGAGTCTCTAGGGTGGCAGTCACAGCCCCAGGCAGGGGGGTCTGTAGTGGTCAAGGTCACAGTCTCCTTTCCAGGTCTGCTACTTGCTGGCTGTGTCAGTGTAGCCTTAGGCAAATTCTGCAAACCTCTTGTGCCTTGGTTTCCTTGTCTATAAATTGACAATTATCATAGCCCCTCCCTCGAGGGTGTTGAGATGATTAAATGAGTTAAAATAATATAAAGCACCTTTTAAGCTGGTGTGGACAAACAAAATGTTGCCTGCCAAACCAGTAAACAATGAATGTTGCCTGCCATCAAGCCATCAACCACTGCAGCTGCCCCCCAGCGGTGTGCCCTCAGGGGAACTCAGGGTGGATTAAAACAGGATACTGGTGCTAGATATTTAAGATGCATGCTTAAGGAATCATTTCAATGAGCCTAGATTCTTGCATCTTCCCATACACAGAGAAGCACTAAAATCATTAACTGGAGATGTCTGTTTTGGGGGATTAGCAGTAATCTTTCAATGTTTGACTACATGGTTTTTACTTTTTTTTTTTTTTTTGGCGGTACGCGGGCCTCTCACTGTTGTGGCCTCTCCCGTTGCGGAGCACAGGCTCCGGACGCGCAGGCTCAGCGGTTATGGCTCACAGGCCCAGCCGCTCCGCGGCATGTGGGATCTTCCCAGACCGGGGCACGAACCCGTGTCCCCTGCATCGGCAGGCGGACTCTCAACCACTGTTCCACCAGGAAAGCCCGGTTTTTTCTTTTTTTTTTTTTTTCAGCAAAAACTCCTAAATATCCCGGCTCCTCCCTTACCTCTTCAGAGCAGTTCCTTAGAGCTCCCTGAGAGGCTGTCTCCCAGGCTATAGTCCTCGGTAAGGTCCCCAAATAAAAGGTAACTTGGAACTTTTATGTTGTGCATTTTTCTTCAGTCAACGCTGGATATATGTAAAGGCAGCTCTTGTTCTTCCCATTTAACAGATGAGAGACAGAGGCTTGGAGAAGGCAAGTTCTTGACCCAGACCCCCATAATATGGCTGAATCCCTTGCAACCTACCTGGACTAAGTTCTGGTTTCTGAGGGCAGTACTGACGTCCTTGGAGTGCTGATGACTCAACAGATGTGCCCTGAGTGTCCATCACACTGTCTTATTTGGCCACCTGTACAAGAAAAGTTATATTTAACTTGTACTGAGATTGCACCAGAAGCCAAGCCCAGTAACAGGCACCAAGGATACAAAAGTGCAGGGAATCTGGTCCTGGTCCTGGGGAAGCTCGTAGGTGATGGGGAAACAGTTGTGGAGACTGAGCTCCCCAGCATTTCAGTAAACAGTGGCCAGTGCTCTGCTGGACGGCTCCTAGGGGAAAGGACATCAGACCTGAGTGCAGAAGCGTGAGGAAGCAATAGCTAGGCAAATCTGTGGAGGTCGGGGGAGAGGAAGAGGGTAGATTCAGGGGGAGAAAGCTTCTCAGAAAAGGGAACTGAAGGGTGTGGGTAAGGGGGAATTGGACGAAGGTGGTCAGAGGTACAGACTCCCAGTTATAAGATAAATAAGTACCAGGGAATATAATATACAACATGATAAATAGATTTCACACCACTGTACGTTATATGTGAAAGTTGTTAAGAAAGTAAATCCCTAGAGTTCTCAACACAGGGAAAAATTTGTTTCTTTTGCTTTAATTTTGTGTCTACCTGAGAGGATGGATGTTCACACAACTTATTGTGGTGATCATGGCATGATGTATGTAAGTCAAATATTATGCTGTACACCTGAAGCTTATACAGTGCCGTATGTCAATTATATCTCAGTAAAACTGGAAGAACAAAGGGGGCGGGACTGAAGAGACAAAGGCACAAAACAACACTGGGATGTTTGAGCTATTGGCACCTTAATCTCCTAGAACAGTGCCTGGCATGTGGTAGATGCTTGATAAATACGTGTTGATTGAATAGGAAACTGAGGTTAAGTTAGGCACTGTTCCTTCCAGAGGAGAATGAGGCCCAGAGAGGCTGAGTAATTTTCTCAAGGTTCACAGAGCTAGGAAATACCGCATCCAGGACTTTTGACTGAGAGTTGATTATGGAATAGTAACATGTGTTTGGGATTTGGTGAATAGAATATGATCCAATAGCTTTTGGCTTGATGTGAGCCAAAGGGTGGGAGTCTTCACTACTCAGCTATCAGTCTTGAGGAACAGACTATTTTAGTTTAGAATATAAACTGTAGGGGAGCAGAATTTACCATCCCAAAGTGTGTCTTTTTGGAATAAATTGGTTATTTTTAAGAAACAGCAGACGTGGGAGAAGCTCTCAAAATCAAGTAGACGTTACCCTTCCTAAGAGATGTTTCCGTGTATAAGGAAATCTCCATTTGTAAGGGTGTCTCCCTGCTGTACCAGGAACAGGAGGATGACTCAGCTTCTAGAGACTCTTATCAGTGGAGAAAGCAAGGACCTAAATCTGCATCACAACCTTACCCTTGTTCACTGTGCTTCTTCCTGGTCACCTCCCAAAACTGACTCTCCACCCCTAACATCTTCTCCTGTCTTTAGCTGAAGATGGTATTTTAGGTGAGGACTTCCACCTTTTCAGAGTAGAACCTAGAAGGGAAGAAGCCCCTTCTCCCCTACAAAATAGGGTCTAGAACAGATGACTCAGTGCAGAAGGTGGTGGTCAGATCACCCTTGCCTCCATGTCTTCAGGAGCCCTGATGGGCCAAGCTCCCTATGACTCAGTTTGACTCTAGGTAATAACAACGTGAATAATGCCCCCCATGTGCTTAGCACAAAGACAGGCAGAGACTTAGAGCGGGCCAGAGATCAAATCCTCTACTTGCCAACTGTAGCCTTGAGCAAGCTACTTCTCTTTGACCCTCAGCTTTCTCATCTATAAAATAGGGATAAATAATACCCACTTCCTGGGACTGTTAGGAAGATCAGATGAGATGATGCCTATGGAAGGAGGAGGAGGGCAGAAAGGGAAATGTTGACCACTGACCTCCCAAAAGCCCAGAAAAACCCATAGGTCAAGCAAAACCCATAGGTCATGCAAGTTCATTGGACTTACTGCAATAAGGGAAAACATCACCATGACAACATCTGAGGGATGTCTCAGAAGAAGGATGTCTAGGAGGACAGTTACAGGGTTTAGGGCTGGAGATGGTTGGTTTCAAAGTGGGTCTTGCATAGCTGGAGACTGTTGAGATTTGGGGCAGATATAGTGATACAATAGCTTTTGATTTGGTGTGAGTCACAGGGTGAGATTCTTCACGACCAAGCTGTCAGTCTTGATGAGCAAACTATTTGGTTAGTTTACAGTCTTATATTTGTTAAGAAATGAAATTCGATCAAGTAAATTTGAAGGTCTAATTGGCTTTATTAGGTAATTCACGAATGGGGCAGCATCCATGGTGCTCTGAGGGGGTTGAACAAATTGGAAGGTTTATATAGAAGAAGGATGGGGCAAGGGAGCTCTTAGCAAAAGAAACAAAAGGATTATTTTTAGGCCAGGACATCTTTTGTGGGGGAGGGAACTACCAAGGCTTTATCATGCAGATAGCCTCTTCTTGGGGAAAGCGGGGGACAGGAGGAATAGATAGTCCCCTTGAAAATCACTTCATTTGTGCTGACTTGAAAATTTCAGACTGGTTGATTAAGATTACATTTCTGGTGAACGTTGAAACTACAGTTAGGTTAGGTATTAAATCTAGGTTTGGTATCATGGGCTTTAAGCACAAGTGACACCATTTGGAGTCTGTGATTTTTCTCTTTAATATAATCCAGGAATAAATACTTATTTTTTTCTTTTCCCAGTATTAATACAAGGACAGGGAAACGTGTTGGCTCAGTTCTGAGGATGTCACCAAGCACGTCAGAGGAATGACCTCATTTAATTCCACAACAGTCACAGGAGGAATCAAGGAAAGGCCTTATCTTATCCATCCTTCCCTGTAGTCCTAGGAAGTAGATTTTATTCATTCCTACTTGACAGATGAGGAAACTGAAGTCAGCAGGCATTATTATTTGTTCCAGAGGGGGAAACAAAATGAGACTCAGATAGGTTAAGGACTTTTCCCGAAGTTCACAGAACTAGTAAGTAGTGTATCCAGGATGTGAATCTAGCACTTTTGACTGTGAGTTGAATATGGACGTATCATAATATTTCCTTAAGCCAAACAAGGAAAAGTGGAGCTATCTAAGCATTATTTGTAACAGCCCAAGCCAGAAAAAAAAAAAAATCTGTTAACAATAGAGTGGATAAATGAAAAGCAATGTAGTCACACAATGGAATGCTCTACAGCAAAGAAAACGAAGGAGACACTGCCAGATGCCCCTATGTAGATGCATCTCACAGACACACGTCAAGGGAAAGAAGCTGGACACAAGAAACTACCTGTGTGGTTCAATTCATAGAAAGCTTATGAACCTAGGGGTTAGAGGAAAGGACAGCAATTCCTTTGGGAAGGAAGCAGGGTAAGCGGTTCCTTCCACTTCTGCGGGGGCCGGGGGAGGGGTCTGGGAAGGAGGCAAAGCTCTATTTCTTTACCTGGAGGCTGGTTACACGGCTGTGCCCACCTGTGCTAACTCACTGAGGTGCACGCTGGTGGACTGTGAATCTTCCTATATGTTATATTTTTATTTAAAACTTTTAAGCAGAGATATCTATACTTTGCTTTAAATGTTAATTTCAGGATCGCTATTCCAGAAGATGTCTGTGATCTTCCAAGCTGAAATTAAATGAGTAAATGCCCCCAAAGCACTCAGCGCAGTGTTTGGAAGGGAGAGCTGCGCTCTATAAATTCTAGCAAGTGTTATTATTACTTTTATTATGTCTTTCACTTTCCAAACATCAGTGGAGAATTTTTGAAAAGCACACCACAACTAATTCCCAGCTCGACTGCCAGGAGTTCGTTTAAAGGGGGCCAGGGGCGGTACCAAGCAAGGTGAAATCTCCAGCATCCAGGCCGTTGATGAGTGTGGCCGCGGGCCACGGAGGGCTGGCAGGGAGCCGTGGGCGCCTCGGGAGGGCCCAGCCGCCTGCCAAGCTCCAGCGCAGCCCAGATCCCCTCCCAGGTCCATGTGGTTTTCTTTGCCCTTTTTTCCATTACCTGCACAGGACACCTTTTTATAACGTGAGCTTCTGGACTCAGACGGAGCACAGGAGCATGTGCTTGTAGGAAAAACAGAGCAGCTGCTGGGCGCTGGCGGCCACCAGGACCAGCAGCCATTGTCATCAAGTTAACTGGGTGGGACCCATGGGACCCACCCCGAGGGCACCTACACCCTTTCCCTGGCTTGCGCCTCGCACCCGCGGCTGCCGGACCCTGTGTCCTACCCGGGGTCTAGTACCTTCCGCGCATGCTCACGGTGCTGGGTTGACACACACGTTATCACACGTCCATGCTCACTCACACATGCTCACGTGCTGACAGTCACAGGCTCACACACACACGCACGTTCACACTGTCACTCATCCAGAACAACTTGTGACAGAGAAATGCCCCTTGTCCACCAGGAGAACCTTGTGAGCCCAGGGCGGAGTTTCTCAAAACACGGTTCCCATGACAGCCTATACACAATCACCCACTATGTAAAAATATGCATCCTGAAGCCAAATCTGCAGCATCATGGGCCAGGAGTCTGCATTTTAACAAGTCACACAGGTGTGTTTTTTTCTTGCAACAAACCTGAGAGCCAGAGATCTTTCTAGAGAAAAGGCAGAGAGAGGGATGTTGGGGCACGAGGGAAATCCGAAGCAGGAGTGCACAGGGGAATGTGAGTCCACAGCTCTGACCCACAGACCCCCCTGCTCTGGGCACAGTGGTGATCGGTCTGGCTGAACTTGGGGGAGGCTGGGGAGCAGCTGCAGAGGCAGAAGTTGAGTTTTTGCCCTTCTTCAGTAGTGGAAGCACATTCCCAAAGGCTGGAAGAGCGCAGATGTCATACTCTACAATAGGGTTATTTTCTCAACCCTGGAAGCTTCATTGGAGACTTTTATACTAGATTGCTTGACTATCTATTGCCAGGTAATATACTATCCCAACATTTAATGGCTAAAACAACAACCATTTTATTAACTCACAAAATTCTGTGCATTGACCAGATGATTCTTTTTGTAACCACAGAACCAGCCCCAAACGGGCCCTATCCTGTTTTAACAAGATACTGAGTTGTTTTTCAGAGACAATGGAACAAAACTGCAAGTCATGCAGCCGAAACATGCTCAGAGGAGAAGATTTTGACCTCAAACCACACCTAGAACCAAAGGATAGGGACAAGACTGGAACCTGAAGGCCAGAGCCCTTTCAGAAGCACAGGGTCCACTGTCCAGGAAGATCCGGTGCTGAAGCCCCTCTACCACACCTTATCATAAAAGGCCAAGTTCCAAGACCCTCCAATCGAAACCTGCCCACCAGCACTTCCACATCCCAACCTTCCTCCCCTGATTCATAAACGTTTGACCAAACCCCAGATCGGAGAGACAGATTTGAGCCTTGCCTCCTGTCTCCTTGCTGGTCAACCTCGTAATACAGCTATTTCTTTTCTCAAAAACTGGTGCCGTGATGTTGGCTTCCATGTATGCTGGGCATTGAGCTCTTTGCTTGGTAACAGTGTCTGCTGGTCTCACTTGAGGTGTCTCTTGTGACTTCAGTAAGATGGCAGTTGGGACTGGAACACTCAAAATGGCTTTGCTCAAACATCTAGCACCACAGCAGCAGAAGGCTGGACCTCTCTCTTTCTCTCTCACATGGTCACACACGCAGCATGGGTTTCTTTACATGGCAGCTGGATCACAAGAGTGAGTGTCCCAAGAGAAAATAACTCCTTCTTCCTCACCCCAGATTTTCACACCATTTTTAAACAATCTTGAATGAATTTGTCTTTCTTTAATAAAGTTAACTATTGTTGTAGCATCAACTAGAACTTTTTCAATTAATCACCAAGAGTTTTTCATACCATCAGGTGTCAAGGAAGAAAGCAGTATGTTTTGACAACATCCAGATTTTCTGTTTTATAAGAGAGGCAAAACCTTTCCTGGAGTCAACCATGGATGGAGCACCATCCCTACAGATGCCAAATAATTCCTTCAAGACAGACCATTTGTTTTCAAACATGAAAAGACATTAAATATATTAAATTTCTAAACAAAAACATTAGAAGAAAATCTTAGTGACCTTGGGCTTAGTAAAGATTTCTTAAATAGGACACACAAAAAAACATGAACTATAAAAGGAAAAGAAATCAATGAATCAGACTTCATCAAAATTTAAAATTTTGCTCTTTAAAAGACAGTTCTGAAAATTAAAACGCAAGCCCAGCTAGAAAGAAAATATTTGCAAAACATATAGCTGACAAAGGACTTATATCTAGAATATAAAGAGTACTAACAGCTCAATAAGAATAAACAACCTAATAAAAAAAAATGGGCAAGACATTTGAACAACACTTCACCACAGAAGTGATATAGGTGGCAAACAGACACCTGAAAACATGCTCAACATATTGGTAATTAAAGAAATGAAAACTAAAACCACAATGAGATAGTACTACCCACTACTAGAATGGCTAAAATTAAAAAGACTGGCCATATCAAATATTGGTGAAGATGTGGAGCAAGTGGAACTCTTACAGTCTTCAGCTAATACATACACTATGGTACAACCACCTTATAAAACAGTCCGGTAATTTCTTATAAAGTTGAACATATACCTACCACAGGACCCAGCCATTCCACTTCGAGGTAGGTATTTACTCAAAATCGATGAAAGCATATGTTTACATAAATACTTATATGAATGTTCTTAGCAGCTTTGTCAAAAGAAACAAATCAAATGTCTATCCATACGATGAAATGCAACTCAGCAATAAAAAGGAACAAATTACAGATACACACAACGGGATGATTCTGTGGTGTCTCAAAATAACTGTGCTGAGTGAAAGAAGCCAGACACCAAAGAATACATACTGTATGATTGCATTATATTAAATTCTGGACAATACAAACTATAGTAGCAGTGAGATCAATATTTTCACCTGGTCCCAGGAGTAGAGAGAAATGGGTTACACACAGAGGCATGAGGAAGCTTTGGGGTTGATGAGTGTGTTCATTATTTTGATTGTGGTGATGGTTTCACAGGTGTACAAGTAAGTCAAAACTCATCAAATTATACAGTTTATTGTATGGCAATTATACCTTAACAATGAACAATCAAATAAAATAATGTAAAAAAAACCTTAGTAAAAAATACATGTTGGGAGACTTCCCTGGTGGCGCAGTGGTTAAGAATCCACCTGCGAAAGAAGGGGACATGGGTTTGATCCCTGGTCTGGGAAGATCCCACATGCCGCAGAGCAACTAAGCCTGTGAGCCACAACTACTGAGCCCACGTGCCACAACTACTGAAGCCCTCGCGCCTAGAGCCTGTGCTCCGCAACAAGAGAAGCCACTGCAATGAGAAGCCCGTGCACGGCAACAAAGAGTAGCCCCAACTAGAGAAATGCGCAGCAATGAAGACCCAACACAGCCCAAAATAAAAATAAATAAATTAAATTAAATTTTAAAAAAATACATGTTGGTCTTTACTTATTTGGGGCAACTCCTTCCAGCAGAAAAAGTATTCTTGAATGTCATCATTTATAAATTTTACAAATGCTACACCATGACATGTATTGGTGAAATCTGTTGACATATCAGCTTGGATAGAGAAGCTATTGTTTTTCACTTTATTATATAAACCTCTTCAGTATCATGTGACACGTCATCATTATGTTGATTTACTATACTCTTTGAGAGAAAAACCTTTCCAATTCCACATCCTGCATCTTGTCCTGGCATTTTACCTGCCACAATTTTACTGCTACTATTAGGTTTTCAGCAACTTGTGTTGCCTTTACTTTTCTGGGCACTAAGTTCTGCTGCTGGATAATTTGCTTCCTGTGCCTGAGTGTGAGTTTTTCTCCAAAGCTTTACACTGTTTGTTTGAGATTCTAATTGCTGTTTAAAATGACTAGCTCTTTCCTTATCCAATGGCCATGGCCTGTAGCTCAGCATCTTTTCAGTGGGCCAGGCCATTGCTGCACTTTCGAGCTTTTCGTCACACTGACACACGGTGGGACAGGACCTCGTGGGTCACCAGCCCGTGGAAGTACGTTCATGACTTTCATTGTAAAGAACAGCGTCGTTTGTGTCCCTTAACTGAGTAGCACAGCACAGTGTCTCAGAAGGCTGTAATTTCTCATCACTGACTTCTGGTGTCAGATTCCACCTGTTACCCCTCATCGCTAACCAGATCAGGACTGTCCGTAGACCTAGCCCTAGAACTCCCCTCTTCCACTTCATTCCTCACCTTGGAAACTCACCACATTACCCTCAGAAGAGTTTGCAAAACACAAAAAAGAAAAGCTACAAAATACAAGGGCATAATAAATAACTAAACAAGAAAATGGAACAAACGCAAGAACTTCACGATACAATTCTCTTCTAACCTACACAATCTATGTTTTGCACTGTTTACAAGGATAGCAAAGAGGCAGGGTGGGGCGGCTCAGGCGCAATGGGCGGACATTCCTCTTTTAGTTTGAATATTTCTCTCTGATTTATATTATACCTATACAGCTTGTTTGTTCCTGTAAGCCAGTCAGCCAGTCAGCAAGTAAGGAAGATGGGGAGAGGCCGTTTGGGAGGAAGAAACTGATGTCATCAACCTACTACCGTCTCCCCTTCGCGTAATTCAGAGCTCTCTCGCTTTCATCTTGAGTCAACAGACTCAAGTGAGAATGAACTCAATGGATGAACACGGTCTATTGTATATTTCCATCGGGGCTGTGATGGTGAATTTCACGTGCCCGCTTGGTTAGGCTGTAGGTCCCAGTTATTCAATCCAACACTCATCTTGGTGTTGCTGGGAATGTATCTTATAAATGTGATTAAAGTCTATAATCTGTTTACTTTAAGGAAGGAAGATTATCCTAGATAATCTGAATGGGCCTGATTCAATCCGTTGAAAGGCTTTCAGAGCAGAAGGGAGGCTTTTCTTATGAAGAATAAATTTTGCCTGTGAACAGCAGCTTCAGCTCGTGGCCAAGAAGTCAGCCTGCTCTTCATCACGGCCCGCCCCACTGATTTCAGACTCGCCTAGGCTGTCCCCACAGTTGCTTCGGCCAGTTCCTTGCAGTCAATCAATCTCTCCATTTATAACCAGTAGGAAGTATAATATATATATATATATATATATATATATATATATATATATATATATATATATATATAAAAATATTACTGGTTCAGCTTCTCTGATAGAACCCTCACTGATACAGGGGCTGAAGGACTTTTAACAGAATCTCAAACAGGGCTGCCCCGTCCTAGTCCTTTATTGCAAACGCTAGCACAAGGCAGACATAACATTTTAAGTATGATGTGGGCTTTTGTTCAGTCATGGCCTCTCACCAACCTGGGTTCAAAGTCTTAGTTCTGAACCACCACCCTAGACCTCCTTCTCCATTCAGATCCAACACTCTTTCTGACATTGTGCACTTGCTCACTTTCAGTTCTTTATCTGAGCCAGGCTCTGCAGGTTGTCTGAGATAAGCAGTCCCCGCCCCCCAGCTCTCCTCCATCCAGGGACCCTTCTACCCCACTGCCCTGCCCCCACCAACTCTTGTAAGCTAATCCCCAAGAAGCTGTCCGTGGACCCAAGTAGAAAATAAAACTCTCCTTTCCCCAGGTGGAAAGTGAAGATAATGATACTTTTCCTACACAACTTCACAGGACTATCATGAGAATCAAATGTGATAAAGGATCACTTTGAAAACTGAAAGTCATAAAGATGGAAAAATCATTATCTTTGTAATTATCTTAATTATTATTATCACTCTACTAAGCCCACCAATTATTCACGTCCTGCCCACACCCCTTTCTAAGAGAATTTGCCTTTATCCACAAACCAAGGCAAGACTAAGCCACTACCTTTGTACCAGGTGCCGTGGAGAAGATAGATGACTAAAAAATCTGTATTCCTTCAAGAACTGGCTATATAGTTCCGCACTCAATATCCTTGGAGAAGTTAGTTCATATCAGTTAGGGTTCTTGGACTGTAAATTTCAGAAAACCCAAGCATACTGACTTAAGAAGAATAATTTACCAGCCAGCCCATAAACTGAAAATTCGCAGTCGATTATCACCACTAATGATTACATAGTACTACAGATCATAGCCAAGGCTATAAAGAAAGAAGGAAATGGTGTAAAAATTGGAAGGTAAGAGATAAAACTGTCATCATTTACCTAGAAACACCAAAAGGATCAACAGACAAAATATTAGAATTTATAAGCAGTGTTGCCAGATACAAGATTAGCCCATAAAAGTCAATAGCATGGGCCTCCCTGGTGGCGCAAGTGGTTGAGAGTCCGCCTGCCGATGCAGGGGATACGGGTTCGTGCCCCGGTCTGGGAGGATCCCATATGCCGCGGAGCGGCTGGGCCCGTGAGCCATGGCCGCTGAGCCTGCGCGTCCGGAGCCTGTGCTCCGCAACGGGGGAGGCCACAACAGTGAGAGGCCCGCGTACTGCAAAAAAAAAAAAAAAAAAAAAAAATCAATAGCATTTCTCTACACCAGCAATACATCCATAGAAAAAAGTAACTTTAAGACATATTTTTTCCACATTTTAATGTCTGTGAAACTGGGATGCATCGTACATTGATGGCATCTTAGACTTGCATAAATACAGAACTGAAAATATGACACCATTCATAATAGTCACAGATATTTTAAAGTGTCTCGGGAACAATTTACCAAAGAATACACAAGACCTCTATGGAGAAAACTTTCAAATTCTGGGGAAGGATACAGAAGATGATCCAAATAAGTGAAGTGACTTTCTATGTTCTTGGTGGGATGGTTTAATATTTTAAGGTTGTCAGTTCTCCCCCAAATTAACCTATAAATTTAATGCAGTCGCAATAAAAATCCCATATGGATTTTTTTTTTTTTCCATTTTTTTTTATTAGTTTCTGCTTTATAACAAAGTGAATCAGTCATACATATACATCTGTTCCCACATCCCCTCCCTCATGCATCTCCCTCCCTCCCACCCTCCCTATCCCTCCCCTCCAGGCAGTCACAAAGCACCGAGCTGATCTCCCTGTGCTCTGCGGCTGCTTCCCACTATCTATCTAGCCTACGTTTGGTAGTGTATATATGTCCATGCCTCTCTTTCGCTTTGTCACAGCTTACCCTTCCCCCTCCCCATATCCTCAAGTCCATTCTCAAGTAGGTCTGTGTCTTTATTCCCGTTTTACCCCTAGGTTCTTCATGACATTTTTTTTTCTTATATTCCATATATATGTGTTAGCATACGGTATTTGTCTTTCTCTTTCTGACTTACTTCACTCTGTATGACAGACTCTAGGTCTATCCACCTCATTACAAAAAGCTCAGTTTCGTTTCTTTTTATGGCTGAGTAATATTCCATTGTATATATGTGCCACATCTTCTTTATCCATTCATCCGATGATGGACACTTAGGTTGTTTCCAGCTCCGGGCTATTGTGAATAGAGCTGCAATGAACATTTTGGTACATGTCTCTTTTTGAATTATGGTTTTCTCTGGGTATATGCCTAGTAGTGGGATTGCTGGATCATATGGTAGTTCTATTTTTAGTTTTTTAAGGAACCTCCATACTGTTCTCCATAGTGGCTGTACCAATTCACATTCCCACCAGCAGTGCAAGAGTGTTCCCTTTTCTCCACACCCTCTCCAGCATTTATTGTTTCTAGATTTCTTGATGATGGCCATTCTGACTGGTGTGAGATGATATCTCATTGTAGTTTTGATTTGCATTTCTCTAATGATTAATGATGTTGAGCATTCTTTCATGTGTTTGTTGGCAGTCTGTATATCTTCTTTGGAGAAATGCCTATTTAAGTCTTCTGCCCATTTTTGGATTGGGTTGTTTGTTTTTTTGTTATTGAGCTGCATGAGCTGTTTATAAATTTTGGAGATTAATCCTTTGTCAGTTGCTTCATTTGCAAATATTTTCTCCCATTCTGAGGGTTGTCTTTTGGTCTTGTTTATGGTTTCCTTTGCTGTGCAAAAGCTTTGAAGTTTCATTAGGTCCCATGTGTTTATCTTTGTTTTTATTTCCATTTCTCTAGGAGGTGGGTCCAAAAGGATCTTGCTGTGATTTATGTCATAGAGTGTTCTACCTATGTTTTCCTCTAAGAGTTTGATAGTTTCTGGCCTTACATTTAAGTCTTTAATCCATTTTGAGCTTATTTTTGTGTATGGTGTTAGGGAATGATCTAATCTCATACTTTTACATGTCCCTGTCCAGTTTTCCCAGCACCACTTATTGAAGAGGCTGTCCTTTCTCCACTGTACAGTCCTGCCTCCTTTATCAAAGATAAGTTGGCCATATGTGCGTGGGTTTATCTCTGGGCTTTCTATCCTGATCCACTGATCTATCTTTCTGTTTTTATGCCAGTACCACACTGTCTTAATTACTGTAGCTTTGTAGTATAGTCTGAAGTCAGGGAGCCTGATTCCTCCAGCTCCTTTTTTCGTTCTCAAGATTGCTTTGGCTATTCGGGGTCTTTTGTTTTTCCAAACAAATTTTGAAATTTTTTGTTCTAGTTCTGTGAAAAATGCCAGTGGTAGTTTGATAGGGATTGCATTGAATCTGTAGATTGCTTTGGGTAGTAGAGTCATTTTCACAATATTGATTCTTCCAATCCAGGAGCATGGTATATCTCTCCATCTGTTTGTATCATCTTTAATTTCTTTCATCAGTGTCTTATAATTTTCTGCATACAGGTCTTTTGTCTCCTTAGGTAGGTTTATTCCTAGATATTTTATTCTTTTTGTTGCAATGGTAAATGGGAGTGTTTTCTTGATTTCATTTTCAGATTTTTCATCATTAGTGTACAGGAATGCCAGAGATTTCTGTACATTAATTTTGTAACCTGCTACTTTACCAAATTCATTGATTAGCTCTAGTAGTTTTTCGGTAGCATCTTTAGGATTCTCTATGTATAGTATCATGTCATCTGCAAACAATGACAGCTTTACTTCTTCTTTTCCGATTTGGATTCCTTTTATTTCCTTTTTTTCTCTGATTGCTGTGGCTAAAACTTCCAAAACTAGGTTGAATAAGAGTGGTGAGAGTGGGCAACCTTGTCTTGTTCCTGATCTTAGTGGAAATGGTTTCAGTTTTTCACCATTGAGGACAATGTTGGCTGTGGGTTTGTCATATATGGCCTTTATTATGTTGAGGAAAGTTCCCTCTATGCCTATTTTCTGCAGGGTTTTTATCATAAATGGGTGTTGAATTTTGTCGAAAGCTTTCTCTGCATCTATTGAGATGATCATATGGTTTTTCTCCTTCAACTTGTTAATATGGTGTATCACATTGATTGATTTGCGTATATTGAAGAATCCTTGCATTCCTGGGATAAACCCCACTTGATCATGGTGTATGATCCTTTTAATGTGCTGTTGGATTCTGTTTGCTAGTATTTTATTGAGGATTTTTGCATCTATGTTCATCAGTGATATTGGCCTGTAGTTTTCTTTCTTTGTGACATCCTTGCCTGGTTTTGGTATCAAGGTGATGGTGGCCTCGTAGAATGAGTTTGGGAGCGTTCCTTCCTCTGAAATTGTTTGGAAGAGTTTGAGAAGGATGGGTGTTAGCTCTTCTCTAAATGTTTGATAGAATTCGCCTGTGAAGCCATCTGGTCCTGGGCTTTTGTTTGATGGAAGATTTTTAATCACAGTTTCAATTTCAGTGCTTGTGATTGGTCTATTCATATTTTCTATTTCTTCCTGAGTCAGTCTTGGCAGGTTGTGCATTTCTAAGAATTTGTCCATTTCTTCCAGGTTGTCCATTTTATTGGCATAGAGTTGCTTGTAGTAATCTCTCATGATCTTTTGTATTTCTGCAGTGTCAGTTGTTACTTCTCCTTTTTCATTTCTAATTCTATTGATTTGAGTCTTCTCCCTTCTTTTCTTGATGAGTCTGGCTAATGGTTTGTCAATTTTGTTTATCTTCTCAAAGAACCAGCTTTTAGTTTGGTTGATCTTTGCTATCGTTTCCTTCATTTCTTTTTCATTTATTTCTGATCTGATCTTTATGATTTCTTTCCTTCTGCTAGCTTTGGGGGTTTTTTGTTCTTCTTTCTCTAATTGCTTTAGGTGCAGGGTCAGGTTGTTTACTCGAAATGTTTCCTGTTTCTTAAGGTGGGATTGTATTGCTATAAACTTCCCCCTTAGAACTGCTTTTGCTGCATCCCATAGGTTTTGGGTTGTCGTGTCTCCATTGTCATTTGTTTCTAGGTATTTTTTAATTTCCTCTCTGATTTCTTCAGTGATCACTTCGTTATTGAGTAGTGTATTGTTTAGCCTCCATGTGTTTGTATTTTTTACAGATCTTTTCCTGTAATTGATGTCTAGTCTCATAGCATTGTGGTCGGAAAAGATACTTGATACAATTTCAATTTTCTTAAATTTACCAAGGCTTGATTTGTGACCCAAGATATGATCTATCCTGGAGAATGTTCCATGAGCACTTGAGAAAAATGTGTATTCTGTTGTTTTTGGATGAAATGTCCTATAAATATCAACTAAGTCCATCTTGTTTAATGTATCATTTAAAGCTTGTGTTTCCTTATTTATTTTCATTTTGGACGATCTGTCCATTGGTGAAAGTGGGGTGTTAAAGTCCCCTACTATGATTGTGTTACTGTCGATTTCCCCTTTTATGGCTGTTAGTATTTGCCTTATGTATTGAGGTGCTCCTATGTTGGGTGCATAAATATTTACAATTGTTATATCTTCTTCTTGGATCGATCCCTTGATCATTATGTAGTGTCCTTCTTTGTCTCTTCTAATAGTCTTTATTTTAAAGTCTATTTTGTCTGATATAAGAATTGCTACTCCAGCTTTCTTTTGATTTCCATTTGCATGGAATATCTTTTTCCATCCCCTTACTTTCAGTCTGTATGTGTCTCTAGGTCTGAAGTGGGTCTCTTGTAGACAGCATATATATGGGTCTTGTTTTTGTATCCATTCAGCCACTCTGTGTCTTTTGGTGGGAGCATTTAGTCCATTTACATTTAAGGTAATTATTGATATGTATGTTCCTATTCCCATTTCCTTAATTGCTTTGGGTTCGTTATTGTAGGTATATTCCTTCTGTTGTGTTTCTTGCCTAGAGAAGTTCCTTTAGCATTTGTTGTAAAGCTGGTTTGGTGGTGCTGAACTCTCTCAGCTTTTGCTTGTCTGTAAAGGTTTTAATTTCTCCATCAAATCTGAATGAGATCCTTGCTGGGTAGAGTAATCTTGGCTGCAGGTTTCTCTCCTTCATCACTTTAATTATGTCCTGCCACTCCCTTCCCATATGGATTTTTGATAGAGGAACTCAGTAAGATTTTACATAGATTAAAAACCTCAATATGAAAGATAGAACCATAAAGTTAAATTTTTGAACTACAGACTATCATTGTGACATGGGTCAATGTTTCTCAACCTTTTCCTATTATCACCTCTCACGGAGCTTTTTTTAGACATTTTCTCTCTAACTGTAACCCCTGACCCTCACCCCAGGGAAATTTTAATACCACAGTTATACTGATTTTCTGTTTATATATTGTATGTATCTCTGTGCTTTACACATAGAAGGAGTTAAGATTCCTTTCACCTCCCCGCAAAAGTAATTTTCACCTTGTGGGCGTGATCACCCCACCCACTGGCAATGCTGCACACATATAGGTTAGGAGAGACTGTTTTTTTTTTTTTTTAACTCAAAAGCAGGCACAGATCATAAAGCAAAATACTGATAAATTTGATTACTATTCTAATTCCTATTGCTGCCATAACAAATTACCACAATTTTTTTGACTTCAAACAACATTATTTATCATCTTACAGTTCTGTAGGTCCCAAGTCCAGTGGACTCAGCTGGGAACTTGGCCTAGGTTCCCAGCAGGCTGGCCTGGATTCTTGTCTGGAGGCTGTGGAGGAGAATCCATGTCCAGGCTCATTCGGGGTGTCAGCAGAGTTGAGTTCTGTGCAGTTGTGGGTCTGAGCTCCCCGTTTGCCTGCTGGCTGTCAGCCCAGGGATCCTTCTCAGCTTCTAGAGGCCGCATCCATTCCTTGGTTCGTGGCTTCCTTCCTCTCTCTCTCAAGCCAGCAGAATACAGTCAAGTTCTCTGATTCCAGTCTTTCTGACCTCCTTTCTCCTGGATTTCTCCTCTTGCATCTCACTGATGTCAGCCAGACAAATGTCTGCTTTTAAGGACCCAAGTGCTCGGCATGGGCACACCCAGATAATCCAGGATAATCTCCCTATTATGAGGTGTGAATGTTTGTGTGCCTTAAAATTCATAAGTTGAAACCTAAGCCCCAAGGTGATGGCATTGGGAGGTAGGGCCGCTGCAAAGTGATTAGGTCATGAGGGCAGAGTCTCATGAATGGGATTAGTGCCCTTATGAAAGAGGCCCTACAGAGCTCCCTTGCCTCTTCCTCCATGTGAGGTTACAGCTAGAAGGTGCCATCTATGAATCAGACACCGAATCTGCCAACACCTTGATCTTCAGAACTATGAGAAATAAAATTTTGTTTAAAACAAAACAAATTTATAAGCCATCCAGTCTCTGGTGGTTTGCTATAGCAGCCAGAACGGACTAACACAGCCCATAACTTTAATTACAACTGCAATGTCCCTTCACTGCAGTACTGTGATTAGTGTTTGACTGGATGATCGGGGATCGGGAATCTTGGGGGGACATCTTTAGATTTCTACCTACCATGATGACATTAAAATTAAAGATTTCGGGCCTCCCTGGTGGCGCAGTGGTTGAGAGTCCGCCTGCCGATGCAGGGGATACGGGTTCGTGCCCCAGTCTGGGAGGATCCCATATGCCGCGGAGCGGCTGGGCCCGTAAGCCATGGCTGCTGGGCCTGCGCATCCGGAGCCTGTGCTCCGCAACGGGAGAGACCACAACAGTGAGAGGCCCACATACCGCAAAAAGAAAAAAAAAAAAAAAAAAAAAATTAAAGATTTCTGGGCTTCCCTGGTGGCGCAGTGGTTGAGAGTCCACCTGCCGATGCAGGGGACACGGGTTCGTGCCCCTGTCCGGGAAGATCCCACATGCCGTGGAGCGGCTGGGCCCGTGAGCCATGGACGCTGAGCCTGCGCGTCCGAAGCCTCAAAGGGAGAGGCCACAACAGTGAGAGGCCCGCGTACCGAAAAAAAAAAAATTAAAGATTTCTGGTCCACAAAGGACACTATGGGCAAAGTTCATGGACAGAGGAAAGATAGAGGGAAATATTTCCATTTCTAAAACCGACAAGGGTTAATCATTATAATATATAAGGAATCCTTGCAAATCAAGAGGAACTGGACAAGGGGTATGAACAGGCAGTTGAAAGAAGTTTACAGAAGGCGGTTTGTAAAAGTGGTGACTCAAAATGCTTATAGCTATACAAAGAGATGCTCAAGACCATGAGTAATCAGAGAAATGCCGATTTTAAAAACATGAGCTATTACCTTATTTTTACTTGGCTGGCAGAAACAAGAAAGCTGGAAAATGCCAAATGCTGGGGGAACCCTCAGACATTGTTGTTGGGAGTGTAGACTGGGATACTACCCAGAGAAATCAGGCAACTTAGTCCAATGAAGTGCTCCCAGGACCCAGCAATCCTAACGCGAGTGTTATGATCCTTGGAAATTCTTACACAGCTCTATCGGGGACACTTACGGCATGTTCACGCAGTGTATTTTGTGGCAGGGGAATGGATATATAAAATATAGTAAATATACACCAGGGAGAAGTATGAACTAATAAGAAGCATGGATAGCATAGTAGCCGTAGTCTAATGTATGGACCTTAAAAACATGGTACTCGGGAATTCCCTGGTGGTCCAGGGGTTAAGACTCCTCGCTCTCACTGCCAAGGGCCTGGGTTCAATCCGTGGACAGGGAACTAAGATCTCACAAACCGTGCGATGCGGCCAAAAAACAAACAAACAAACAAAACCCCAAAAAAACATGTTAGTGAAAAAAATAAAAGGAAGAATGAGACACGACAAAATAATTTGTGTAGATTAAAAATACATACAACAAAGCATACAAACACAAAGTTACATGTTAGACACATCAGAATGATTGCCCATAGGAAGGGATGGGAAAAAGGAGTAAGCACGAAGAGTTATTGGAAATAAAGAAGTAAATAGGATATTTTGCATAAAGTGCCATGATATGAGGATTATGATTAACTCGGCCTTCTCCACTGCTGTTCAATTTTCTTTAAAAAGGCAGTAGGCAGAGATGGCTTCAGGCACAGCTTCATCTAGGCCTCAGGCAATGTCACCAGGATCCACCTCTCTGCTCTGTGTCATCTGGGCTTGGCTCTATCCCTAGGCTGGCTTGGACAGAAGTGACATTTGATTAACTACAATTTTCAAGGCAAATACATATATGTTCTGCTTGACTGCATATCCTTATTTACTAAGCCATATCCAGACCTGCGGTTGAAAATACAGCATTTATTAGTGGCCTTTCCTGCCTGAGTAATATGAGCCCCGCGGACCCATGCCATTTTGAACAGCTGTGGTCACTGTTCTTGAGACCAACAGTGTACATGTGAATCTGCAGATAAAAACATCTGTGTGTGGTTATGATCACCCTTGGACATGGTTATGGTTTTTTTTAAGGTTTTTTTTTTTTTTTTTTTGCGGTACGCGGGCCTCTCCCTGCTGTGGCCTCTCCCGTTGCGGAGCACAGGCTCCGGACGCTCAGTCTCAGCGGCCATGGCTCACGGGCCCAGCCGCTCCACGGCATGTGGGATCCTCCCAGACCGGGGCACAAATCCGTGTCCCCTGCATCGGCAGGCGGACTCTCAACCACTGCGCCACCAGGGAAGCCCAAGTTTTTTTTTTTTTTCGGCTGAGTTGGGTCTTTGTTGCTGTGCACGGGCTTTCTCTAGTTGCGGCGAGCGGGGGCTACTCTTCGTTGCGGTGCATGGGCTTCTCACTGTGGTGGCTTCTCGTTGCACAGCACGGGTCCTAGGCGCACGGGCTTCAGTAGTTGCAGCACACGGGCTCAGTAGTTGTGGCCTGTGGGCTCTAGAGCACAAGCTCAGTAGTTTTGGAGCCCAGGCTTAGTTGCTCCACAGCATGAGGGATCTTCCCCAACCAGGGATCAAACCTGTGTCCCCTGCATGGGCAGGTGGATTCTTAACCACTGTGCCACCAGGGAAGTCCCTGGTTGTGTTCTGATTTAGTACTTGAGATAAGCTTGTTTATTTTTCTGACGAGTAAGGAGAGAGGAAGAAATGAAAGGTCACCAGGTCCGGGCTGTAGCCGAGTCAGACCAAAAGGCTCAGTTAAGTCTCTGCTCCACTGGGCTGATGTCTGTTGGTGGTGCTGGGAGAGACACTCCTCACCTTGCTTCCAGTCTCCGCGTGAATGAGCACCACTAGGGTCTCACTCCTGGCTCTCCCTCCAAGCCCAAATGTGCCTTCTTTTCCTGGAGAGTTGGGAGAGAACCAGGGCGTTCTCAGCTCTGTCCCTCCTGCATCTTTCACTCTCTGCCCTGCCGAGAACATCACTGTGTTTGACTGTTGTGTGAATTTGCTAGGGCTGCCATAGCCAAGTACCACAAACCGGGTGGCTTAAAACAACAGAAATTCATTCTCTCACAGTGCACGAGGCTAAAAGTCTGAAATCAAGGTGTTGTCAGGATTGGTTCCTTCTGGAGGCTCTGAGGGAGAATCTTTTCCCTGCCTCTCTCTTAGCTTCTGGTGGTTGCCGGCAATCCTTGGTGTCCTTGACTTGTAGCTGCATCCCTCTAATCTCTGACTCTGTCTTCAGAGGGTCTTCTCTCTGTGTGTCTGTGTCCTCTCCTCTTCTTATAAGGACACCAGTCATTGGATTTGGGGCCCCCTCTAATCCAGTAAAACCTCATCTTAACCAGTTACATCCGCAAAGATCCTATGTCTAATAAGGACACAATCTGAGGTCCTGGGTGGACGTGAATTTTGCGGGAGACACTATTCATCCCACTATAGTGGTCTAGCCCTGCATTTGCCACGCCTGGGCAGGTGAATTGGCCTAATGCAGAGTGAGGGAGGGCACGTATGGATCCGTAAGCCATTGCGTCTGACCTAGGCTATGCAAGCAATCATAAAGGTCAGAGGGAGTTCTGATAACACCCCACCTTCTGTAGACAGCAAAACACTTTCAGCTCTGGTGGGAAGAAGTGGCCAAGAGCAGCAGTTTGCTCTGAGGTCCTAGGATTCCTCCCTAGCCATCCATCCGAAGGCAATCATCTTTCTCCAGCTTCCTTGGGTGGCTCTTTTTCGTTTAATTATGCAGCTACCAACCCAGGCATGTGAGCAGAATTCCTAACCGAAACCATACCCTGCAATTGAGAGGCGTATCCAAGGAGACTGACAGGTAGATGTGAACATTATAAATCAAGATCTTGATGTTGCATTCTTAATGCCTTTTTCCTCTGAAAGGGCTTCTGTGCTCTCCCCTCAGCCTTCTTGTTAGGGATGTAATCGAACCTTGGGTTGCACCTGAATGAGAATGTCACCCTGTGTGATGCCAGAACTGGGTGGGAAATGATCCTCCCACCCTGGAAACCCAATTCCAGCTCCCTGCTCAGGATTTAGCCTGGGGGTAGGGGCGGGGGTGGGAATAGATACTGCAGCAGAGTGAACTCTGAGATCTTCCTTTCCAAGTAGCTTCAACTCACAAAGCCTGTGTCAATACCTCCATCCAGTCCAGCCATTCAGAGTGAAGTGGCCATTCTTGAAGGTTTTTACTTTTCAGTTGGTTGTTACAAGGTGCAAATGCAGCTGGGGCATTAGTCATTTGTAAAGATGTCATCCTTCAGGCCTTTGTGAAGATGCTTCATAAGCTTTAAAATGATCTGTGGGTGAAACGTGCAAGGATCTTTTAAAGAGCAGATTGTTTCCTCTCTTTAAATCCTGATGGTTTATTTACTTAGTCATTCCCTGAATAATTTTTTGAGCCTTGTTTTTTTATCTGTTGCTGCATAACCAATCGCCCCCAACTTAGTGGCTTAAACAACAATAACCATTTCATTTGTTCACACATCTGCAATTTGAGCAGGACTCTGATGGACAGCATGTCACATGTCCGCTCAGTGTCAGCTGGGGCAGCTCGACTAGGGCTGGATGACCCACTTCTAAGCCGGCTCTCTCCCATGGCTGTCTGGTTGGTGTTGGCTGTCAGGTCCTCTCCATGGGGGCCTCTCCATGGGGCCACTTGGGCTTCCTCCCAGCATGGTGGCTGGGCTTTGAGAACCAGTGTCCCAAGAGACAGGAAGTAGAAGCTGTCAGTTTCTTAAGACCTGGGCCTCAAAACTGGTACAGTGTCACTTCCACCATATTCTATTGGTTGAGCAATCTCATAGCCCAGATGCAAAAGAGGGGACATAAATTCCACATCTCAATGGCAGGAGTAGCTATGACAAGAACGTGCTATGTGCCAGGCACTGAGGAAACAGAAATGATAACCAACATTTATTGAGCACTTGCTATGTACCAGTATACACGTACTATCTCATTTAAACATTAAAACAAATAAACAAACAAAAACCCTTATGATGTGGTGCGGAATAATAGATTCCCAAAGACGCCTAGAACCTGTGCATATGTTACATCACGTGTGACTATATTATGTTACATGACTAGGGGCATTCAAGTTGCAGATGGAATTAAGGTTGTTAATTGGCTGAGTTTGAAATAAGGGCAATATTCAGGGAAGCCCAATGGAATACTTTAAATGGGGAAGAGGGAAGCTGAAGAGTTGGTGTCAGAGAAGGAGCAGTGACGACGGAAGCAAAGTCAGAGTGATGAGACGTGAGAAAGACTTGACCCGCCAGTGCTGGCTCTGAAGATGCAAAAAGGGGGTCACAAACCAAGGAAAGCAAGCTGCCTCTAGCAGCTAGAAAAGGCAAGGGAACGAATTCTCCCTTAGAGGCTCCAGGAAGAATGCAGCCCTGCCCACATCTTGATTCTGCCCAGTGAGACCTATGTCTCATTTCTGACTTCTAACCTACAGAACTGTAAGGTTAAAAAGAAACGTGGGTTTTTTTCTTTTTTTTTTTTTTTGGCCGCGGGCTGAAACTTGTGGCACCTTAGTTCCGTGACCGGGATTGAACCTGGGCCTTGGCAGTGAAAGTGCCAAGTCCTAACCAGCGGACCGCCAGAGAACTCCCATGTTGTTTTGTGAATGAAATAATGCCATTTGCAGCAACATGGATGGACCTAGAGATGATCATACTAAGTGAAGTAAGTCAGAAAAAAAAAAATACCATGTGATATCACTTACATGTGGAATCTAAACTATGACACAAATGAACCTATATACAAAACAGAAACAGAATAACTAACATAGAGAACAGACTGGTGGTTGCCAAGGGGGAGGGGGTTGGGGGAGGGATGGAGTGGGAGGTTGGGGTGAGCAGACGTAAGCTATTATACACAGGACGGATAAACAACAAGGTCCTACTGTAGAGCACAGGGAACTATATTCAGTATCCTATGATAAACCATAATGGAAAAGAATATTAAAAAAAAGAATGTGCCTATATGTATAACTGAATCACTTTGCTACACAGCAGAAATTAACACAACATTGTAAATCAACTATACTTCAATTTTTAAAAAATATTGATTAAAAAATCTGTGTTGTCAGGACTTCCCTGGTGGTCCAGTGGTTAAGACTCTGTGCTTCCACTGCAGGGACCATGGGTTCAATCCCTGGTCAGGGAACTAAGGTCCCACATGCCGTGCGGCATGGCCAAAAAAAATTGTGTTGTTTTAAGCCACTAAACTTGTGGTAACTTGTTACAGCAGCTAAAGGAAATGAATACATGCAGTGCCATTATTGTCCCCATTTTACAGATGAGAAAGCCGAGGCTTGGAGAAGTTAAACAACTTGACTGGAGCAGTCACACCAGGAAGAGTCAGAGCCAGGATTCAGCCCCCGTGCTCTTAGCTACTATGGTCCACGCCACAAGAAGCTTCACAACCTAGTGGGAGAGACAGGTACATACATAAAGGGAACAACAATGCTGGGCACTGAGAGGGTGACTATGGAGCCTAGCTCAGGTCAGTGGGGGCAAAAATGAAAGAGTGAGTCACGCTCCGTCAGGAGGTCAGGCAAGTTTCACTTAGAAGGTAACTGAGGGCTCTTTCTGTGACAATAGACAAAGCTCCCACAGACTCCTATAAGCAAAAGGACAATGATGGCTTGTGTGCATTGAACATATGAGGGTCATACATGTGACATTTATTTATTATAGGTGACATATACTGCTCTACCACCTTCACACCCCCAACTCCTGCTAACAGAACCTAGAACTTGAATTTTGCTCTGGTAGATGGTAAAGAGCCCTTGAGTTCAGGGACTGAGGACTCCTCCCAAAGCTCCAGGCAATAAATCATGATTGGGCTAAACCAACATGATGATACCACTGCTCTGTGCCAGATGCTGTCTTTCCTATCCTCCATTACTGCTAGGCATGGCCATGTGCCTGAGTTCTGACCAGTGAGCTTCAAGGAGAAGTCGGCTTGGGGGCTTCTAAGAAAAGTCATGAGAGGAGAGTTCCCTAAAGCCATCCCCTCCCCTCTTCTTGCTTTGAACATGGTGGTGTAAGGACAAGATGCTTGGAGCTGCAGCAGCCATCTTGCAGCCATGAGGCAACAAGCCTAAGAACAAAGGCAGCACACGGAGGATGAGGAGAGAGAGAAAGTCATCACGGAGCCACTGCACCAACCTGGAACTGCCTATCACTAGACATCTTGTTATGAGAGGTAATTAAATGTCTTCATTGCTCCAGCCATCATTCGGTATTCTGTAATGTGTAGCCAGACACATCCTGACACTTTATTATAAAAATGAAAGATTATTACACCCCTAGTCTGTTTTTCTTTAAGGATCACAAGAGACATTCCAGAAGCTCTCACCAAAACCATTATCTCAGATGCTCCCTCTGCCAGATTTTCAGCAGCTGCCCATTAATATAACTTCTGGAGGCTGGCAGGGCATCTGTGGGTAGTGTTCCTAATCTATAAAGCTGTTTCGACAGCATCGTGTACTATATTATTAGTGGCATATAGCAGGCAAGTTAATTTCCATTCCCTCTGAAATACACGAAGGAACAAGTTATAATTCAGTCCTTTCTAGGTATTAAAGAGAAAATCATAAGGGACACTTTTCATGCTTTCAGCAGTGTTTTTTTGAATCATGAAAAGCCAAATGATTTGTTTTTGAAGATGACCAAGTCATGAAAGTCCAACAGTACACTAGCAGGATTCTGTTGAAGCAATTGTAGAACTATCTTTTGCTAAATGGAAGTGAACAAAATCCTACCTATTCATAAAAGACTCATACGCAGCAAAATAACTATACATGACCCACCTCTCTGGCAATCTGTAGAAATCCACAACTTAATAGGAGCTCTAGAGGGAGTATTTTGTTTGTTCGTTTGTTTTGGCTTAATTCATTAAATACTCATCAGGTACTTGTAAACTATAACAACAATCACAACAATTATTTGTTGAATGCACATTCTATTGTACATACGGGTACCCTGGCCAATGCTTTCAATGTATCAATTTATTTAATATTCATACCCACCCCAGGCAGTAGTTACTATTATTATTCCATTTTGCAGATGAGAAAACAGTCTGAAGACGTTAAGTAAACTGACAAAGGTCACACAGCTCCCGTGGGGTGCCAATCGCTAAATTTTCAGGAATTTTGTGAGCCAGTTGTCAAAAACAGGTAGCTTGAAATTAGTATGATGGGAATATTAACACCATAGAAATTGGCAAACTACAAATTCTCCTCCCCATTAACTAGTACACTACTGCATAGCTAATTACCGGTATAGCTTAAATATTAACATTTAACCAAAACAAATACATGATTCTATCGATGGGAAATGGTAGCCCAGGTATGTTGTTGATGGACTGGAAAACGGATGGGATTAGTGAATATTCCAGAAATAAGAGGCCCCCAGATAGATCTAGGCAGTGAAGTGTATGTGTGTAATGAGAGGATTTTAAGGATACAGCAAGAATCAGCTCTGTGCTTCAGCAAGTCTCCAAATAGAAAAATGTAAATTCCTCAAAGCTTAATCAGTGTCATGGACCCCAGCTCAGACATCTGAGTTCTGTAAATATCACAGACTCCAGGGCTGGGTAGTGTAGAATAAATTTGCAAAACTATAACTATTTTAAACGTATTTGCAGAGGCCTTAGCTTTTGGGTTGTTGAAAAGATTCCACCCAGCCAAGAACCAGAATTGAATCCACTTAGGAGCCCAGAAAACAAAAATGATGGCAATATTTTCAGTGTTTAAAATTAGAAAAATGTAGCTGACTGTGTCTATCAGGCAGAGTAAGTTCACATTTGAACTAATATTAAAAGAAAAAAATATTCCTTGGCCCTCAGCTCCTACGGTAGGTCTTGGATCATTTCCTGATATTTCCTGTACCACACTCTACGGTCTGGTCACTCTGACTGCTTACCTGGCCTTTGCATATGCTTTCCTCTCTGCCTTTCTCTTGGCTTAACAAACTCTTATGCAACCATTGAGACCCAGATCAAATATCACCTCCTCTGGGCAGCCTACTCTGACTCCTGCAGGCAGTATCAGCCACACTGTTCTCTGAAGTCTTTCAGCCCCCTGGTAGATACCTCTATTTTGCCATGACTCACCCAGTCACACAATGATCTTTCCCACTTGATGGCGAGCCCCAAGGACAGCTGTATCTAATTCTTATCCGTATCCCCGGCATAGTCCCTGCCTCTTCCCCTACCATTCTGCCTTTATGCCCCACCTAAGTCACTCTGCCTTCTTTCTACTTCTTGAACCTGGCCGGGCTACTACCCACCTTAAGGCTTTTGCATGAGTTCTACAAGGAATGCTCTATACATGCACACACAGACACACACGGACACCCCCTTCACCTGCTAGGAGCCATTCCTGATGTTTGATTCAATCTTCAGGCCTCAACTTAAATGTCACCTCCTCAGGGAAGTTTTTCCTGATCTCCCAGGCTAGGTAAGAGGCCACCCCTCCTCCTATTTTACGTTTTCATGTTATCCTCCATTTTCCTCCTTAACATTTATTATGATTAGAATTACATGCTAATTTGTGTAATTACATCTAATATGTGTCTGTTGTCTGTCTCTCCCACCAGTCTAAGATCCATGAGACCTTAATTCTCCTGTTCTTTACATACCCCAACACCTAGCACAGGAACTGGGGCACTGTAGGTGGTAAAAGTCATGTGTTGGATGAATGAGTGGATGGTTGGATGGATGAGCTTGCTGGTCTACAGTTTCTGTTTTGGGGTGAGCGAAGTGTTTATTGAGGTGATGTGGACTGGATTCCTACTCATCTCTCTCCTCTTCCCCTTCCCTTATAACTTATAGATGCATCAGTGTATTATTTTCCTTCACGCCAGTCTTGTGATTGCTACTTGGTTTTATACAACAGGGTTACTGGTAAAAGGAAAGAATTAGTTTGGACTATGATCCATTCCTGATAAAATCTTGTGTTTTTTCCAAGTAAGACTCAAAGAGATTTTTCTTCATCCCTGATGAAGCCCAATACAGCAAGGAGAGCAGACACAGCACTCTCACATTCGGCTCTCCCTGACCCCCTCCCCCCGCCTACCCTTCTCAGGATTCATTTCCCTCTGGAGGAGCATTTAGGGGAGCCCTGCTGGCTGTTTGCTAAGACTGGAATCATCCCAACAAAGCAAGAATTGTTCACATTAGCTACGTAGGGAAGCAGCCGAGTCAAATAGACCCTCTCTCTGGGGCCATTAGACCGCTGACCTCCTCTCATCCCCTCCAGGCTAACTATCTAAACATCCATCGGGTAATTAACTCAAAGCTCCACCCACTTTGCTCTGATTGGTCTTGCATCTGTATCCTAAATCCGTCTCTTGTAAAGTACTGGTGGTGGTGTAGATGATTTTAGATTGACGGAACTCTCGAAAATTTGTGTCATTGTTGCAAAATGACCTAAGCCAGTATGGTCATGCACAATTTCTTGGGTTCTTTTTGGTAGCTGTAAGAATTTTCCAGAATGTTTGAAGTGGGCAAGGGTTAACTTCTCTAGCAACCTCTCGCTACAAGTTAGATTGAAAGTGAGTCTCAGATTAAATTCTACCACACTTCACAGACTTTACCTTTAACAAGCATACAGTTAACAAATGGTTTGTACCACATAACTATAAACTTGGTAAAGTTCCAGCTCTCCAACTTTTTAACTGATCTGTTCACACGTTACAGGGAAAGTTTTCTTGAGGATTAGACAGCAAGGTTTCAGAGGCAGGATCCTGTTATCCCTGTGGTTGACATTAGGCAACCAGCTGAGCTCCAAGCCGGTGGCCGGACACAGGCACCATCCCTGAGGGTGTAGGACCAGCCTTGTTTGATTCTTCTGCCGCATTCAAGCAAGCAGGGAGAATGTCTCAAAAACATTTCAGCCAATCGCCTAATCTTGAATACCACTAATTTTACTAACGAGAGCCCATTTCTAACATTTGTTAGCCACAAATTCCACCAGTAAACCTCCCCCCTTTTTGCTATTCTCTGTACTAATTAGTAAGACACCAGGCATTGATCAGAGATACGGAAAACAGAGGAGCTGGCTGCAGATGCCTTGAGGTGGGAGCCTTCTGATCTAATGTTATCTGTCACCCCAGGAGTGTGGATTCCTGCCTGGCTTAACCATCTAGAACTAAGCATCTTAAAGTAGATTACAGACATTATAATACAGAGGCTTTTTTTTTAAACCTGAGGTCCACTGACCCCCTGGGCTTCCATGCAGAGAATTCAGGGGGTCCATGGTTGTGGGTAGGGGAAAATGACATCTTGACATTTGTTGACCTCGGTATTTGCAAACCCTGTAATTTCTCATCAGCAGAAGTCAGATCTTTTCATATCACACTACAGCTGCTATACACATCTTGAGATATCAACACTCACTGTTTTTCTAGATTATTCAACCCACTGATACATCTTTCGTTAACTATATTACGGTATCATAATACCTTCTATGTGGCTGTATCATATATTAATAGTCATAGTCTTATTTTTGTAACAGTCTGATAACTATGTTTAGATAAAATTGGTTTAGTTTGCAATCCTATGTATTTGTTTTACGTGTTTATAAACATTAATCTGAGAAGGGTTCAATAGCACAAAAAAGAATTTCTGACATGCGTGAGAAGCCTCTTGACCCACAGGCCAGGCCTCTTTCTCAGCTTCTGAAGGTTTACAGACTAGTGTCTAAGATTCTGCCCAACTAGTAACACCCAATATTCTAGTGGTTTAAAATCATTGTGCCAAGATAATACCATCATCCGTGGAAAGTTGGGTTCCCCAGGAAGCAGACTCAGAGATGGGGATTTACGTACAGGAAGTTTACTGGGGAGTGTACTTGGGAATAAACCCTGTCCCGTGGGGAAAGAAAGGAAGCAGGATTAGACAGAGGGAGAGGTTGGGCTGTGGTGCCGTCACAACAAAAGCTTAGCTCATCCCACTGGGAGCTCTGGCGCTAGGCTGATGCTTCAGACTTGTCCCAGATTGGCGGGGAGCTGAGCCTTTGTACCCGACATCAACCCGTCCCTGGATGTGGCTGATCTTGGGTGAGTCAGGGCTCTCTGTCACCCATCAGCCACCAACATACCCAGCAACTGGGGAAGTAAATGCTTCTGCCCTGGAGGAGTTCCGGCCGGCACAGCACGACACGCACTCCCCTGCATCCTCCCGTGAACGCTCACCTACGCGTACTGTCTCAACGCCTCCCAACAGTTCTACAAGACATGCTTATCACCCCCATTCTAGATTGTAGACACTGACTTTCAGAACAAGAAGGTGATGCACCCCCCGCTTTTGCTGTCAGTAGCGCAGGTATCACTTTCATTAAGTTTGGAAGTTCAGGTTATATAACTCTACCCGTCCTCCAAACTAGAATCAGCGAACCAAGGAATGACTCTAATTTCACTCAGAATCTGCTCCTCCCTTTAACCTCTCCATTTCTTTTTTTTTTTTTTTTTCGCGGTACGCGGGCCTCTCACTGTTGTGGCCTCTCCCGTTGCGGAGCACAGGCTCCGGACGCGCAGGCTCAGCGGCCATGGCTCACGGGCCCAGCCACTCCGCGGCATGTGGGATCTTCCTGGACTGGGGCACGAACCCGTGTCCCCTGCATCGGCAGGTGGACTCTCAACCACTGCGCCACCAGGGAAGCCCTAACCTCTCCATTTCTAATCAGAGCATCACCCTTGTTGGGTGCACGTCCCTGGTCCCTTACCCTGACTCAATCACTAAGTCTTGTGTTTCCCGTCACCCTCCTCATCTGCCTTCTCATCTATTCCATTCCTCCCTTCCACGGCCAACTCCACTTTCACCTGAATTGCCTTAAGAGCTTTCTGGCAGTTACTGGAGCCCCATTCCCAGCCCCCGTCCTCCCTCTCCCCCTTCCCACCGGCCAGAGGGATGCTCCTCGAGCTGGTCTGCGATCAGATCTGATCATGGTGCCCAGCACCTACGGGCTCTGCCGCAGGATCACTCTCCGCGGAATGGTCCCAGCCCTCCTTCCCATCTCTCTTCTCCCCTACATGCTCTACCCAGGCTCCAGCTCAACCGGGGGGCTCATTTCCTTCCCCACTTTTGCTCATGGTCTCCCTTTTGCCACAAGGGTCCTTCCTGCTTCCTGTCTCACTCCACACATGCGTTCAATTCATTTGGGGAATATTGGCTGAGCACCTGCCACGTGTCTGAGAGACCTGTGAGTGCGATGGACAGGTTCTGCCTTTCAGGCAGATGGTGAACAACTCAACTTGATAATTGCAGATTCTAGTCACTGCTAAGAAAGCTTCCAGGCCACGTGCCAAGAACGGACTACAGAGGTGAGAGATACGGAGCCCCTCCACATTTCCCTCATCCATTTAGGCCGGTGAGCCCTGCAAGTACCATTTTCTGCTTTAGCGGGGATGTGAAACAAGCTTGAAAATAGCGAGTGCTGGGGAAGCACCATGTGAAACAGGCAAGGATGCTGATGGCCTGCTGAGGTGTGGACCTGTGAGGGGAGACTGGAGAGAAGCACGCCCGCCACTGCAGGAAAGAGCAATCCAGGCAAAGGCCCAGTGGGTTGCAGGCCCTGAGGCAGGTCAGAGCTGGGTGAGCTCCCAGGACACAAAGGAGCCTTGAAGGCTGAGCAGAGGGGTCACACAGAGGCTGCTGTGAGGTGAGGCTGGAGGAATGGGCAAGAGCCTTCCCTTCCCTCCTCAGAGAGCAGCCCACCTCACCTGGGAACTCATTATAAACGCAGGAACTTGTCCCCACCCCAGACCTCCTGAATTATAATTTGCATCTTAGTAAGATCTCCAGGCCATTCATATGCACATGAATATGTGGTTCAAAACTAGGCCATGGAGGACCTTTTAGATCCTGAAAAGGCATTTTAAACCCTTTCTCTCTCTCCTTCAAGGTCAATGTCAAATGCTTATCCCTCTGGGAAGCTGTCCTGATCCCCATAGGCTGTTGGAATTACATCCCTGTAGATGACAAAAATGCACTTGGCCGCAATTACTGGATCACAGGCTCCCTGAGATCAGGGAATATGTCAAAGTCACCTTGCAACCTCCATATCCCTTTGCAACATCTTTCCCATCATGGATAAATTATCAGAAAAACCAAAACCAAAAAACATCACACAGTCATGTACTGGTGCATGTCAGGTGGAGTGATACCATATCAGACAGGACTCTGAACTCTTTCAGGGGAAAGTGATAGAGTCTTAATTCTACTGGCGTAAGCCAAAAAGGAGGAATTTATAATCTCCTATAGCTGAAAAGTAAAGGAGAGTAGCTTTAGGCATGGCTGGATCCAGGTGTTCAAACAATGTACTCAGGAGTCTGTTTTTCTTCATTTCTCTACTTCGCTTCCCTCTAGACCAGCTTTGTTCTTAGGATCAAGTCCAAGTACTGACAAAAATGGCCTCCAGCAGTCCTGGACCTCGACCTATCTTGTGCCAGCCTATAAACCTAAAGAAAAGAAAACCCTCTTTCTTGATATTTACAACTTTTGTCTATCCTTTGGCTCAAGAGGTAGGACTTAGCACCACCTGAGCCAAATGCTGTTATCAGACAGAAAAAGAGAAAGGATGTTGAGGAGGAGGGGAAGCCATTCATTACAGCCATCATGAGACACACCTCAGGATGGAGAAGAATATTTATTAACCTGGGGAAAAATTCATAGGGTCTTGCTAAAAAAAAAAAAAAAAAAAAAGGGTGTTGCCAGACATTACTGTGAAATGACACCATGCGGGGGGATGAAAGCACACTGTTATACTGTTTGCATGCCCAGAATGAAGATAGTGAGGAATATCCATCCTAATAGACCCTGGTAGGACTCAGAGTTTTTCCTTTTTTATATTTTTTGCAACTTTCATATTTCTATGTTGAATATGGCCTACCCTTGCTATCGTTAAGAAATGTACTTTAAAATGAATGTGTGATGGTTATTTTAGTGTGTCAACTTGGCTGGGCCACGGTGCCCAGATATTTGGTCAAACATTATTCTGGATGTTTCTGTGAAGGTGTTTTTGAATGAGGTTAACATTGAAATCAGTGGACTTTGAGGAAAGCACATTACTCTCCATAAAGTGGGTGGGCCTCATCCAATCAGTTGAAGGCCTGAATAGAACAAAGACTGACCTCCCCTGAGTAAGAAGGAATTCTACCAGCACATGGCCTTTGGACTCAAACTGCAACTCTTCCCTGAGTCTCCAGCCTGCTGGCCTAACCTGCAGGTTTTGGATTTGCCAAGCCTCCATAATTCTGTGAGCCAATTCCTTAGAATAAGTTCTCTCTCTCTAAATATATATGTATACACATCCTGTTGGTTCTGTTTCTCTGGAGAACCCTGAGAACCCTGTACAGCATGGTTCCTGACTTCTGTTATGGACTCCCCTGTCAAAAGTCTTACAGCCAGCTGCCCCTTACCAGAAGGCTGGTCTCAGGTAAATCCATTCACCTTCTTGAGCCTGGTTTCCCAGTTTCTCACACAGAGATGACCATTCCAGCCTTGATCGCAGGGTGCGGGGAACAGAGCCAATGATTACTGCTGTGACAGTCCAACCTGAGCTGTCAGTTACCTATTTCTGAAGATGAGGTCCCGCCGTGAATTTCTTTACTTTAGAAGTCAGTGTGAAAAAAAAAAAAAAAAAAAAAGAACAACAAAATCTCTTGATCTGGGAGACTTGTCACCGATAAATAGATAAAAAGAGCTGTCTGTTTTATCTTCACACTTAAAACACCTGCACTGTCAATATATTTCCCAATCTCATTATCAGCACAGAGCACACTGATTTGTGTTTAAATCCGGCAAGACTTTGCTCCCACAAGAAAGGGACCTTCACTTCTTGGGTCACCTCTCTGACTTTGCACTTGCTTTGTGCGCTGAACATCAAATACGGTTTGAAGTGAGAAACTCACTTCAAGCCCCCACTGTCTGAATCATTGCACAGGTTCTAAAAGCGCTGGAAATGAAACGGTCCTCCCTCTTGATTCCAACTCATGCTCATAGGGGCTGCCCTGAAAGGAAGGCCTGCCTTTGTGCCAGATGTGGGTCTCACTGAAGACCCCGGTGAAGTTTCCCAAGGTCCCCAGAGCTGCCCTCGGCCTGTCCAAGTTCTCTTACAGCCTCAGAGATGCTCAAGGTGACCCCAGGGGCTGTTAGTAACTGGAAAGTAACTGAGGCTCATGCTGTCCAGCCCAGGAATTCTCACACCTGTCAGACCCAACAACCACTTCACAGAACAAAAGATTGTAATGCCTCCTCCACAGCGTTGAAATGAAATTCATAGATAATTTTACCTCCCTGCCCACACAACTGAAGAAAGAAAATAAATAGAATGCCCTATCTATAATGTATGAAGGAGAAATAAAAATAAATTTAGAATAAAAACAAAAGTCAATTAGAATGAAACAATGTTCATGCTTTCAATCATTCAACAAATGTTTATGAGTGCCTGTTCCCAGGCAATTCTATAGGCGCTGCATGGTGAGCAAAACCGGCAGAAAGAGGGTTTGAAAATGTTGAGGGTGTGAGTTAACAGCTCAGGCCAGAACTCGCTGGAAGTCTTAATGAACTAATTAGATGCTTGCATTTTCCTGTGTTAATTAACTCCATATTTACTGAATGCTGAACAGGGGGCAGGAGACAAGGCAGTTTTATGGGAGATGGGAAATCAGCAGTGAACAAATCCTTCCCTGCAGAGCGCCATTCCAGGCAGGGGGCGTAAGTCTGAACATAAGAGGGATGTAGAGATCAGGAGCCATCTACTTGAGGAAACTGAAGGAGCTGGAGGCATGGTAGACGTGAGAATAAAAGCTAGGATATCACACATCCCGAAGGAGAGCCTTTGCACTTGGGTGGGAGAGAGAGAGTTGTGGGTCAACCCCAGTCTCGACCCTTGCCTAAATTTAGGGCGAGAATGCTTCACTGGAGCATGAATAGCCAGAAATACATCTGTGTCCTAGAAGATAGCCCCAGGCTTCCCACATCTCAGGCCCTTCGGAAACCCAGACCAAACACCGCCCCCCAGGCATCGTCCCCACTCCCACGTCATCGACTCTGCCCTTGCTTTTCCCTCTCCCTAGAATGTTCTTTCCCCAGGCATCCTTCTGGACTCACTCCTTCACTTCCCTGAACCTGTGCTCGTGACGCCCCTCAGAGAGGCCGTCCCCATCCACCGCGCACAAAAGCGCTCTGTCCCCACTGTCAAAACCCTCCCTCTTACTGTGCTTCATTTTTCACTCATTGCTCCTCGAAGGTATGTTACATGTTCACTAGTTAGCTTGTTTTGTTTTTTTGAATTTTATTTTATTTTTTTTATGCAGCAGGTTCTTATTAGTCATCCATTTTAAACACATGAGTGTATACGTGTCAATCCCAATCTCCCAATTCATCACACCACCACCCCCCACCACGGCTTTCCCCCCTTGGTGTCCAGATGTTTGTTCTCTACGTCTGCGTCTCAGTTACTGCCCTGCAAACCGGTTCATCTGTACCATTTTTCTAGGTTCCACATATATGCGTTAAGATACGATATTTGTTTTTCTCTTTCTGACTTACTTCACTCTGTATGACAGACTCCAGATCCATCCACGTCTCAACAAATGTAGCTTGTTTGTTGATCATCTGTCTCTCACTCAATCAACACTCCTTTAGGGCAGGAACTTTGCCTATTTGGTTCATTGCTGTGACTTCAGCACCTAGGACAGTGCTTCACACATAGTAGGGTCTCAATAAATGTGAGTCAGTTGTGACTTATATCCAGTGATGTGCTGGAGCCAGTCACAGCTTGTGAGAGTCATACACATCTCGACCCAAATGCAAGTTCAATGATATTGTGTTGGTATCTTAAAATCTGCCATGAAGGGAATATTTACACCATAGAAATTGGCCGGTGCTACATATATGGGGACTTTTTCTCCCTGGAAAGCTGGTTGTTGAGCATTTGCCAGTACATCATTAAACATAAATGAACATGTGCTATTAGAATATGCCTCTGTGGTTAAGAGAGGTAGTTCCCATACAACTCCAAGTAAAACTAACTCATTCGAGGATTCCAGGGACAGTTTCAACCCCAAGTTACTTTTCTGTCATAGGCCGAACAGCTGGATGTTATGTTGCAAGGCTCAAATGTCTTATATATATATATATATTTTTTTCTCTGCACACTGTTACTGATATAAATGTGCAAATGTGTTCTTAATGACATTAGAGCCCTCTCATCCAAGGGGTAACATTTTCCTTTTTGCCTTAGTAATTAAAAAATGCCAATTGCTACTTATTAAAATAGGAAAGTAGATAAATAGTTGTGATAATTACCGCATTTTTCTTTTCAGAGAAAACGGCAATACTGTATGCAGTCATTTTCGATAAATGTAGAAAATAAGCAAGTATTGCTGGAGCTATTCATTATGAATCTCTATTCCCAGTCTTACTTCTGTAAACACCATTCATTGTTTAAAATAATCAATTTTGAAAGGGCAGGACAAACTTGTCATTACTGATTGATGGGCCCCTCCGACAGAGACACACAAGTCAGCCGGGGTAGGTAGTTAGCTGGTTGTCTCAATGCTGATTGTGAAAACAAGTTTGAAAAGATTACCTTTTCCACCATGAAAAAAGCCAAAAAGAGCAAGAAAAATCTAGCATGTCTCTCGGTGTACCAACCAGAGGCAGCTGCAGTTTTGGAGATTTAATTAAGAAATGTGCAATGGATGGATGTTTGGGGGTTGACTTTGTGTCCATTCAGCCCACAAGTGCTTCTTTCATGTCTAACCTTGATTGAACCACGCTTCTCAGAAAGTCTGGCCCTGAAGGAAAATAAATTCCACTGGATTCGAATGGAGCCATTAACATCTCCCTTCTCGGGTCCTGAAACATTTGCTTTAAAACACACACATTCATCTCAGTTCTATCAGGAGGCGGCCAGCTTTTACCTCGGAAGGAGATACATCTGCCCCACTCTCCCCGCCCCTGTATGCTGCCTGCTTCCCCAGGCAGGGCTGAGCTGCTGGGAAACAGGAAAGAGGACAAGGGGAGAGGGGAGAGAAGTCCCATGGCTCCATACTAAGTCATGACTAACCCCAAACCCCTGCTCCCTCCCGGAACTCACTTTTTGATCTGAACTTTCATACTATCAATGATCAACTATCATACTATCAACTATCAACTTTCATACTATCAACGATCTGAACTTTCATACTATCAACGATCGGAGAAAGATTATTGGCGCAATATCAGAGATTTGTGTCTAAACCCTGGCTCAGTCATTTGGGCAAGTCACTCTCCTTTTCTCAGTCTTCATCCCTCTGGGACCAGTAGTTCCCAGTTGGGGTACTCTTCCCTATGGGGTGCTCTGGAGATCTGTGAGAGCATATTTGATGATCACAATGACGGGGGACACCATTAGCATGAGTGGGCATTGGCAAGGATACCAGATGTCCCGCCACGCTCAGGACAGTCTTATATAATGAAGACTTATTCCACATCCCATGGGACTTTCAAAGGCCCCACCGCATATTCCTGTGTCTGTGTGATCTCTTAAGTTGACTTTGCTTCTCCAGACCTTACTTCCCTCATCTCTAGTGAGAAGTATTGTTCTCGAGGTTCAGGCCCATGTGGACGGTGTAGGAGTCTGTGAGAATGATTAAAATAAGTATGTTCATTTACAACAAATCTTTCTTGAGCACCAACGATGTACCAGCTGCTGTGTTGCGTGCTGGGACCCAGCACTGAGTCAGACATGGGTCTTGTCTGCGTGGGGTTCATAGTCCAGTGTATTCAAATCTGTAATCCTAGTAAGGATGTTATGCCCCCAGATTATCAACATTCAATCTCCATTTATCAGTTTCCCATTAGGTGCTGGGCACTGAACTAGTACTAGAGATTCCATGAGAGGTAAGACAGATCCCCGTCCCTAAGGCGCTCACCATTAGCGGGCGTGATAAGCAAGTAAACGATAAGCCAGGCACACAACGCATATGATAAACCCTATGATACAGGCTTGCGAGCTACAAGATAAGAGCTACCATTTAGCACACACTACTATGTGCCAGGCCTAGGAGAGGTACCTTGCATACATTTCATCCTTTTAGCCTCACAACCACCTCGCAAAGTAAGCCCATGTGTGTGTGCCACCATTACCATTTTTACCATTTTCACCTAACACCTGTTTTGCATTTACTCAATATTTTTAACCTTCTCAATTTATTAAATCAACCTGTCTCAAGTAATAATATCTCTGAAATCATAAGACTTGTGAGTGAGTTTTCTGTGCATGTCTACATTTTTTCTAATACCTATAAAATAAGTGGGTAACAATGTAAAGTTTATAACCATTTAGATACCATCTAAATCATCTTGATTATCAGATACTGGGTATGTGAGTCAGGGCAGGGGATGCTGGGTAGGTGAGTCAGGGTAGGGAACGCTAGTTGCTATAGAAACAACATGGTCTAGGTTTATTCCTTGTTCATGTCACAGTTTTGTGTAGGTTGGGAGGTGGGGATTCTCCACCAAGTCACTCAGGGACCCAGGCTTCTTCCATCTAAAGGTCCCGTCATTCCCTGGAGCCTCAGGGCCTCCCCTGGATCCTTTGCATCCAGCTGGCATATGCGGGAAGGGAGAGCATCACATCCCATTGGCCAGAATTCCTCTATATGACCCCACCTAAGAGCATGGAACCCTGGGATATGAGGTTTGCCCATGGATCCAGGGGGGAAGGAAAACAGGTTTAGTGAAGATCTAGCATGGTCTCTGCTACAGTACAGTAAGATTCTTACTTGGGAAGCACTAAGGTAAGCATTTCCACTCTACAAATGAGGAAATGAAACATTAAGTTCCCTGACCCAGCTTACACAGGTATCAAGAGGTAAAGTTTGGACTCAAGCCCAAGCCAAGGCTGTGATAAAGCCACCACCACCGTGCTACACGAGGATTCTCACAGCTCTTCTTTGGCTCAGAGCTCGCTCCTGACCTGCAGGACCGCACATCAGAACTTCCACAGATGTCCTCACCTTGCTGTCCCACGGGTACCTCTAATAAATGTATCCTGAACCCAGGCCACCATTTCTCTCCACATCCCCAGCCTTGGCACCTTCTCCTTCTGAATTTCCTGTTTCAGTAAATGAGTCTGCTGACCAAGCCAGAAAACTAGAACTTATCCTAGAATTCTCCTCTCTCGGAATGCTTTCAGCTGCAGGTAACAGAAAACCCAACTCACTGGCTTAAACCATTAGGAAATAGTCCATTTCATATAAAAACAAGCCCCCAAATGCAGCAGCTCTAGGACTGGTTAATGTGGTGGAGCAAACACAGCACCGAGGACCCAAGTTCCTCTGTCTTTCCACTGGGCCACCCTCAGCCTGTTGACTCAGTCTCTTAGCCTGACACCCCTCATGCTCCCAGGACGGATGGCTTCCCAGGTTCCAGGTCACACAAGCAGACAACAATGTCCAGAGGCAGAAAAGGAAAGTTTCCCCTCAGCATTCTCTTCTAAAGAGCAAAGAAACCCTTCACAGACGTGCCCCAGTGGAGATCTCCTTCACATCCCACTGGCCAGGATTTCGTCGTATGTCCATTCCTAAGCCAGTCATGGGCAAAGGGAATGGAATCATAAGAACGGCTGAGATTAACAATGATTCACCTTCTGGGGTCCTGTAGAGACCCAGTCTCTCTGGTCGCACTGGCCACCTGTTACCAGAACCAAAATGGTGCTCTTTGGGCAAGAAAGATGAGGGAGTGGATAAGCAGTATACAATGTCTGCACAGTTCCTTTTTCCTAACCCCAACGCCCTACCAATCACCACCGCCTGCCAGTTTTGCCTCCTTCATTTCTCTTGGTTCCATGCCTTACTTATGGTCACCATCTAGGCTATCATAATTCAAAACCTCAGTAGGCTGGCAATCTTCTACTGACAGGGAATAACTTTGTTAACATATAAATAAATACTTCTCAAATGCTAAAACTTAAAGATTCTTTCTGTTAAATGGTTTGTACTGTCAATTTCTTCCAGCAAATCTTTTCCTTATAGAGATAAAAAGATGAAATTATCCCAGTTTTTGCATAAACTTAAAAAAAAACTCCAAAAATGAGACACCAGAATTAATAGGTTGGTACTGGATTTGATGTTCTCAGTTTCTAGAAATAATTGTGACTAAAATTATTACAGAATCCGATTTCTGAAGCTGCATTAACATTTTTTAAGTGGTTCATGGGAGAGCATTTAGATTATAGATATTGTAGCTAACTACCATTTGAAACATGATCACAGAAACAGAAATATGTGTGTATTGTACATATCCAAAACCAAACTGACTATTTGTCAACCAGAAAACTCTTCTATCTACACTCATCTTATGATATGATTAGTGATCATTTTTTCTTCCAGTTGCCCAGACCAAAAGCCTTGTGTATTAGTTATACATTGCTGCATAATCAATTATCCCCAAACATGACAATTTAAAACATACATGTATTATCTCTCAGTTGCTGTGGGTGAGGAATCTGGACATGGATTAGCTGGGCCCTCAGCTTTAGGGTTTCTCGCAGGATATAATCACAGTATCAGCAGGCACTGCGGTCTCATCTCAAAGCTCAAAAGGGGAAGGACCTGCCTTGAGCTCACAAGGTTGCTGGCAGGATTTGATTCTTCACGGGTTGTTGGACTAAGGGCTTCAATTCCTTGCTGGCTGTTGGCCAGGGGCTGCCCTCAGATCCTTGCCATGTGGACCTTGCTTCATTGAAGCGTGCAAGCTGAGAGGGCAACAGAGAGAATATGCCAGCAAGAGGAAATCATAATCTTTTGTAGCCTAATCACAGAAGTGCCATTCCATCGACTTTGCCATATTCTAGTCATTAGAAACAAGTCACTAGGTCCACCCCCGACTCAAGAGGAACAGAATTACACAGAGACGTGACTACCAGGAAGCGGGGACCAGAAGGGGCCTGTCTCACCTTGGAATACTCCCCAGTTTTTCTCCTTCTCTTACACCCTATATCCAATCCATCAGGCAACCCAATAGGCTGTCTCTTCAAAACAACACACCCAGAATCCCTCAGTTGTTTGCTCAAATGTCACCTGTTGAGTGATATTTGATCATCTGACTTAATATCGCAACCAACCCATTAATACACACATACTCTCATCCTCTTCCTTTATGTTTCTTTATAGATCACCATCAGATATTCTAGATATCTTAATGATTTTTAAAATTCTCTCTCTCCCCACCTTAGTACATAAGCTACCTGAGCAGGGATTTTTATCTGTTTTGTTTGCTGCTATATTCCCCATGCCTAAAGCAGTATAAAAATATTGTTGAATGAATGAATATCAGAATACATGGAAATGTGTTATCTTCTTTTAAAAGCTCAGTACCGTAAGAAAAACTTATTCAAAGATTTGCAAAGATTCCATCCTCTCTATGCACAGAGGTGTGGATTCTATTGGGTTTCCAAAGTGCTCTAGTTGTTTCACTAGGCTCCCAAATCAAGCCCGTCACAGCTCTGACTCCCTACCAAAGCCAGATGGGACAGAGAGAGGAAAATGCCTTATTTCAGCCCCCAAATTCTAGGGTGGTCTCTAATTTAACCTTGAAAACCACACTACATGGGCTCCTGGGCTAAAACTACAGGGGACATTCTACCGAGAGAGCCTTCAACTCCGAAGACCCTGCCCATCAACGGGCAGACCATGGTCATGGGTGGACAGCAGTGGAAAGCAGCCTAGGACAGAAGGAACTGGCTGTATTTTTCTGCCTAATGATCAATGGCCATGAGGCTCAAGGAACTCTTTGTAAAGTGGAGCTTCTCAAACTTTTCCACATCAGTATCCCTCAGGGCAGCTGAAAATGAATGCTCAACCCTGGGGGCTTCGGGGGCGGGGTTGGGGGGTGTCTAGTCTGAAGCAGACCAGGAAGCCGGAAATGCATCTGCTAATTTTAATTTTCCCTTTAAAAAAATTCATCTAGATTTCACATTTTCCTCAGTAACACAGTCGCATTTAATTCTTTTTTTTGCATCTGATTAATAGAAAACTAATGCTTTAAATTACTTATAAGTTTCCTAAAAATTTCTGCCTTTTTTTTTTTTTTTTTTGGTCAATGCTAAATTACCAAGACTGTAAATTTCAGAAAATTCAGGCTGAACTGAAGGGAGTGCCTGCTGCATAGCAGATTCAGGACCCAGGCAATTTCTTTTCCTGGTTTTTGAGAATTCAGATGCTCATAAAGATGTGGGTTGTAGAAGTCAGATGGCAGATGGCGGTAGGGAAGTCACAGGAGACAGTGCTGCTGTGGGCGGCAGGGAGTGAAGAAGCCTCCTGCACCTCTTTGGGGTTCCTGTCTTGAGACAGTCTACGAGCATCCTCTTGCTGAGAGGGCAGGAAGCTTGGGTCAGACAATGGGCTTTAAGGTCTCTGATCCCAGTCTCTTTTTTCAATGGTTGTTTTTACCTCAGAAAAAAACAGGTTTCAAAAGAAATTTTCCACGAACAAAGATGACTGATTCTTTTGTTCTTGTTTTATCACTGAGGTTGTAACTTTTGTCACCTGTAAATGAATTAATCCTTCAAAGATTCAGTCTTCGTGATCAACTGCAGGTACCCATGTCTCAAATTTCACTGCCATCATATCAATCTTGTCATGTGTGTAAAAGCAGTAAAATAATATAAAATTTACCCTAATTCAGGCTTTTTAAAAATCTGCTAAGTAAAGTCAACTTAGGAGGTAGCCTTTACCATCAGGTCAAATACTGAATCCACATTTTTGTCCTCATGTCTACTTAATCCTTTGAAAAGAAGAATAATTCAACCCCGAATTTGATCCCTGAACACTGGGACCGTCTCTTTCTCTGACAAAGGCAGCAAATATCTGTGCAAAAGTCTTCATTAAAGTCACTCCCCATTTCCATGTCATGTGGAAAAAGATGAGCAGCCAAACAGCTTTTGTTTCTGCTCTGTTCAATGTTCATTGGATGCAAGGAGAAAACCGAGAGAAACTCTCTGATGTGAGATGCTTGTGGTAAAATGAGGCAGTGCTTGCTGGGGGGTTCAGGGTGAGAAATAACCTTGATGTAGACTTACCTCTACTGCCCTTTTGCCTGTCACACACTTGACCTTGTCTTTGCAACATATTTGCACCTTTTTCCCCTAATTAATTCTATGCTCCCTCAAATGCTAAAATACCAATCCAGTTGAAAACACTTCACCAGTTACTACCTGACACATTGTACATGTACACCCTTCTACGTGAGATCCTGTGGTGAGGCATCTGAGCCTGGACCCTGGAGCTGACTGCCTGGGTGGGAACCCCACCCAGCTTTACCAAACTCTAGTCATGTGACCTTATCTCCCAAGTGCCTCAGTTTGCTCATCTGTAAAACAGACTAAAAATCAGGAGGATTTGAATGAGTTAGTGGGTATAAATTTTTTTTTTAAAGATTGGAGCGTTTTATCTATCTATCTATCTATCTATCTATTTATTTTTGGCTGCGTTTGGGTCTTCGTTGCGGGGCGCGTGCTTCTAATTGTGGTGGCTTCTCTTGTTGCAGAGCAGGGGCTCTAGGCGCACATGCTTCAATAGTTGTGGCTCACAGGCTCCAGAGCGCAGGCTCAGTAGTTGTGGCGCACGGGCTTAGTTGCTCCGTGGCATGTGGGATCTTCCCGGACCAGGGCTCGAACACATGTCCCCTGCATTGGCAGGCAGGTTCTTAACCACTGCACCACAAGGGAAGTCCCGGCTATAAATTGTTAATGCCTGGCAAGCAGGCAGTTCTGTATGTGAGGTGTTCCTTCATTTCACTGTATCTAAGATGCCATCAGTTGTAAGAAGCACCATTGTTTTATGTACAACTAAGAAAGAAAAAAAAATGCTGCCAATTAAGCTATGACGCAATGCTCTTAACATTTTTATTTTAGGTTTATCAAAAGTACTTGTTTAGGTATATCACATGTCGCCCTTGGGCCCACCTAAAGAGGAAGGTATAAGTGAAAAAAAAATTGGTTAAGTTATTCTCGAAAACTTCTTCACAGAGACCAAATCTTCTTAGTGATTTTCAGCTCAAGGCTGCCAGGGCGCATATTTTCAACCCGAAATAGCCTTCCAGGCAATCAGTGGCTTGATGAGGGAGTGTTTCTTTTAAGGGTGCTACTCTCTGGATCTGTCAGGCAATGACAACCGTGTTATGACTTGACACTTTGATCATAAGACATCCCAATTACACTGCTGCTAAAAGTGTGTGTACAGGGGGGCAGGGGTTGTATCTTAGAATCAATGAAAATATTTTAATAGTATTGCATTCTCATTATAAATAGAACAAAGTGTATAAAAATGGTTGAATCATCAAAGTCCAGACCTTCATCTAATTGTAAAGAACTGTTAACCTCCGTCAGAATCTCAACCTGTTGCTTAAATGCATCTTTTGAGCACATGCAATTTGTCATTCCATGAGGGCACAATTTTCAGCTCAGCTGCTTAATTTTGACCCCAATCAGGTGCACGTAAATCTTTACCAAAGTTTCTTCTGGATTTGCAGGTCACAAGTCATTTTTTAAATTGAGATATAATTGAAATGTAACATTATATTAGCATCAGGTTACAATATAATGATTCAATATTTGTGAAATATATTGTATTTCATAATACAGTGTATATACTGTGAAATGATCACCACAGTAAGTCTAGTTAACATAAAATTTTTTTTCTTACGATGAGAACTTTTAAGACTACTCTCATAGCAGCTTTCAAATATACATACATTACATCCCCATGACTTACTTATTTTTTTTGTTTGTTTGTTTTTTTTTTTTTTTTTTTTTTTTTTGCTGTACGCGGGCCTCTCACTGCTGTGGCCTCTCCCGTTGCGGAGCACAGGCTCCGGACACACAGGCTCCGCGGCCATGGCTCGCGGGCCCAGCCGCTCCGCGGCATGTGGGATCCTCCGGGATCGGGGCACGAACCCTAGTCCCCTGCATCGGCAGGCGGACTCTCAACCACTGCGCCACCAGGGAAGCCCAGACTTACTTATTTTATAACTGGAAATTTGTATCTTTTGATCCATTTCACCCTCCCATCCCCACACCCACCTCCGGCCTCTGAGCTCCGTGTTTTGTTGTGTTTTTTAGATTCCACGTGTAAGTGAGATCATACCGTGTTTGTCTTTCTCTGTTGGACTTATTCACTTGGCATACTGCCCTGCAATCCATCTATGTTACTGCAAATGGGAAAGATTTCGTTCTTTTTTATGGCTGAACAATATTTCATTGTGTACATATACAAGAATTTCTTAATCTGTTCGTCCATCACTTAGGCTGCTTCCATGTCTTGGCTATTATAAATAATGCTGCAATGAATGTGGAGATGCCTATATCTTTTTGAATTAGTGCTTTCATTTCCTTCTGATAAATACCCAAAAGTGGACTTGTTAGATCATATGGTAGTTCTAGTGTTAATTGTTTGAGGAGCCTCCATACTGTTTTCCGTAGGGGTTGAACCCATTGACCTTCCCACCAACAGGGCACAAGGGTCCTCTACACCGTCTCTAACACATTATCTCTTGTCTTTTCGATAATAGCCACATTCACCTCTAGGTATGAGGTGACATCTCATTGTGGTTTGTATTTGCATTTCCCTGATGATTAGGGATGGTGGATACCTTTTCATGTACCTGTTGCCCATTTGTATTCAGATCCTCTGCCCATGTTTTAATAGGATTGTTTGTTTCTTTTCACTATTGAGTTGTTCGGGTTCTTTATATATTTTGGAGATTAACCCTGCATTGGATATATAATTTGCAAATATCATTGTCATTTTTCATTTGGATGTTTGATTACGTATCCGAAGGAAAAGGAAGCAAGCACAGTGTTGATTCTCTTCAGATGGTCTCTTCTCTTTATCCCCTCTAGGTTTGCCCACAATTCCAGGGCACACCCCCTAAAATGTAGCCAAACACTGGTTCTGAAATCTAGTGCCTATACAGTCACCTGGAGAGCTTGGTAAAAATGTACATACAAAGACCATCCCCAGGAACTGGACTAAAGCAGACTCTGAAAGTGAGATCCAAGAATTTATATTTAAAAAACTGGCTCCTCCCCATGATTCTGACATAAGCTAAGTTTGAGGGTCGCAGCTCTAGAAAAAAAGACGGTAGGAAAAGATGGGCAAAAGATGGGACAAAGGACATGCGGGGGAGAGGAGCATAAGGAAAGTTGTTTCTACAGAGCAGAGTTTCCAAAAGTTGCTCTTTTTTTTTTTTTAATTGGAGTGTAGTTGCTTTAAAACGTTGTGTTAGTTTCTGCTGTACAGCAAAGTGAATCAGTTATACGTACACATATATCCCCTCTTTTTTAGATTTCCTTCCCATTTAGGTCACCACAGAGCATTAAGTAGAGCTCCCTGTGCTATACAGTATGTTCCCCTCAGTTGTCTATTTTATACATAGTATCAACAGTGTATATATGTCATTCACAGACTCCCGATTCATCCCACCCCCTCTTCCCCCCTCTTCCCACCCATAAGTCTGTTCTCTACATCTGTGTCTCTATTTCTGCTTTGCAAATAAGTTCATCTGTACCATTTTTCTAGATTCCACATATAAGCGATATTATATGATACTTGTTTTTCTCTTTCTGACTTACTTCACTCTGTATGACAGTCTCTAAGTCTATCCACATCTCTGCAAATGGCACTATTTTGTTCCTTTTTATGGCTGAGTAATATTCCATTGTATATATGTACCACATCTTCTGTATCCATTCCTCTGTTGATGGACATTTAGGTTGCTTCCATTAGGTTGCTATTGTAAACAGTGCTGCAATGAACACTGAGATGTATCAAAAGTGGCTCTTTTTAACAGCTTTTTTTTGGGGGGGGGTATAGTTACTTTACAATGTTGTGTTAGTTTCTGCTGTACAATGAAGTGAATCAGCTATATCCCCTCCCTCATGGACCTCCCTCCCACACACACTCCCCATCCCACCCATCTAGGTCACCACAGAGCACTGAGCTGAGCTCCCTGTGCTATACAGCAGGTTCCCACTAGCTATCTTTTTTAAACATGGCAGTGCACATACATTAATCCCAATCTCCCAATTCATCCCACCCTCCACTCCCCACCACACTGTGTCTACATGTCTGTTCTCTACGTCTGCGTTTCTGTTCCTGCCCTGCAAATAGGTTCATCTGTAGCATTTTTCTAGATTCCACATATATGCGTTAATACACAATATTTAAAGTACTATATTGACTTTATAGTGTTGTTAAAATGAGATGAAAGCTGTGGAGAAGTCATGGAAAGGGCTGAGGTTAAGATGCTTTCTGTTTTCATCAAAAGCCCAATCCCAGCCGTGTTAAACAACTGGGAAATACGTTGGCCCACCCAGGAGGAGGGCAGGAGTTTGGGCCAGCACCTCGCTGAGATCCTGAGGGACCTTGTCCCTTTCCGTCCCTCCACTCTGCCACACATAGCATCCCTCTGAAGGCTGGGACCCTCGAGAGCGGAGGGTGACTGCCAGGGAAATCGGGATAATATGCTCACCAAGCAGGGCCTGGAAAATGGCAACCAGTTGGTTCGCCTGTTCAGAAATTACTGCAGGGGGGTCTTTAGAGAAAATAAAATATATAGAGTCCACTGTAGAACAGTTTAAAGTGTATTTTTAACTACTCAAAATCCCAGCAGCCATACAAAGTAATTATTTCCATTTATTAATAATGGCCTTCTAATTTTAATTCTTATAAATCCACATAATGTTTACATAGTTATAATCACAGCATATATATATACACACCCACACAGAGTTTTGTGCATAATTTTTTTCTCTTAATATTATTCTCTAAACCTTTCTTCATGTTTTATAGTTACCATATAATTTTAAGTAACAGCAGGGCATTTTTTTATTGATACACCAACACATACTTAACCAAATTCTACAGTTTCTTCGAGTTGTTCACTGTTACAGGTAATGCCGTGATGAAAATCTTTGGCATATGGCATTTTTACACACCTACGGCTTAAGGGGTTTTCCTTTTCATTCCTGTCCTGTGGAAGAGAGAACGTTCCCTGGAGTCTCTCACAACCTGCTCTCCTCACTAGGTGACATCATTAAGGTACAGAGTGTGAGATGGGAAAATTATCCTGGGTTATCTGAGTGGGTCCAAGGTCAAAAGGATCCTTAAAAGAGGGAGGAAAGGGACTTCCCTGGAGGTCCCGTGGTTAAGACTCCACGCTTCCATTGCAGGAAGCAGTGGAGTCTGCAGGGCATGAGTTCAATCCCTGGTTGGGGAACTAAGATCCCGCAAGCCATGCAGCCAAAAAAAAGAGGGAGGAAAGAGGATGGGAGTTAGAAGCAAGAGGTTGGAGGGATGTGAGAACAGGGTCACGAGTCAAGGAATGTGGGTGGCCTCTGGAAGCCAGGGAAACAAATTCTCCACAGAAGTTTCCAGAGAGAATGCTGCCAACACCTTGATCATAGACTTCTGGCCACCAGAACTGTAAGAGAATAAATCTGCACTGTTTTAAGCCACAAAGTTTGTAGTCATTTGTTACAGCAGCAGCAGAAAACAGATACATCCACTGCTCGGGTTGGGGTGGGAAAGGCATAAAAACTAGTAATAAGAGTGACAATAAAAATAACTGCTAACAGCCGCCGAGGGCTTACACTGTCCTGCACGTCAACCTAGATTAAAGCCACAACACTATGACATGGGTGTCAGCCTCTCCACGTGGCAGATGTGAACCTGAGGCTCACAAAGGTTAAGGAACTGTGCAAGGTGGCACAGCCTGTGAGTGGTAGTCAGGATTTGGACTTAGTCTAGAATCTAGAAAAGATGCTGCACAAGACTTGCCCAAGGTGCACAGTTAGTGGCAGAGGCAGGAACAACCTCAGCATCCCAACGGATGCCAGAGGACCAGAGGACTCCTTCTTCAAGGGCTGAAAAAAAAAAGGGGGGACTTCCCTGTGGCCTGGTGGTTAAGACTGTGCATTTCCAGGGCAGGGGGCATGGGTTTGATCCCTGGTTGAGGAATTAGGATGGGAGGGGGACGGTGAGGGGCCAGGCCTGGAAGGGGACCGGGGTAGATTCTTCAGGATCCTGCTTCAGGACTGGCGGGGGGGGTGGGGGTGGTCACTGCTCCCTAACCAGACAGAGGCTGCCGGTGGACACTCCCCTCTCCGCAGCTGCCCTTTGGTGCTTCTGACATCTCAAAGACAGCTCCACCCTCTAGAGCTTTAGCACCTTTGTCTGCAAGGAAATCTGAGGAAGTGCTGCAAACTCCACCAGCCCAGTGCTCCTGGGGTCTCTGCAGGCTCTGGACTCTAGAGCTCATCTCACTGAAAGGACAAAACACCCCACAGCCCTGTCTTGCTAAGCTGAGCATCTTGGGAGCCACCATTGGCCACTGCAAGCAAGTGTGCATTCTGAGCGCCACCTAGTGGTGCCCAGGGTCCCCAGCGTTTCTTCCGAAACCTGGTCAGAGGAAGGGGCTCCAATGATCTCCCTTCCTCTGAGGTCGCTCTAGGGAGGCTTGGAGGACTTAGAGGATCTCCAGCCCTCTCGGATTCCAGGACACTTGAGAGAAGCCCAAGGCCAGCTGCTTCCCTGAAACTCTGTGAGCTTACATTGGGACTGTCGCATCCTGGGCTCTGCCTGAGGGTCCAGGATGCTGGTTCTGGGTTGACACACAGGATAATGCTTTTTGTCATTTATCAGCTCTGTGACCTGAATGAGGGTAGGATAGGTGTGTGGGGGAATCAGCATCTCATTTCAATGTGAGAGGAACTAATAGAGGAAAGTGAATTTTAAAAAGCCATTGAGAATTCACATTATTTAACAACTTCTTAGATAAAATGGGCCAATTCTTTGAAAAACACAAATGACTACAATTCATTCAATATGAACTAGATAATTTGAATATGCCTACAACTGTTAAGGAAACTGAATTTGTAATTTAAAAGCTCCCCCCAAAAGAAGTCTCTAGACCCAGATGCTTTCACTGGAAGGTTCTATCAAATGCTTAAAGAAAAAATAACACTACATATATTCTTTATCAAAAAAAAAAATACAAGGACTTCCCTGGTGGCGCAGTGGTTAAGAATCTGCCTGCCAGTGGAGGGGACATGGGTTCAATCCCCAGTCCGGGAAGATCCCACATGCCGCGGAGCAACTAAGCCCATGTGCCACAACTACTGAGCCTGTGCTCTAGAACCCATGAGCCACAACTACTGAGCCCGCGTGCCACAACTACTGAAGCCCGCGCACTTAGAGCCTGTGATCTACAACAAGAGAAGCCATTGCAATGAGAAGCCTGTGCACCACAATGAAGAGTAGCCCCCGCTCGCCACAACTAGAAAAAGCCCGTGCGCAGCAACAAATAACCAACGCAGCCAAAAATAAATTAATTAATTAATTTTAAAAAATACAAGAGGAGGGAACACTTTCCAATTCACTTTAGGAAGCTAGTATTATCCTAGTATTACTCTGATATCAAAACCCGACAAAGGGAGTACAAAATAAGAAAACTACAGATCAATACTCCTCATGAATTTAGATTCAAAAACCCTTAATGAAATATTAGCAAGAGGAACTCAGCAATATATACAAAGAATTGTACACTGTGACCAAGTGTGGTTTATCCCAAGGATGCAAGTCTGATTCAATATTTGAAAATCAATTAGTGGAATCTATTAACAGGCTAAAGGAGAATAATCACATGATCATATAAGTTGATGCAGAAAAAGCATTTGACAAAATTCAATGCCCATTAATGATAAAAAAAAACGCAGAAAAATGAGAATAGAGAAATATTTTCTTAATAAAGAATATCTACCAAAACCCCCACAAAACTCTACTTAATGGTGAAAGACTGAATGCTTTCCACTTAAAACTGGGAACAAGACAAAGACATCTACTCTTACCACTCTTATAATAGTGCTGTAAGTTCTAGCCAGTGAATTAAGGCAAGAAAAGGAAATAAAAGGCATGCAGACCAGAAAGGAAGATGTGTTTGCAGATGACATGATTATCCAGGTTTAAAATCACCAAGGAATCTACAAAAATATACTCAAACTAATAAGTGGGCTTAGCAAAGACACAGATTACAAGATAAATATACAAAAATCAGTTGTATTTCTATATACTAGTAAGGAACACATGGACATCAAAATTTTGAAAACAATACCATTTACATTTGTTTACAAAAAGATGGAATACTTAGGTGTAAATCTAACAAAACATGTATAGGGCTCCTCTGCTGAAAAACACAAAATATTTAGGAAAGAAATCAAAGAAGATCTAAATACATGAAGAGACATACTATGTTCATGGATTGGCAAGCTCCATATAGTAAAGGTGTCAATTCTCCCCAATTTGATATACAGGTTTAACCCAATTCCTGTCAAACTCCTAGCAAGATTTTTGTAGATACAGACAAGATTATTCTAAACTTTATATGAGAAAGCAAAGGAACTAGAATACCTAAATCAATTTTGAAAGAGAAGAACAGAGTGTAGGAATCAGTCTACTCAAATTTAAGACTTAAAAAGCAAAAGTAATCAAGAGTGTGTAGTGTTGGTGGAGGAATAGACACATAGATCAATGGAATAGGATAGAGAGCCCCAAAATAGATCCATAAAAAGATGCTCAACTGATTTTTGGCAGGTGCAAAAGTAATTCATTAGAGGAAAGATAGCCTTTTCAATACATAGTGGTAGTGGAATTGGGCTTCCATAGACAAACAAACAAACCTAAAACACAACCAAAAGAAAAAATACCCCTCAACCTAAACTATACACTTAATACAAAAATAACTCTAAATGGATCATGGATTTAAATGCAAAACATAAAACTGTCAGGAAAAGACAGGAGAAAATCTTCGGGATTGGGTTTAGGCTAATTTAATTTTTAAAAATACAAAACACGGGACTTCCCTGGTGGCACAGTGGTTAAGAATCTGCCTGCCAATGCAGGAGACACAGGTTAGATCCCTGGTCCAGGAGCAACTTAGTTGCCGTGGAGATACTAAGCCTGTGCGCCACAACTACTACGCTTACACTCTAGAGCCTGCAAGCCACAACTACTGAAGTCCGCACGCCTAGAGCCCGTGCTCCACAGCAAGAGAAGCCACCGCAATGAGAAGCTCATGCACCGCAACGAAGAGTAGCCCCCGCTCGCCGCAACTAGAGAAAGCCCATGCTCAGCAACGAAGACCCAACACAGCCAAAAATAAATAAATAAATTAATTAATTAAAAAATATATAAAACACACCCACACAATAACCTATTTCAAATAAAGCAGAAAGCATTTTATTTTCTTCACCTTCCCATTTGCTGCTCATCCCTACAGTGATGATGAAATCACATGAGAAACTTTTTTAAACTACCAAAGCCCAAGTTCCATTCCCAGAGATTTGATTCACTCAATCCAGGGGAGGGCCTGAGCATCTGTATCTTGGAAAACTCCCCAGGTGATGCTACGTGCAGCCAGGTTGAGAACCACTTTGTGAAATGAAGAGTTCTCCCCTTGCTTCTCCAAGGATGGGCCAACCAACCAGCAGTATCAGCCTCATCTGGGAGCTTGTTAGAAATGCACATTCTCAGGCCCCACCCCATACCTGCTGGATCAGAGACAGCCATCTGTGTTTTAAGAAGCCCTCCCGACCGACTGGAGAGGTGGGAGGGAGAGAGACTCAAGAGGGAAGGGATATGGGAACAGATGTGTATGTATAACTGATTCACTTTGTTATAAAGCCGAAACTAATACACTATTGTGAAGCAATTATACTCCAATAAAGTTGTAAAAAAAAAAAAAAAAAGAGAGAGAAGCCCTCCCTCCATGTGGTTCTGATGTCCACTCAAGTTTAGGAGCCTCTGCCTCAGTAGACAAATTCTGATAACAGGAGCCACTGATTCACAGACAAGTAGATACATCTGGTTAAAAAGCATCGAAAGCATCGTTCAACCTCCCTGATGATCAAAAGAAAGGCAACATAAAAACAGCAGTCAAGGGAGTTCTCTGGTGGCCTAGTGGTTAGGATTCTGGGCTTTAACTGCCGTGGCCTGGGTTTAATCCCTGGTCAGGGAGCTGAGATCTCGCAAGCCACATGGCACAGCCAAAAAAAAAAAAAAAAAAAAAAAAAAGTCAAGTGAGCAAATTTACAAGTAAATCAAACAGAAGTTAATAATCCATGCTTCCCCTTTCACACAGCTAGGGTAACCAATAACCAACCATCCCAGTTTGCCCAGGACTGAGGGGGGTTCCCAGAATTGGGGACTTAGTGTGCTAAAGCCAGGATGATTTGATAACCCTACACAAGACTCATAGGATCAGTATAATTATTGCTTACTCTCTGCTTTCCCCATTAGACAGTGATCCACAGGGACAAGACTCTGTATGTCTTATAGCCTGGTCCATATCTTTGTATATCAAAATGCTCAATCAATATTTGGAGATGGAAGACAGAAAGGTAGGAACAGAGGGAAAGAGGGAAGGAAAGGGAGAGAGGAAGGAAGATAGACAATTGCTGGGCAGTCACCCCCTCAGCATTTCTCCACCACCAGACACATACAATGATCACAGTTCGGACTGCATCGCATTATAGCTACTTACTTATAGGCCTGTCTCCCTTTATAAGCCCTGAGCTCCTCTTGTGTGTGGACTGTATCCTGTCCACCATCATATAATCAAAGGTGTCAGAGCCTAAGGGTTAGGAGAGTGGGTGCTGAGCTCAGTCTGCCTGGATTCATATCCTAACTCTACGGATTATCAGCTGGGACCTTGGACAAGCTATTTCACCTTTCTCTACCTCAGCATCCTCATCTGAAAAACGGATATAAAAAGAATAACACAGGACCTACCTTCATGGAGTTGTGAGAATTTTACATGCGTTACTGCATGTAAACCATTTAGAATGGTGCCTGGAATATCCAGAGCGCTCAATACCATTAGGCATAATTATTATTAAAGGAAGGGAACCCACAAACCCCGGTTAAGGGACTGAAGTGACCTCACAGTGATCAGGAAGCTGCAGGTGGCTGTATTTTCTGGTTGGTGGACAGACACCAGTCTCTCTGACTGCCTCCAAAAAGTCAAGAGGGAACTTTCCAGGGTTGGGAAGATACAGGAAGGCTCCAGGCTGACACGGGGCTTCCCTTGCCCAACGTCCCCCTTCATGTGTCTGCTACTCATTTCCCCATGAAAGACAGATACCCCAGTGCCTCTGGGTCCTCAGAGCTTCTGGCCTACAATTGCACTTTCACGTGCATTGTCGCTTGAAGGAGCAAGGGGCTCTCACTGAAATGTCAGATCTATGTGAGTGGATCCTTCAGTTCATCGCTGAATCCCCAGAACCTGGTTTCTAGCACAGAGCAGGCACTCTGGAACTACTTGCTAAGTAACTGATTTTAATGAGCATAAATACTTTTTTAAAAAACTAAGCAGATAACGGGGCTTCCCTGGTGGTGCAGTGGTTGAGAGTCCGCCTACCAATGCAGGGGACGCGGGTTCGTGCCCCGGTCCGGGAAGATCCCACATGCTGCGGAGCGGCTGGGCCCGTGAGCCATGGCTGCTGAGCCTGCGCGTCCGGAGCCTGTGCTCTGCAACAGGAGAGGCCACAACAGTGAGAGGCCCGCGTACCACAAAAAAAAAAAAAAAAACTAAGCAGATAACATTTATCAAGTGCCTCCATACAGTGGCAAAATTGGCTATTGCACAAATATAAAACCTCAAGCCACAGAGTACCATGCTTTACATTTTACCAAGCATTCTTACATCCATTTTTCATTTGACACCCCTCTCCCCAACAATTCTATGAAGTAGGCAATGCTGGTATTATCCTTGATTTACAAACTTTTAAAAATCCCAGTTGTCTATCGGTGCCCAGATCCACCTCACCTCTGGTCCTGCCCTTGACTGTGCATCTCCTAGCCAGAACCTTCCCATGGGGTCATGAATCAGGAAGCAGAATGGCCATGAACCAAGTTACTTCATCAGTATTTACCTAAAGGAGTTGAAAACTCACGTCCACATGAAAACGTGCACGCTGATGTTTATAGTGGCTTTGCTCGTAACTGCCAAAACTTGGAAGCAACCAAGATGCCCTTCAGCAGGTAAAGGAATAAATAAGTTGTGGTACAGCCAGACAAAGGCATATTATTCAGCGCTAAAAAGGAACAAGCTATCAAACCATGAAAAGACATGGAGGAACCTTAAATGCACATTGTTAAGTGAAGGAAGCCCGTGTGAAAAGGCTACGTCCTGTAGGATTCCAGTTGTATGACATTCTGGAGAAGGCAAAACTATGGAGAGGTACAAAGATCAGTGGTTGTCCGTGGTTGGGGGGAGGGAGGGATAAGCAGATCACAAGGCATTTTTAGGGCTGGGAAACTATTCTGAAAAATAAAACAGCTCCACCTGTGAATTCCCCCAGGACTCCACCCCTCCCCATGGTCCCCATGACTTGAGAGATCAAAGGGGAAGAGAGGCCCCTGGGTTAAACAGGCAGGAGCCTGAATTGTCCTCTTTGTCACCATCCTTTATTAGGGATGTAACATGAGGGCCCCTTTGTCCCAGCACCTTGAAGGCATTTACCCTCTTTGCTCCAAGGCACTGAATAAGCTTGTTCATTGCACTGGCGCTGGCATTAACCGTGCGGTTAGGCATAATGAGATCATCCATCCAGAGAGAGTGCTTGTGAAACCAATAAAGGCTGAATTAGCACCAGCCTTCCCCTCCTCCTGTCCCCCCAAGAATAAATCTTCCCTCCTGTGTATGCCCCCACCCCACCCCGGGACATGCCACCAACCGCACTTTATCAAGCGTATTTCTTCATCTGTTTCCCTTCCCTAGACTATGACAGGGACCTTGTTCATCCATCATTCGTCTGGCCAGCCCCACCTAGGAGATGGCAGGTCCCATGCTAAACATGGCAGACAGAGATGAATAGACGCAGCCACAGCCGCTGGGTAGTGTACAATTCAGGAGCCGCCTGTCTTATTCATGTCCACACCCTTGGCATTGAGCACAGTGCCCGGCAAAGAAAAGACATGTTTGTTGAAGGAATGGGTGAAAAAATCCCTAAATGACCCCACATCAGTTTACAGAAAGTGCCCAATTAAAATCTGTTTTGGCGCTTTGGCCACCTATGCCCGGGGCCTCTCACTCGGGAGAGCAGTGATGAAGACAGGAAGGGTCCTAGTGACATAAGCACAGATGGTGTCCCTTATCATCACAGGTCAACAGCCAGTTCAGCCTGCTCAGCGCTCTGATGGCCCAGTGCTGCCCTTTGTCTAAGAGAAATGCAAAGCAGACAACGGTTCTTCCAGGAGTGGAAATGTGCTGACACTGTTCTTTCTTGTCATTTTACCATTTTTTTCCCCTTTTCACAAAAATGGGACCATATAGTACATACCATTTTGTAAATTTGGGTTTCCCACACCCCAGGCCACATAACAGCACATAACGAGTATTTTTCCATATTACTAAATTTACAAGTCAAGCAACGATTTTAATGGTTGCATAGCATTCCACTGTATGAATGTATTAGCCCTTATTTAAACTGTTTCCCTAGTTTGGGATGTTTAGGCTGTTTCCAGATTTTTGCTGGGATGAATATCCTTATTCCTAAATCCTTAGAAGAAATTCCTAGAAGAGGAATTGTTGAGTCAAAGAGCATGTACATGTCAACTTTTGACATTTATGACCAAGTTGCCTACATCTGTCGAGTTCCTGCAGGGAATGGGTGAGCAGGGGGGCCCTGTGAGGTGAGTGGGCAGTTTTATACAGGTCCACGGCTCTTATCTGAATCCCCTGGGACCAGATGTATTTCAGAATTCAGAATTTTCCAGGTTCTAGAGAAGTACCATAGTGTACATTCTATGCACCATATTGTATCTCCAGCAGATTCCAGGACAGACCCACAATCCAAGTCATCATTAAGGTTTCCTCCGTGGCCTATATGGGAACAGAATCTAAAAAAAAGAGTGGATATATGTATAACTGGGTCACTTTGCTGTGCATCTGAAACTAACACAACATTGTAAATCAACTATACTCCAATAAAAATTTTTAAAAAAAGATTTAAAAAATCTTTAAAAAAAATTAAAAAGAAAAAAAAAAGATTTCCTCAGTAAAAAAAAAAAAAAAAAAAAAAAAAAAGATTTCCTCAGTAAAACACATGAACGTTCACAATAAGTGAGATAAATCAGGATCACGAAGAGCCTTGTGGCAGATCAGGGCAGGTTTTGCCAATAGATAAGTTTTGGAGCTAGAAGTGTGTTTAAGAAAGAAAAAGCAACTTTCAGAGGTCAGAATTTTTGCAGTGTAGATTTATGGAGAAGGGAACCTGGTATATATATCATTCTGCTGCTTTGTGAGGGATATTGGCTTAGCGGGACAGGAGAACGGAGCACAGAGTGAGGATGAAGTCATCAGCTTGGGAGGAAAATCCATCTGTGTTTGGATCCTGCCTTCACCAGCTGCAAGCTGGGCGTCCCTGGGCCAGTAGCTTGCCCTTTCTGGGCCTCATCTCTGAAGAGTACACATATCCCAGAGCTGTGGAGAGGATTACAGAGGATGGAGCATACAAAACACTTAGCATATCCCTAACTAGCGCTGCAGAGATGACAGCAGTTATTGAACTTGCCCTGGTAAATGGCAGCACTGGGAAATACAAGAGAAATGAAAGCCTTTGCTTGTCCTGTGATGTCAGGTGGGACCAGATAAACACTGAGACGCTTCTAATCTGTCAGCCCCCAAAGCTGACCTTCAGGGTTCTGCTCTAACTCACCCAAGTGGAAGGCCCAGAAATTTGGGTAAGAGGAAGGGGCCACCAGGAGATGCGGTGGAATTTCGCCCAGTGGCCCCGCCTGGCTTGTGCCCACCGTGGTGGTGCTGGGGCCCTCTGTCTCGCTGGCACGCCGGCTGCGGGGGCAGAGCCCAGGCCAGCCCCCCTGGACCTCCTCAGAGACCTACTTCACTGTCCCAGGGTGCAGTTGTTGCAAATGAAGACCTGGATAGTTCGAAGCTGCAGTTCCAGAGGCAAGTTACCCCAGTGCTTGGGCAGGACCCCAGCAGGTCCCACACAGAGTCAAGCTGTGGCATTAAGGACACGGTGGTCCAGCGGGAAGAGGTGGGAGAGCGGGCACAGGTTGGCTTTCCGTGAGCGCTGGGGTCCTCTGGGAGACCGCAGGCGGGTGCCAGGGTGGGAGGGGTGGATGAGGGCAGCCGGAGTGGCTGAGAGCACAGAGGTCTGGGCTGGGCTGCAGGGGCAGAGGCGGGCTGGGGGGTAGAGTCAGGACAAGGCACCCTTCCCTGTGTCCCAACCACATAGACCTGGAGGAACGCAGGACTACACCCCTGGGTTGTTTACCAAAATTGAAAAACAGAAAAGGAGAAGGAACAGACTTGTAAAGAAAAGGCTGAAAAGCCCTCTGTCAAATCCCCGCTCTGGACCAAGTTTTACCAGAACAGATAATAGCACCTTGGTTGCTGGAAGCTCTCTGCGCTGAGGACGCAGACAGATTACATTTGCCAAGAATAACTTTGTCAGGTCTGAACTGCTTTGCACCAGGAGGTGGGGAGATGGAAATTTTCAGAAGCCCCCTATCCAGTGGGACCTTTCACAGCTTACCAAGTAGACCCCGGAAAACAGCAAACAACTGGCTCATCTGTTTAGAAAGGACTGCTGGGGTTTCTTTAAAAGATTTTTAGAAAATATTCTAGAATCCACTGTGAGTCTTCATCAAGTGTTTCTTCATTACTCATAAGCCCACTAATTTTACACAATAATTTACTTCTAAATGCGCCTTCCTATCTTAATCCGTATAAATTTCCATGTTCATATTGTTTTAATCACAGTATTATTAAATTTCATTTATATCCTTTTCCTTTCTATTCCATAAACAGTTTTTCATGTTTTTTATAGTCCTCATGTTGATTCTAATAATAGCATCCATTTCATTGTATTCAATACCACAGATTTCCTCACCAGACTATAAAAATTCATTTTTCATTATTATAAATAATGCTGCAACTAACATCTTTGTACATAGGGTATATTCACAGACTCACTACTTAAATTGATTTTCAGTTATTTATTCAACAGATGTTTATTGGATTCTTATTATGTTAGTCCCAGGGAATAAGTGAACAAAACAGACACAGCCTCTGCCCCAAAGGCTAAACAGTCTATCCTTTAATAATTTTCAGATCTTCCTGAGCGAGTCTCAAATACAAAAAGGACCCTCTGAATGAAAAACTGTAGCATTTGCAGCCAAGAAGCATCAACTGGGGCTTGTAGAAGTGACACACAGAGTTGGGGGGAATCAGGATACCCCTCTCTTACCCCCACCACCAGAGCCTACAGAAGTCACAGGATGGAGAGCAAAACAGCAGCTCATTTCATTTGTCTTTTTGTTGAAGTATAATTGACTTATGATGTTGTATTAGTGTACAGCAAAGTGATACCTATATATATGTTTGTATATATAGGCATCACTTTTTCACATTCTTTTTCATTATGGTTTTATTTTTTGGCCAGGCCACTCGGCTTGTGGGATCTTAGTTCCCCGACCAGGGATCGAACCCTGGTCCTCAGGAGTGAAAGCACAGAGTCCTAACCAGCGGACCGCCACAGAATTCCCTCATTATAGTTTATTACAGGATATTTAATATAATTCCCTGTACTATACAGTAGGACCTTGTTGTTTATCTATTTTATACGTAGTAGTTTGTATCTGCTAATCCAAAACTCCTAATCTATCCCTCCCTCTGTTCCCCTCTAGTAACCATCAGTTTGTTTTCCATTAACAGCAGCTCATTCCTACACGAGCCAGGCTGGAGGCCAGGAGACCAGGGACCATGCACAAGGTGCCTAAGAGGCCACTGCAGCATGAACTTGCACCCCATCATGGGGGCCGGTCTGGGCCTCTGCAGGCCTCTCCCCACCCCTTGGGCCTGCCCCTATAAACTGCTAGGATGTGGAGTGCAGGGTTGGTGGAAAGTATCCTTCCTGAGGACAGGCTGCTCTCAGAGGGGAAAGGATGTGCCGAGCATGCTTAGTACCTTCTCCTGAGCTCCCGGATTGGATAACTCGCTTCTCTCCCGACGGAGGGAAGGATGCGATTGCATCCGGAGCCACTCTTCCCACTCTCACGTTGCATGGAAACAGGAATGGGGACTCCAGAGGCAGTGGGGAGGTTGTCCAGTCTCTTCTGCTTACAGCCCCCTTCCCCATCCAACACCAGCTCCTAACACCTGCCTCCCCTCAAAGCCCAGCCACTGGGATTGGCCCTCCAGGGTTCCGGGACCTTGTCAGCAGGCTGAGGGGTGACCGGAAATGAGCGGAGTGGGAAAATGGCAGCATTCCACCCAAAGCCAGGACCTAAGCAAAACTTCCACCTGTACTTGGTCTGGGTCTGCTGTTTGGTGGGATGACAGATTACAGGGCAGAAAATCGGGAGGCAAATCCCTCGGCCACAGGCTGCTTTTGACTGAATTATCGTTACTAAATTAACTTACGGAACCCTTATTGCATGCCAGGCATGGCGCCAACCTTTTTACATCATTGTCCTATTGAATCTTCTGAGCAGCCCCCGACCCAGGAACATTTACCAGCTCTCCTTTACACATGAGGGTAGATAACTTCCCCAGGACCGCGCTAGTGAGTAGCAGCGACTAAGTTCAAACCAAAACGTGTCTGATGGCAAAACTTGGATTCCTAGCCTTTGGGCTATGCCATTTATCAGCACCTGGTTACCCCTGTCTCTTGGGCCTTCCTTCTTGAAAATGCATGATTGCTTGCAAAATCACTGCTCCGGTTACCAAAGAGGAAAGAAAGAAAAAAACGTGTCTTTTGACTGATTACATGAGACATTCATGGGTGTGGCTGGGGAAAAGCCAGTGTCTCCTGACGGCCAGATCTGCCATCTGCCAATGGTTCACGTACAATCATAATCACTAACACCAACGGAGCACTTTCTATGGGTGAGCTCTGTTGTCAGTACCCTACTGACGAAAGTTAACTGATCTAGTCCTCATGACAACCACGCAAGGGAGGTACTGATGTTTTCACCTCATTTTATAGCTGAGGAGACTGAGGAACAGAGAGGTTAAATGACAAGCCCAAAGTCACACAGTACGTGGTAAGCTAGGTTTGAGCCCAGCCTGTCCAGTTTAAGAAGCTATTGGTTCAGCCACCCTCCCCTAAATCCTTTTTGACTGAAGAGGAACAAAGCAGCCAAACCATTTCAGAACACAGGACACTGTGGTGATTTGTAGAGGTGGGTCTCCCCGAGGTCCTTTTGGCATAAACACCTCTAGATTTTTCCACAAAATTGTTCCTGGGAAATGCCCGTTATTTCTTCAAATGGGGACGCGGGGCAGTGGGGAGGGGTAGGTTACAAAGTCTCATTTTATTTCTCAGCCAGTAGACTTGTCTGTGCCTTACTCTTATGCACAAGTACTTAACCCTCCGAGCCTCTGCATTGACCCTCTGATTCTAAAATGTCTCTCTGCACAAAACATTCCATTTCCATAATGTGGCCTTTCTTATTTGTGGAGACTTCTCCTCTGCAAATATTGACAGAGGTTTTTTTTTTCCCCGCTGATGAATTAACACACCCCAGCCCAGTCGGCATTCTCTGCACTATATATGCCTTGAAGCGTACACGGAAGTTTTCTGATTTTATTTGCAGAGAGAACTGACTGGTCCCTGTTGCACTGAGAACAAAGAATGAACAGAACAAGGAGGGATCACAAGGGGGGAGGTTTTCAAGCAAATGCTAAAACTGTTTAATGATGATTTAACTCAAATCCAAACCTTCTAACAAGTAAATGGGGGGAAAGCAGACTGTTTTAGGGTGGTTGGTTTTGCTTTCCCTCCTGGCAGCTCTGATATTCTGAGTGATGACTGTAACTTTACAAAACTCCTTCATGCACACAATCTTTTTTTTTTTTTTTTTTTTTGCGTTACGCGGGCCTCTCACTGTTGTGGCCTCTCCCGTTGTGGAGCACAGGCTCCGGACACGCAGGCCCAGCAGCCATGGCTCACAGGCCCAGCCGCTCCGCGGCATGTGGGATCCTCCCAGACCGGGGCACAAACCCACATCCCCTGCATCGGCAGACGGACTCTCAACCACTGCGCCACCAGGGAAGCCCACACAATCTTTTTTGAGTCCTACAACAACTGTGAGGGGGAGTGATGGAGGCTGTAGGAGGAGGATGACATGAAACAAAGATGCCTCCCTCCACTACCCAAGGTTGTCTCTGCTTTACATGCTGTTCATTGGCTAATCCACTCACTAGACTAGAAAAGCTAAAAAAAAAAAAAAACCTCACTTCCCTAGACTCCCTTGCACCTAGGGGTGGCCATGGACACAACTCTGGCCAAGGAGATAAAAGCAAAAGTCTGCTGGACAATGTTGGGGCAGCTGAATTAAGAATAAAGAGGCAGTTCCACCCTTTTGTGCCCCTTCTTCTTACTGCCTTGAATATGGACTTGATGCCTGGAGCTGCAGCAGCCATCCTTTGACCATGAGGGAAAGGACAAGAGAATTGCAAAAAAGCATACTTGGAACCCTGATATCACTGAGCTGCTGCTCCAGTAGCCAAAACCACTTGCCTTGGGACTTCTCTTTATGTGAGAAAAATAAACATTCCTTTAAGCTCCTGTTACTGAGTGCTTGTTACTTGCAGCCAAAACCCCTCCTAAACAATACCCTTGGGTGTTATTATCTCCATTACTCAGATGAGGAAAGCAAAGCCAGAGACACTGAGTGTCTTGTTTACAGTCCCACTGCTAATCAACGGAACATGAACTAAAGTGTTCTCATGCCTTTTCCTGGCCTCTCCCCACTGTTTCACAGCTGCCTCCACAGTGGTGGCAGAAATTCCATGTAGCAGAAAAATCTATTGGCTGTGAATGTCTAGTACTTCCTTCAAGCAATTGATATGTCTTCCTGGATCAGTGGTCCAGGTTTGTGTGCAGCAAGAGGGCATTCTCAATTAATTTCAGACATTAACCAGTAGGGACTTTAGTCACAGAAAGGAAAAGTAAACTGTCTTAGCTGTCAGAAGTCTGGTTTAAGTAATACTGAGCAAACCTTCCCTCCCATCTTAAGAGGTATGGTTGAATGCAGTCACTGGTACCCTTGGGTCCTGGCCACCGCCTTCTTGGATGATGTCAGGAAAAATGGACAATTGCTATGTGCACAAAGGGACATAATGACCCTCAGCCTCCATCTGCCTGTGTAAACACTCATGTGGTCCCATCCAGTTCCCATGTCCCCACCCCCCCAGACTATAGTGGTTCACCTTGTTCAAATACTCAGGTTCTCTTCAAATACTCATTGTATGTTGTATCACTTATTGCAATGTAATTAAATAATTATTTATGCAATTATTTAAGGTCTGTTCCCCCCTCTGCACTGGAAGCTCCACATGGGCAGGGACCCTGCTGGTCTTACTTACAGATGTGCCCTCAAGTCTAGCACAGAGCCTGGGCAGAGGAGGCCCCTGATGATGGTCTCTGAGTGAATAAATGAACAGATAACTAAACGGCTTCAGGGGCTCTTTCCCCTTCCTGTAATTCAGAACCCTAGTCTTTCCACCTAGCTCGGGAAGTTTCTCTTGGCAGATGCAATTTTCCCTCCTCTTATAATCTGGCTTCTATCCTAGGCCTTGAAAGTATAGACGTGACTCAACCCAATACCAAATGCCTGGGTCCCTTTAGAGTCCTGTGGGGTTTTTCGTGTGGAGTCTTGGAAACAGCTTGGAAAGATATTCTAAGTAGCCCTGAGCTGGGTTTCTCAACCTTGACAAGGCTGGTCATCTGGACTGGGTAATTCTTTGTGGCAGGAACTGTCCTGCATATTACAGGATGTTTCTCAGCATCCTGGCCTCCGCCCACTAGATGCCTGTAGCACTCCCTCCCTACCTCCTCCCCAGACTGGCTCCAGACTTGGCTGAATGTCCCGTTGGGGACATTCAGGAGTTGGGAACTACTGCTCTAGAGCTATCGGGTTAGAAATTCCAAAACAGCCAACACATCCGTTAAGCAAAGGAAGGATCCTTCAACCTCGCATAAGACCTGAGGCTGTGAACTAACATGCGGCCAAAACCTAGTCCTGGGGCTCCACTTTCTAGGGGAGAGACAACCTCGAACATTACAGAGAAATTAGGCCTGATGCACATTCCAGTCTTTGAATCTTAACAGTTGGGAAGGAACACAACCTGAACAGCAGAGGTGCCCTGGAGCACGCGTCATCAGCGCCTTAATCTGTCTTCAGCACCTTCTCAGTTGGTGATGTCAGAAATTCCCGTTTTCCCATGGTCAGGGTGGAGCGCCCCACGCTCGGGTTGCTTTGCTTTGCACGTGTGACATTCGACCACTGTGTAAATGTTGGAGCCATTAGCATCCTCAAAGCTACTTCTCTGGGCCTCCAGGCCTCCTCTGGAAATTGAGGCTGGGAAGCCCTCACCTGCTCCGAGGAAGAGTGCTGAACAAAATGGGTCCTTGCAGGTTAGAGATCTAGGACCACTGCCCACACCCATGACCTCACTAACGTGTCCAACAAGAGTTTGCTGACAGACGCCAACTGTGGTGGGTCTGATGGGCATGAGCTGCTCATCACTCCTTTCTGAGCTTCAGTTTCTGCTTCTGCCAAGTGAGCAGCTTTGAAGCCACAAACCTCTTTGAGAATCTGATAGAGACCAGGCACCATCTCCCTAGGAGATACACGTGAGCATAAAATGTTGCATAAAGTTTCAGGAGTTCACAGGGCCCCTTTGAGGATGCCTGGACCAGGGGAGGAATAGTCGGTTAGAGGCCTCTAGGGCTGCTTTCCATTCCTACTTCCTGGGGCCTGGAAGCAACACTGGAGCAACGCTGACGACCCTAAGTCAGCGCCAGGATGCAGCGACCTGGGGACAGGATGACTGAGGGCGGAAAGGAAGGTGGAGTGAATGACAGTGTGGGGAAAGATAGCCTCTTACTGTGCTGGGTCCTTTCATCCCATCAGAGAGAAAGTCTCAGCTGGACGCGTGTCACCTCCTTACCACCGCCCTGAGTTGCTGAACCCCTATCAGCGAGAGGCCTCTGGTTTGTCACCTTTAGGAAGCAACCTATCTAGCCAGAGTTGAATGCCAATGTTTTGCTTTCACTGCACTTTTTCAAACTGTTTGTTTTTATTTAATTCCCAAAGCAGAAAGTATCAATGGGAATATACAGGAATAGTCACTAAACGTTGCCCCCACCTCCATCCCCAGCCTCCAGCTCTTCTCTCCATAGGAGATCTATATGCCTTCCTTCCGGAAATATTTTATGTGTATGTAAGCACATGCAAACATGCTTTTGCATTTATTTTTAAAATTAAAATCTATTTATGGCAAATGAGGCTGGTTCCCATTTATGATTTTGATATATATTTTCTTTTCAAATAAATGTGTTTACATTTAAAAGAAGGGAAGTCACTTAAAGGTATAGTGCTAAGTAACTACACAGAGGTGACAAAAAGTACGAATCGGGTATGGGATGACACACACAGAAGTCCACGGGGATCTCTGCAGGGGAGGGGGCTGGGGGGCAGAGTCTTCACCCCCGCCTCCTCCTCCCCCCAGCGAGAGAGGCTGGAAGGTGCCTTGTTGAGGTTCAAGCAGCCCCTCCCCAGGACCCCTTCTCCCTTGAAGGAAGGGGAGCCCAGGCGGAGGGCACAGACCCTACTGAGAAGGCTCCCAGCCACAGAGGGCATCTCTTGGTAGGACCTGGGCCTCCTGTCTCCCACAGAGTGTCAGACCATTTGGAGTCTCTCTGTTTCTACAGTTACATCCAAGTAATGGAGGTTCCATTAGATCACACCTGACGTGTATTTGCTTCCAGAGAGGATGAGTCACCTGGACACCGTCCTTCCTGCTGCGCAAGGGGCCTCGGTGCAGACGTGTACACTCGTGCCTGCGTGAGTACCTCTGGGTCCCCGTGTGTCTGAACAAAGGAGCAGGGAAGCTGTAGAAATGCAGCAATAGCTCCAAACTCCTTGTACCCAGCACAGTGCTAGCCTGTCTCACACCCCTTAATCATTATGAATAAAATATTAATGCATTTTATTTATGCACTAATGAATTTCATTATAAATACAATTACCACTCTCATCCTTCTCAGATACGACACCTCATGGATCTAATGAACAAAGTTTAGAGAGAGTCAAATACTGTCATTATCCGTAACTGAATTCAGATTTCAGAAGATATCCACAGACTCTCAAAATCGGCCCTTATAACTCGAAGCGTGTGCTTCTTAGAAATTGTTTTAGGAGCTGTGTTGAATTCAAGAGGTGGGGCATGCTTACCATTGCACAGAACAATGCTAAGATTAATTTCAAAAGGATCAGATGAAAACATGCTCAGAAATGTCTACAACTGTCATAAATAGTCACTCTGTGATACGCCACGTGTCATGCCATTATGGTCCCTTACGTAGTAACAGGCTTGATTTTCTTGGGATCACTGTATTCTTGCTCATTCACTGGTTGGAGGGATGCTGAGACCCTCAGGCCCAGCTGAACCTACCTGAGCATCTTACATAGAGAGTTATTCACTGGAACACAAAACCCCAAGTCCCAGGCGCTGCCTTCAATAAACATGTGGGCCTCTCAGTGAGCTGTGGGAAGGCTGAGGCCACACCCCAGAAAAACGTGCAGGTCTTCTATATTTGGTGTACACCTATGTAGCTGGGGTTTTTAAAAACTAGATTTTTTACAGCAGTTTTAGGTTCACAGTAAAACTGAACAGAAGGTACAGAGATATCCCACATACTCCCTGACCCTACACACACACACACATGCACGCACACACGGATGCACAAACATGCACACACACACACGAACATGCACATGCGCACACACACACGTACACACACACAGCCTCCCCCACCATCAACATACCCACCAGAACGGTACATGTGTTACAGTTCATGAACCTACATTGATTGACACATCGTGATCACGCAAAGTCCATAGTTTACATTAGGGATCACTCTTGGTGCTGTACATGCTACGGGTTTGGACAAAAGTTTAATGACATGTATCCACAATTATAGTATCATACAGAGTAGTTTCACTGCCCTAAGCATCTCCTTTAATATACTGACTTTTCCCCTGATCTACAATCTATAAGCTTTTTCTCATATCATTAAATATTTTCTGGAAAAAAAATTTTAATGGCTGCATTAGTTGAAGTACAGGCTAAGCTGCTATATCAGAGTGGTCCAGATAAGACACGTGTCTTTTGTCTCTCATCCAGCAGTTGGAGGGTCCTTGAAGGAACCCTGGTTCCTTCCATCTTGTTGTTCCCCCTTTTGCACTTTGCTGAAGAAACCATGTGTTACCTTTCTGCACGTGTTACCACCCCGAGGTTCTTCTGGAAAAGGGGATGACAATGGCCAGCTCTTGGGTCCATCTGGGAGCTGAACGAGATGATGCATGAAAGTGCCTCAGATGGTGTGCGGAGAGGGGGCGCTTTTCTTAGAGTATCCTTATTTCATAGATTCAGGGGAGAGTAGAGTTTGTAACAGTGACAGCGAGCTAAGCCCTTGTGAAGCACAGCTCTTCAAATTCTGCATGTGGCAGTGGGGGAGTCCCACCCCAGTCTTCCAGAGTTGCCTGACACCACACCTACCAAGAAATGACCCCTGGCAGGCCCAGCCCTGATCAGCTGCTGATGGCCTTTTCTTCCCTTCCTTTGCTTAATGGTCCTGAATGCGGACTCCGGCAGAATGCCACAAGAATCATAAAAAGAAATTTAGACCAAGGCAGTCATTAAGCTGTGCGAGCCACACAGGAGGCAAGATAATTGAATTCCTAATCATGTTCCTGTCTCCTCACTTCACCATGAGAAATTCATTTCACCATTAGGCTCAAATTCACTACAGTAGGAAAGGGGCCGGGGAAGGGATGTGCCTATGACGAAGGCAATCACCACTCCACACCCTAGAGCGGGGACTCGTCCCACAAAATCCCCTTTCCACGCTAGGGCTTCGGGGGAGGGCTGGGGGTTACTGGCTCCTGATAACACCCACCATCAAGTTACCTTACAGGGCTCCTAAACGGGAAGGCACAATGCAAGGCTGTGCTCTTGTTTAATTTTGTAACTACTCTCAGATGAGGCCTATGTGGGTTCCCGCTGGCTGATGGGGGCCAGAGCGTGGAGGGGCCTTTTCTTCCCTGGCCTCTGTGCTTGTCCCCAAGGCAGAGACAGGCCTTTCCTTCTGGTCTCCCTCTTGCTGGCCCCACGCTTGCCCTGGGGTCACCCTCACATCGTTGAGCATCAGCGGAGGCTCTGAGACACACCCCACGTCAGCTGGGCTCAGGGCCCCCCGAGAAGGTATTTTAAAATTATACTCCAATAAAGATGTTAAAAAAAAAAAAATATATATATATATATATATATATATAGAGAGAGAGAGAGAGAGAGAGAGAGAAAAGTAGCCTTACATTTGCCAGATGTAAAACTATGTTTTAGTAATACTCCAGAGAAAAGGCCACTGATTATAATAAATAGCTCCTATGTATCAGAGAAAAAAAAAAAAAAAGAAAAATGTGTAGTGGTCTCTCAATTCCCAACAGACTCCCTGGCTTGGGGCCCAGGAATGACAGACATTTGGAGGCTTTAGTCGTAGGTGGGAGTGAGCGGGGCTGGAGTAGAGACATGGAATTATCCTGAACTTGAATCTCAGTGCTGATCCTTCACATTTTTGGACCTCATCTGCTGAGAGCGGAGTTACTCATACTCAACTAATAAGAATAATAAATAACAATAGCATCCACTCACCCAGCACCGCCGGCTTTGTGCCCCCTGTTCTAAGCACTTGATCACGTGCATAACTAACTTGATCCTCAAGGCAACTCTGGGAGGTGAGCACTGTTATTATCCCCATTTAATGGGGAAGAAAAGAGACCCCGAGAGGCTCTCTTTTTCTTCAACTTCCCTGTAGGGCCGTAGCTCCAGTCGGCTGCTCTGACCTGCTCAATGTGTGCTGTCTGCGGGGGTCCTTGTAGGACTCGGGCCACGGCAGTATGTGCCTGCATCTTTAATGTACACAGGCAGTTGTAGGGCTCATTCTCTTTCTTGTTCTGCTTTTTTTCACCCACGTCATGGTACATCCCGCAATACTGTTGCGTCCTCCTGCCTCCGCCTCCCCCTGGCCTACTCGTTCAGCCCTTAGTAAGAGACATCAGGATTGCCTCCAACTTCCCAACATCACAAACGACGCTACAACAGACATCTTTTTTTTTTTTTTTTTTTTGCGGTATGTGGGCCTCTCACTGTTGTGGCCTCTCCCGTTGCGGAGCACAGGCTACGGACGCGCAGGCTCAGCGGCCATGGCTCACGGGCCCAGCTGCTCCGCGGCATGTGGGATCTTCCCGGAGCGGGGCACGAACCCGTGTCCCCTGCACCGGCAGGTGGACTCTCAACCACTGCGCCACCAGGGAAGCCCTACAACAGACATGTTTCCTTATGGACACATGTGAGATGTCTGTCCACTTCTCCAGGGCTGATGCCCAGCAGCAGGACTGCTGGGTCATGGCGTACATGGTGCGCGATCTGTCTAAACACCGAGAAGCCAACGGTCTGTTCTTGCACCGGCAGAGCCTGGGAGTCCCCTCACTCGGCGTTAATCAGCTGTCTGTCTCAGGTCTGACGAGTATAAGGCAGTCTCTCGTTACTGACATTCACCTCTTCATCACTCATGAGTTTGCACACCTCTCACCTCTTGTTAGACTTTGGGGTTTCCTCTTCCAGGAATAACCAAGCCAATGTGCTTTGCCTGCTTTCCTTTGGGGTTCCTGTCTTCTTCCTGATGAGCCAGAATTCCTTGCTGTCACCTGGGTCTAAGTCTCTTGTCAGTTTCAGACACTGAAACTATCTTCTCCCAATGTTGTTGCCTCTCTAAGAACTCTTTTCCGTGGTGGTCTTGGTGGGTCAGTTTTTTTTGGGTTTTTTTGCGGTACGCGGGCCTCCCACTGCTGTAGCCTCTCCTGTTGCAGAGCACAGGCTCCGGACACGCAGGCTCAGCGGCCATGGCCCACGGGCCCAGCCGCTCGGCGGCATGTGGGATCCTCCCAGACCGGGGCAGGAACCCGTGTCCCCTGCATTGGCAGGCGGACTCTCAACCACTGCGCCACCAAGGAAGCCCTGGGTCAGATCTTTCTATGCAGTCGTTTTGCCTTATGGTTTGTGCTTTTGCTTTTGGCTGCACCTCTCAGCTTGTGGGATCTTAGTTCCCCAACCAGGGACTGAACCCGGGCGGGCCCACGGGAGTGAGAGCACAGAGTCTTAACCACTGGACCGCCAGGGAATTCCCTATGGTTTGTGCCTTGAGGTCACGGTGTATGAAGTCCTTCTCCACCTCTAGATCACAGAGATATTTTTGGTATTTGTCATATAAACTTTATGGTTGTACCATATACATTTAGGTCTACTGTTTCAAGCCTAGCTTTGTTATATGGTGCTTGATGACGATGCAGTTTTATAGTTATACATACAGTGATCGAGTTTCTCCAGTATTATCGTCTAAGGTGTTTGTCCTTTTCTTTTGATTTGCAAGCCCTGCAACTTTTTAGCTGTGCGGCTTTATTTATTCAAGAGGGTAGTTTGTGTTCCAAGCAAAATAACGGAGCGCTGCGAAGCAGAAGCGGCAGCCTGCTCTTCACAGAGGTGGACACTAGGGGGCAGACCTTCTCTTTCTGCTCCACACAAGCCGTGTGAGCTTTGACAAGACTAGGTAACTCCCAATCTCATTTTGCTCACTTGAAAAACGGGTACCACAGCTCTAAGGGCTCTTACAGAGATGAAAACAGAACCACTCACTGCACAGAAAGTGGCCTGGGAGTGCAGCTGTTTCTCCTTGTCTGCAGCCCCCGTTAGTAATGCATCTTCTCTTCACAGTTCCTCTTGGGGCCACTTCAAGGCCTTTGCTCCCCCAGGCCCTTGTACTTGCAGAGCTACCCCTACGTCATTCCAAACATAGTGAACTGCAGCCCTTCCTGTGTTAAATATAACGTTTATAAATATACGGGCATTAGATCCAACGGCAGTTGATTGGCTGAAATAATATTACGGAGGCATTTAAAGACTCATCCATTGCAATTTTTGCTGCACCAATTTTTCTTTTTTTTCCTTCATATTTTGAAGCATTTTGTAAAAGGTCTCAAATGTCTTTATAAACCACTAGGTCTTTTGCTCATAGTACTTAGTGGATAAAACAGCCCAGCCTTCTCTGCCTCAGCAGCACTAACTCACCTTGTGGCTGTCGACAGCCGTGCTGTATAGATAGATACTGGCTCAAACCCGGCACCTCCCCTGCCTCCTGAGCCTGAGACCCACCTACCCATCTTCCACTCAATCGACCCCACTAAATCCACTCGAGGATGTGCGGTATCTGTTTCTAGTGCAGGAGCCAAGAACACAGGCCCTGGGCTAGGCCAAGTGCAAATTTTTGTCCCGCCATTTTCTAGCTGTGATCTTGGGCAAGGTTCATTAATCTCTCTATACTCACTTCCTAATTTGTAAAATGGGACATTAATGACACTGACCTCAGAAAGGCAGTTGTGAGGATTATAGAAAAGGAGTCATGTGTGCAAAGTACCTGGACAAGTACTAAATTCCCTTTTGCTATTACTACCATTCTGTTCAGAGAAGTTGTCTTCTCCACAGGATGTACCCTAGTGTCTCCAAGATGGGCTTGCTCATAAAAATCACCTGGAGTACTTGATAAAAATACACATTCCCCAGGTTGGTTGATTCCCTTGAGGATGATTCTGTTGGTCTAGGGTGAGACCCTGGAATCTGTATTTTAACAAGTGCTCAAAACCTAGATTCAATCTTGATTTTGTAATCTAAGACTGTTAGGCAAATTACAGAATCTCTCTAAGCCTGTTTCCTCCTATGAAAGATGGGAATAAGACCTATGTAGATTATTATGAGAATTAAAAAAGTAAAGTCTGTATCATTCTGCATAATGTTTGGTGCATAGCTTCCTTTCCTTTTTCTCATCTTAGTCACTGCATGAAAACAACAGGTTCCTGAACTATTTCTTTCTATATTTTATTTCATTTTCTTGAAAATTGTTTTTAACAATTAATTTTTCTGGGTTTGTTTTTTCTTTTTTTGAAATAAAAAAGCTCTAAATATTCCTCTGAATACAACTTTAACTGTATCCCATAAGTATTCTCCTTTCTGTTATTTTCAGTTATCATAGTTTTAATCACCTCTTTGATCCAGTTTTTGAAGAATGTTTCTCAATTTCCAGGTGGGTAAGTTTCCTGAATTTATATTTTTGCTTCTGATTTATGTAATCAGATATTATAGCTGTTATATCACATCTCTGTGAAATGGACTCAGGTTTCTTTTGTGGTTTCTACAAATGTTTCATGGACATAAAAGAAAAATGGGTCTTTTCTATTTGTAAGGGCAGAGTTATACAAACTCAATGATCATGTCAGTCAAACAGTCTGTGTTCTCACTGCTTATTTTGGTCTTTTTCAGTGCTTTCTAAACTGGAGCCATTAAAAAACTCACCTTTGTGATTTTTCCTGTATCCATGTATCAGCTATACTGCTATTTAATACATTTATTTTAAAGAGAAACCAATGTCATTTGTCCTTTTAGCTCAACATGAATATGGGTCTAGTGCCAATAGGAGCCCTGAGGTCCATTTGGCTGTCAGCTGAACAATCCCAAGACCACCATTCAACAAGAGCCACACAGGGTGGATATTAACAGCTTTTAAGGTTTCACATTGTTTCTTTTCAGAAGATTTATAACAAAAATACACGGAATTTAACATGAGTTCCGATACACTGGGCAGTTACGCAGACAAGTCTATAAAGTGGAATCCTTCTCGTGGGGGCAGAACATTCTATTCCACAAAGAAGACAGAATCACAACATGATTAGGCACGATCACCCCGTACTGCCTATGTGCTAATTTCAGAGATTGGCAGACTTGGAGAAAAAAACAAATTTAAACATAAAGAAAGGAAACTGAACAGAGTCAGCTGTCTCCCGCTCCTCTTTTCCTTCTCCCATTGTCTCCACACAACCAGATGGGACGGAGGGTGAGGCGGGGCTGTGAGGCAGACAGGGTCAGGGGATCTGCTGACTACATGCCGGGCAGACGCCGAGTTCCCCGAGGTGACCGAGAGACGTACTGTCAATCCACCACTCAGTGCTGTAGCCGAGAAACACACACAGAGGGGAGGAGACGAAAAAGGAGCTGTAAGAACTGCTGGTGGGAGGTCTGATGTCCAAAACATGTTTAAAATCCAACTTCTGGAGTGGGAAAACGGCCTAAATAGGATCCGTCGTCAGTACATTTAGCCAGAAATCTGTAACTGTAGGGTTAATACCTCTTTGTGATAATACGAGTTGGAATGATAATGGAGCAGAAACACTTCTGCCCAAATTCCACCAAGTACAGTCAACAGAAAAAGCCAAAACCATTTGGTTTTCACATGAAAATCCTTCACATCCACCTGTGTTCAAAAATAATAAATTATGATATTAACAGCTTTCTTTAAAAAAGTAATTACCACAAGAGTTAAAGTGTTAAGTGTGGAAAGACATGTTTCCTATGAATATAGTTCTTAGGAAGGGAGAGATGCGTAACACACATGAAAATCAAAGCTGTAGTATTTTGTGATTTTAGCTTAAAGCAAAAGCTACCCCCCAAAAAGTCTTTAAACGAGCGTTAAATGTTTCCCATTGCAAAAGATCTCAGCTCACATAGACCAGCACACAACAGACTAAATAAAGACATTTATTGTTTTTCCCCATTTCAGCTGTGCATCTGCCTCCATGATGAAGAACAGTGGAGATCACGCTGTACGACCAAGTTCCCTGCAGTGGAATATTCCTCCAAACAGGCTAGCCAGGTAGCCATTTCATCATCAGTGGTATAGTGCCTGGGAGCACACCTGGCCAGTGGTGACCACTTGTTCTGGGGAGATGCTCTCTCCCCGGGACAAGCCTAGGAGCCACAGTGCGCCGTCCCAGCAACGAGCCGTCTTATTTGCACACGGTGGCCACGACTTGCTTTTGGATAAAAATTGTCTGCTATCATCTCTACTTTCACTAACACGGCAGAGAAAAAAAGAAAAAAATAACCAACATGAGAAAGGCTGACAGTGAGAATAAGAAAACCTACAAAGGAAAGGCCATGCAGAAACTGCTTCGACGGTTCCATCACCACCCACCGCGCGGGCTTGAGGCTGGTGACTTCATGGATGCCCCTCTGCGAAGCTCTGCCGAAAGCCAGTTTCGAGTGCGTCATGCTGACCCCAGTGCGATGCTGCCTGCCACCCACGCGTCACCTCCGGCCCATGAGATCCAAGGGGGCCTCGGGGCTATAAGCACAGGACACGTGGCTGCTGAAGCCCGAGAGCCTTCTGTAAACTTCGCCTTGGACTTGGGCAAGAAATACGTCAGTGGTTTGGAGTCCTGGCAGCAGCACCCACACTGGGGCTTAACCTCAGCAACCGGTCTGGAGGATGTTTCCCCCCGAGCGCTTGGTCACCGACAGTGTCGTGAATACCTGCAGGGGAGGAGACAGCATGAGACTCGGACACCGGCGCAGAAGTTAACTGGGCGCAGCTCAGATAACACCACGGGACTAAGAATGACTTGGGTGACTACTTACAACAGAGATGTAATATGACCAAGGTAAGCATTTCAAAACCAAGGCGAAAGAGAAAAAAATGTAGCTTATATCTAATAAAGCACTTACTTGCATGAGGGTGGTTAAAATAATACCCTGGTTGTTTATCAGTTCTCTAAAAGAAATGTACCATGAAATATTCTGGACACATAGAAAGAAGTGAAGTGCACTATCACGAACACCCTTGTGCCCACCCAACTCAGGGAGCTTCATAACACATGGTTCGAGCCCCATGTGTATCCCCTTCCTGATAACTCCCCCCACCCCGAATGGTGCTTTTCTTTTGTAGGTTTTTAAAAACTTAATATGCAAATGGAAAGAGTATATACATCCTCTTCTGCTATCTGCTTTCTTGGCTCAATACTTTATTTCTATTATTCACGCATATGGACACAGATAGCTCTAATTCTTCCATTTCTCACTGAATAGTATTCAATTACTATAGTATATGATACCATATTAGAGTATAGTATATATACTATAGTAGCAGTCCCCAACCTTTTCGGCACCAGGGACCGGTTTCATGGAAGACAATTTTTCCATGGGTGGAGGGGGGAGGGCAGGAAGTGGGTGATGGTTCACGGAGTAATGCAAGCGATGGGGACTGGGAGATGAAGCGTCCCTTGCTCATCTGCCGCTCACCTCCTGCTGTGTGGCCCGGTTCCTAACAGGCCACGCCCAGGGGTTGGGGACCCCTGTACTATAGTATTCAATTACTCAAATAGTGAGTATATTACAAATTACATACCCAGGCTCCTTTTGCTGGCCACTCAAGCTATAACCAATATGCTATCTGCAACATGCTATGACATTCTGGTACATCTCCCTGCACCTGGAGCTAGAGGTACAATTGCTGGGTGCGAGGGTAGGTGCAACTCTGACTTGGCTAGATTTCCAAAGTGCCTGACCAACGGATGCTCTCATTTGCAATGACTGACAAGTTCTCCTGGTTTCACATCCTTGAAACATTGGTCCTTGTGAACTTAGAGCCTAAGAACTTTAGGTGGCTTTGATTTGCTACTACTCAGGATTGCCTATACAAAAATAACAAGGGCTCTCAAACCTTAAAGCCTGTTCACGCTGATTAAAATACACGGAAATTACAGATTCTAATTTGGCAGATCTAGGGTGGGGCCCAGGAATCTCACTTTTAGCAAGAGTCCCCCAAGTGATTCTAACACAGGTTGCCTGAAGACCACAGATTAGAACTTCTTGAACACCGGTATAGGCAACGCACTGAGAATTTAACACAAAATCCAAAGCCTAGAAGCCCACTGCATGGTCAACTAACCATTGGTTGCTTAACTTTGTGGTTTCCCCGAACAGGAAACCTGCAGCTCTCCCACAGTCTATCTGTAACAGTAACTCTCTAAATTGCCAAATCCAGAGGGCACCTTGCAGCTTTCATTTCTCAGCCTCTCTGTAGCATTTCTTGTTGTCGATCTCACTGACCTTCTAACAATTCTTTCTTCTTTTTGTTTCCGTGAAAGCACTCTTTCCTGTTTCCTTCTTTTGTGGCTATTCCTCAACCATGGCTTAGAGGTGTGCTGCTGAAACACCGATTTTTTCTTTTTAAAATAAATTTATTTATTTATTTATTTTTGGCTGCATCGGGTCTTGGTCGCTGCACGCGGGCTTTCTCTCGTTGTGGCGAGCAGGCGCTACTCTTTGTTGTGGTGCACGGGCTTCTCACTGTGGTGGCTTCTCTTGTTGCGGTGCATGGGCTCTAGGCACGCAGGCTCAGTAGCTGTGGCTCGCGGGCTCTAGAGCGCAGGCTCAGTAGTTGCAGCGCACGGGCTTAGTTGCTCCGCCGCATGTGGGATCTTCCCCCCCAGGACCAGGGCTCGAACCCGTGTCCCCTGCAGGTGGATTCTTAGCCACCGTGCCACCAGAGACGTCCCTGAAACACTGATTTCCCCCAGCCCTTAGGGTGGTCAGAGCCCCAGGGCGGGTGGGCTGCAGAACCAGGTGCCTGATCGGCTTATTCCAGTGTGCTGCCCAAACAATGCCACCGTCCACACGTGCACGACATGAACAAGGCCAGGCAGCATGGCCCTAGGGGTCCTTCCTCAGCTCTCTCCCCTTTAGATGATCTCGTCATGGTCTCATTCAGGCAACTACTCCCTTTTAGGCAGATGGCTCCCGGTGAATGGCAGCGCCACTACTTGATTAACCAGGCCACGCACCACGCATCTGGAATTGACCCTTAATTGACCCTTAATTCCTCTATTTCCATTACTGCGGATGTACCATCAATTAGTAAGTCTTAGACATTTTGCTTCTTTTCTGTCAAATCTGACCCCTCTTCATGTTAACACTGACTGAACTGTGAGATTTTTGTTAGTTTCCAAAACAAATGGTGCCTTCACCTCCCTGTGATGACACTGTGTGGACCACACATTATACATTCCCGCCCTACTGGACACGGACATGGTGGGCAGGGGCTTGCTCTGGCCAAGGATACATGTGGAAGTGGGAAGCATCACTCCTGAACAGAAGCCTTGGGCACCAAGGTGCTTTTCCTATACCTCCTGTCCCTCTGCCATTCAGCCAGCTGTGCCCCTAGGAGAGGCTGGCCCATCAGCCAGGTCCTGGAGTGATGATGGAATTGGAGCTGAGCTGCAGCTGTTCCATGATGACCTTAGAGCACCACAAGGAATAAACCTCTGTTTTTATAGGCAAAAAAAAACCCCAAACAAAATCACCACCCAAACTGATCATCTATACTGCCCAGGCATGAAAACATAAAAGGACTTTGTGTCAAATCAAGTAAACTTAGAAGCTTATTTGGCTACTGAACACAATTAAGATTTCAATCCAAATCTTTTCGGTCACACCAAGTAAGTTGAAAGGTAACTCTAGTAAGATTCTGCAGAGTCCATTTGTCCTACTCTAACCCAGACCGACCTCTGAGAACCACTGAGTAAGTGTCATACTGAGACAGGAGGCTATGGCTGATTTGGGAGAGACCCCAGAGGAAGCGAGACTCATCAAGTGCTTGTATCACTGTCAGCACACCTGGACAAGCTTTTTGGTCAGCTGCATTCTCTGATTCCTGAGAAACAACTGGTCTCCTGATTTTTAATACAAAGAGGAAAGAGCACAAGAAATCGAGGCCACTTTGACTTACATAGGTCAAAGCAACAGGAATCAACATCAAAAATACTTGTGAATAAAAGGGGAAAATACTTTTGTGTAAAGGAGAGACAATACTGAGAAAAACCCGTGGTCTATTTTAGCCTTAAAAGCAGCAACAAAGCCTTTTTTCTCCCTATATATCAGCAGCATCTCAAAAAAGTCAGACCCAAGTAATAATGGCTAGTAAAACATTTAAAGTATGAACCCAGAAGAAAAATGTGTGAACAACTTGCATCCAAAAAAACAGTAATTATAAGAAAAAAAGGTTCATCCTTGTTAATAAAGGTATGTGAAAATCCTTGAAATAGGTATCTTTCATACTTATTAAAGAAGTTACACTGAATTTTGCAACGTTTTCATTAGCACTCAAATTCAACGCTGATGACACTGTAAACTAGTACAATTCTTTTTTGAAAAGCAATACAACTCCTTTGTTTAAAAAATGTGTGACTGTGGATGAGGACAGAAAGATATGCGATATATTATGCGATAATGAAATATGTGATAATGAAATAATATAATATGCGATAATGATAATATGCGATATGAGTATGCGATAATGAAAATAGCTGTGTTCAGATGATGGTATCACGGGCAATTTAAAACACCATCAAACATGCTCTCTCTCCAATTTTTATAAAGGAAGAAAAATAATGAGGCAGGGAATACATTAAAGCAAATTCCAGGCTTGTGAATTTGCAAGCTTATGTTTTATTTCTCAGGAATTAATTTAGAAATAGAACTTGTAGGACATGTAGTTAAAAAACTACATCAAACCCATCAAAAATGGAAACAAATTAAGGGGGAAAAGAGCTCTTATCAATAGCCAGGACATGGAAGCAACCTAAATGTCCATAGACAGATGAATGGATAAAGATGTGGCACATATATACAATGGAATATTCCTCAGCCATAAAAAGGAACGAAATTGAGTTATTTGTAATGAGGTGAATGGAACTAGAGTCTGTCATACAGAGTGACCAAAGTCAGAAAGAGAAAAACAAATAACCGTATGCTAACGCACATATATGGAATCAAGTTACTGATGAACCTAGTGGCAGGGCAGGAATAAAGATGCAGATGTAGAGAATGGAGTTGAGGACACAGGGAGGGGGAAGGGGAAGCTGGGACGAAGTGAGAGAGTGGCATGGACATATATACACTACCAAATGTAAAACGGATAGATAGTGGGAAGCAGTTGCATAGCACAGGGAGATCAGCTCGGTGCTTTGTGACCACCTAGAGGGGCGGGATAGGGAGGGAGGTTCAAGAGGGAGGGGCTATGGGGACATATGTATGCATATAGCTGATTCACTTTGTTGCACAGCAGAAACTAACAACATTGTAAAGCAATTATACGCCAATAAAGATATTTAAAAAAAAAGAGCTCTTATCTATTTTTCTTATACTGGAAGACATGCTGATGTTAAGGAGATGGGGAAAGCCAAACTGCTGTTGTTGGTTAGTCTAAACGGAAAAACTGATGGGGTCGATTCTTACACAGATTTCATACGTGCAGAGCTGCTTTAGAATTTTCCTAGAAATACATGTAAAAAAAATGAGCAGAGGCAGCTTTTTGATCCCAGCACAAAGAACACTCACAAAAGGGCAAATGCGGTAGGCATGTACCTCACATTTCTTATCTGGCCAACACCTCCCAGCCTCACAAGACCCCCTTCACTGAAGACTGTGATTATGCTGACCATTAATAAAACAAAACTTCTGATGTTTGGCACTAAAAGTCATTCTAAGACATTTCACAGGGTCTTCTCTCTGATGCTCCTTCTTGAGCCATTTTTTTTCTCTACAAATAAACTTAAGTTGAAACTATTACTCAAAATGATGTGTAATCAGTTTCCTATTCAACTATTACTGCTCAGATATCCAGAATAAATTATTACCATACCGTCCTCACACTGAACAACGCTCATGCCATCACTGACACCCCAGGCCTTAAGAACCCCTCTCTCGTACTGAAACCAAGGGGCCTTCAGTCAAAACAACAGGAGTCCCTCCTTCTCCTCCAGCAATTCCAGAAGGAAACCCTTTGGAAACTATTTTGCTCCAAAAAGCAAAGCCTCCACTGAGGAATTCATCAACTTTTGTAAGCAATTACTTCTGAGAGCCAAAGGTTGTGCAATTGCCCAGGTTATTTTATCGAAATGGTACAGAAGAGTTCATTCAATGAATCGTTCTGCAAACCACCCACAGCTGGCACGGGAGCCGGGATAGTTCTAAACACTTGAAAGCAATGCCTAGGACCAATTTTCATATTATTACTGTTTCTAATCCATCCAATGGACTGACATTTGTGAAGTTTGATAAAAATGATTAGGAAACAAACTTTTAAAAGGCATGTAAAATTAAAACCCAAATTTTCTATTATATCAGATACTGTCAAACTACCCTTTAAGTTTCTAAACCTTTTTTCTTCATTTCCATCCTGATCTCATTACGGACTAGTAATAAACATTCTCTGCACTGCATTGTGAGTGGCACTCCTCTACAGCACATGGCTGTTTGCTAAAAAAACAAACAGAAAAAACGACCAGTGGGTCCAATAGCAAATCCAATTACATACTATGCCAGCCAGAGCTCAGCACTTAGCAAGAGTGTCCCTAAAAATCCCCTACTGATCAAATTTTACTTACCCTCAATCAAGAAGCTTTAAGAAAGATTTCCACAGTCACGATTTTGTCACAAGTGTTTGGTTTTTCAAAATCTAGTTTCTAAGCAAGTTGCTCAAAACCAGAGGTAAAAGAAATCACCAGAGGAGCTTTCTCGAAATATACCTCCTTCCTCCACCTCCCCTCTCCCCAGAATACTGTAATGATGACTTTTTAGTCAAGCCACATCTTCTGTAATGAAATACCCTGGGGAAAACCAGCTAACACATGTGGTTACTGAGTATCTGCCGAATGCCAGGGACTCCCCTAGACGCTTTCTGCACAGCACGGCCCATTGGCCCTGTGAGTTACAGCAGCTCCACGTCAAATGCTGTGGGAAGGTGTGTAGAGCATCGTCTGCACTGCGTGGTGCCTCGGAAGCCAGCCTGCCTGAGTCTGGATCTTGGTTCTGCCACTTCCAAGCTGCCAGGTCACTCAACGGCTCTGTCCTCAATTCCCTCGGGTGTCAAATGGAGACACTCCTGCCACCCACCCCGTGGGGCTCCTGTAAGGACTAATAAGTAAGTCAGCATGCGGGGTGCAGGGTCCTGACACAGTCAGTAAGCCCTCAGGAACCTCAGCGCTTCTGCAGTGTGACTCCCCGGGAAGCTGCTCTTTCTGCGACTGCTCCCTACTTCAAGCCGCAAATGTGAACCACTCTCAGTTCTTCCCACTTCTAAACAGCGGGCTAGTGCGATCAACTCCATCTCCTATTCCCTCTCGCCTGGACCATGTCTTGTGACACACACTGCCACGACCCCAGTTCAGGCCCCTGCCCCTGCCCGCCTCCAGACGTGCCTCGGCGGGACCTCTCCCCACAGCGCAGCCGGAGGGATTTCTCTCAGTAAGGTGTCTGATCACGTCCCCCCAACCCCCGGACCCCCACCCAGCTTTAAAGCTCTCTCAGCTGAACTGCAATGGCCCCGGGATAAAGTCAAAATGTCCCGCCTTGGTTTATGAGGCCATGACCTTCCTACCTACTTCTCCAGCCTAATTTTATCATTTTTCTTACCCCTCTCTGAGCTCGTCAAGCTACAGCAGTGCTCAGGGACCTGAAAGGCGGCGAGCTCTTCCACAGAGCTCTCGTACTTGGCATCGTCCCCTGACCCTAGGGCTCGCCACACTGGACTGTAACTGGCACTTCCCTCACCTGCCTCCCTGCTCTGACTCACATCCTAAATCCTTGCTGCTCCCCAGTGCCCAGCACAGTGCTAGGCACATGGCTGCACGATAGATGCGCTCAGAGGGTGCGAAAATAGCACCCGGGGTTTTAATCTCGTTCATCAGCCGCCAGCTTGGGAAAAAGAAAAAGAGAAAAGCCCTATCAGAGGAGGAGAACATTCACCTCTGAGCTTCAACGTCATATGAGAACCAACAGATGGAGAGGCACAGTGGCAATCAAGACTTAAAAAGGGTTCCCATGGTGCCAGGTGCACCGCGGGAGCAGGCCTTTGGCTGACCTCCCTGTGGGCCCGGGCTTCAGGAGGACACCTACCTCTTCACTGCACCTCTCTGCCCGGCTGGCAGTCACCCTGCCAAGATGCTGCCGCACTCTCACTGCTGCTGGGCCACAACACAGCACGTCACGACACGATACAACACAACCAAGTGAGGCGGCAGGAGGCAAGCACACGTCAGCCCTTCCAACCAGCCCACTGAGAACCGGGTTCAGATTAAACCATTAGACACTCGGGGCTTCCCTGGTGGCGCAGTGGTTGAGAGTCCGCCTGCCGATGCAGGGGACACGGCTTCGTGCCCTGGTCTGGGAAGATCCCACAAGCCGCGGAGTGGCTGGGCCTGTGAGCCATGGCCGCTGAGCCTGTGCTCTGCAGCAGGAGAGGCCACAACAGTGAGAGGCCCGCGTACCGCAAAAAAAAAAAAAAAAACTAGACACTTGCAGAACCAAGTTGGGAAGTTACATCTTTATCCCTGTCGGAGATGATTGTTCTTATTTTTAAGTATCTTAGACTTTTAAATATACTCACTGTCATGGGTTGAATTAAGTCTCCCAGAAAGATGTTCAAGTCCTAAGCCCTGGTACTGTGCACATGACCTTATTTGGAAACAGGGTCTTTGCAGATGTAACCAAGTTAAAATGAAATCATGCTGGATCAGCGTGGGCCCTAATCCAATGACTAATTATCCTTACAATAGGAGGGAAATTTGGTCCAGATACACAGGAGATAAGATCACATGAAAAGCGGAGGCAGAGACTGGAGTGATGCGTCTACAAGCCGAGAAATGTCAAGACTTGCAACCCCAGAAGCTGAAGCGGCAAAGAAGCCATCCTCTCTAGAGCCTTTGGAGGGAGCACAGCCCTGCTGACACCCTGATTTCAGACTCTAGCCTCCAAAACTCTGAGAGAATAGATTTCTGTTGTCTTCAAATGCCCAGTTTGTGGTGGTTTGTTATATCAGCCCCAGGAAACTAACACACTAAGTGTTCTTGAAAAAAAAAAAAAATTAAGTTTAATTGGCTCCTTCCCTAGACAGTCTCAGTCATCACACTGAATAAAAGACATACTGCCCGTTCTTTAAGAGCTTTTAAAATCTATTCTTTTTAATTTTTATTTATATATATATATATATATATATATATATATATATATATATATATATTTTTTTTTTTTTTGCAGTACACGGGCCTCTCACTGTTGTGGCCTCTCCCGTTGTGGAGCACAGGCTCCGGACGCGCAGGCTCAGCGGCCATGGCTCACAGGCCCAGCCACTCCGTGGCATGTGGGATCTTCCCAGACCGGGATACGAACCCGCATCCCCTGCATCAGCAGGCGGACTCTCAACCACTGCGCCACCAGGGAAGCCCTATTTATAATTTTTGAAATTTAGTTTTACTTCACAAGAAAAATAGTTTTCAAAAAAAGAAGGAAAAAAAACACACAGAACAAATCAACACATACACACAAAGTTTTCTATGAATAATGCCACTAAACGGGTGCTTATTAATACAGAGGAACACACTATCCCTACTCAGGGAAAAGGCAAAAAAAAAAGGAAATGAGAACATTTTTCCAGGCTGCAATCCTCAGTTCCATACCTAAGCCTCTTTATGAGATAACCTCTCCCCACCTCCAAGTTCTCCAGCGTAGACACTTTTTTGGTTTCCAGGCCCTACTTAGTGGTATCACAATATTCGACTCTTGGAATGAGCACTGACAGGCATGAAGAAACACTGACACCCAGAGGCCCACACTGGTCAATTTCCAGTTCTACTGCCATTTGCTTGCTCTTTTACAAGCCTCACTTTCATTCTCATTCTTTGATGTCAAAAGCTCACAAGGTAGACATCATTTAGCCTCTGGGTAGCTCAGGGATAACTAGGATTGATGCTCTTTCTGGGTACGAACGGCATTATTAGCTGACTGCCATGAAAATAATTTAGGACACATGATAAATAAAAGATTTGAGGCACATCTCTATAAAGCACTCTCATCATTTTTACCATTTAATAGCATGACGGTACTACTATCTGGTTATCAGGAATGAGAAACATATGAAAGAGAAAAAATCATTTCTAGAGACAAGGCTTTCTTTTGTGATATTCTCCATCACTAATAAGCTCTAAGGAGGTAAAAGTAGCTCGAGTACAGCAGAAAGAACACTAGCTGCAGAGTCCTAGATCTGCCCCCTGTAAGCCAGGTGACGCTGTCACTTTGAAACAGAGCCTTTAAAACATAGCGACCCACCTCTGCGCAGACGGGGTGGATTCCGATGGTGCCGTCCAGCTGGTCTTTGGTCAGCCCGCACTTGAGAGCTGCTGCGAAGCCCTGGGTAACTTCTCCAGCATTTGGACCCAGTACGTGGAAGCCCACAACACGTTCCTAAGGTACAAAAAAGTAATACAATTATGCGGCTTTTCCCCCCTTAACAGACTGGAATATTTCCTCAGTCTAATCTAAAACCCCCGTTCAGAAATGGCCAAGGCTTATATTAATGCTTGTTGCTAAAAGCTGTCTAGGCTGAAGATACTCCAACATGGGCCAGTACAGAGCGTGTGGTCACATCAAGCAAGAAGGAAAAGACAGGAATCGGCCATGGATGATGATGAAGAAAAACATGAAAAGCAAAAATGTGTGCAACCCCGTAAGCACCAAAATGTTCTAGAAAATGTTTTCAAAGGGCCGTTCCATTGTGCCCTCATCTCCTCTATCTGATTGTCTCAAAGCTCCAGATAAACAACCTGTGGTAGCTGAAACATTTAAGAGCAACCATTCAAATTAAAAAATCATTTACACTAAAGTTTTGGGGGTAGATAGCACAGACTTGAGATCCTTCCAATGTGAAAACACTTAAAAAAAAATTTTTATTGGAGTATAGTGGTTTACAACGTTATATTAGTTTCAAGTGTACAGCAAAGTGAATCAGCTATGCATATACATATATGCACTTTTCTAGATTCTTTTCCCATATAAGGCCATTACGGAGTACTGAGTAGAGTTCCCTGTGCTATCCAGTAGGCCCTTATTAGTTATCTGTTTTACATATAGTAGCCTGTATATGTCAATCCCAATCTCCCAGTTTATCCCCCTCCCCTTACCCCCTGAACCACAAGTTTGTTTTCTACATCTGTGACTCTATTTCTGTTCTGTAAATAAGTTCATTTGTACCCTTTTTTTAGCTTCCACATATAAGCAATATCATATGATATTTGTCAATCTCTATGAATGAAAGCAAGAAAAAAAAATATTTGGCAACTCTGAAATACCTGTGTGGGAATTATTTTGGATAAATTCTAAATCCCAAACTCAGGCTACCTCTGCCAAGAGCAGGGAAGCCTGTTGCGTTCTACTGCACAGACTTTCCGAGCCAGCTCGGGGGTAGTGCATCCAGTCCAGCACCCTCACAACAGACCAGGTAGCTCAGGTGGTGAGGTGCAGTGCCTTATCTAAGGTGCAATGCTCCCTGGAAACAATCAGGAAGGGCATTCTGTATGTGATACATTCCATGTTAGACTCTTGCGTTATTCATCCTGACAGTCAGGGGTTATGTATATGGATAAATAAAACACAAAATATGCTAGATTTACATGTAATAATATGGATAAATCTCAAACTGAGATTCAAAAAAAAAAAAGTGCAGGCTTCTATTTAGCTGAGGATACCACTCTTCTTTAAACCACATTGTATGACATTTATGGTAAACAATAGGCAGCAAACATAAAAACACGAACAGGTGAGGGAGTCCAACTTGAGGACAGTGCCGCCTCTGGAGGAGGGAAGGAGTGAGGGGTAGAGGATCGAGAAAGAATAGGAAAGGCGGCACCGGCTAGCGGTCAACAGCATGGATTCTACGTTGCCTGGGACTGAATTCCAGCTCTGCCGTTAACTACCAAGTACCCTGGCACAGCTACTTAACTTCCACGCTTCAGTTTCCTCGTCTATGAATGGGGATCACAACAGCACATACCTCATAGGGTTACGTAAGGATTCAATAAGTTCGTACATGTGGACCATTAAGTAGTCCCTGGCACAGTTCAAGTGTTCAATTACATAGAGGCTATTATAAACTGCCTCTGTGATGGTTTATCTCTGATAAGATAAAAGCTCTGAAGCAAATACACCAAAATGTTAATATTCATTGGAGTCTGGATGGTAGGCACATTCTCCCATCCCTTTCTGTAAATTTTAAATATTTCGTGTAAAAAAAGAGTAGCACACAAAAAGCATAAAAGCCTGGTAAGCAAGTGTTATCTAAAACCAAGCACATTTAGACGCTGTGAAGTGACCGACTCAAAATGAATAAAGCAAGCCCCAAGGATGGTCAAGTTCCAGAAGCAAGCTTTTGTATGAGATGGCTCATGACAAAAGAGCAATGACAAGTATTCGTCTCTTCTAATACTATCTTTTTAATGAAAATAATTGACAACAATCTCATCCGATTTATTGCCTCAGTCATTTTAATTAAGGTGAGTTTACTGGTAATGAAAATTATTTTTCATATTATATAAAAAATTCCATTTGAACAAATGACACGGCAGTTCAAAAAAAAAAAAAAGGACAAAACAACTGGATACAGTTAAAAAAATTAAAGACTTGCTCGGTGTGAAAGAAACTTCTGAGGTTTCATTGATTGCCTTGTGCAAATGAAGTATCTCTTGCTAGACATGAGGCTGCCAGTGAGAACGTCTGACATTTTCTCCTTTTCTCCTTTCTCTTCTACAGCAGCATGGTATCTAATGTATACTCATACAAATGACGTTATTAAAACTTATGTCTAAAAAGATAAAACTCTACATGAAATTGTTCTCTATGTTAACTCTGTATAGCTTGTTAGAGGTTATCCTAGTATGTCCATTTTTTAAATGCATCTATGATGACCTTTTTTGTAGAGGATCCAGGTTTATCCTAGAACCTTGGGCTCTGCAAAAAGCAATCTGCAACTGTGCTACTATGTACAGTGGTAGTTTCTAAACAGGATATATCAGTTAATTATACTCAAATCCCAAGATAAGAAAATGAGTTTATTAGCCTTTTAACATATGGATTCTTTAGCATTGTTTATAGTTTTACTGGGGACACTTTTTTTAGAAGATCTCAGCTAAGTTAAAAGTACCAATTCTCATAAAGATTCAATCCACATAGGTGAGGGATATCAGGAGGTACAAACTTCCAGTTACAAAATAAATCAGTCACCGGTATGAAATGTACAATGTGGGGAATATAGTCAATAATTATGTAATATCTTTGAATGGTGACAGATAGCATACAAACTTGGGTTATTACTGTTCTTTTTTGTTTTGTCATTATTTGTAGACAGTTGACAGCTTCATCGGTCCCCTCTAATAAACACAAGCAGTTCTCAAGTTGTCCCTCTGGTTCCTTCCTCCAGAAAGTTCTGACTGCCTGCCCACTACATCCACTGCAGAAGGGAGTCAAGCAGTGTCATCATGGGCCTCGCCCTGGGATAATGTCCCAACAGGAGACCAACAGGTTGAACGCTAAACGAATGCAATGTATGTACCACGTGAAAAATTAGTAGAAAGGAGTAAATAAGATTAGCACTTACACTGTCTTTGATATTGCAGACTATTTTTGCATAACATTTGTTGTTATCTCTTGATGGAATCGTCCATTCCAATGGCCAAAAGTAACTATGGTAAACCTAAGAAGAGGGAAGCACAATTTAGACCCATCATCTTAAAAAGTATGTCTGTCAAACATGAGTTGTGGTGTGAAGATGGTGGAGGCTCCTTAATGTTTAATAATTAGACTTTCATTAAACAATAAAATTCATGGAATACATAGGAACCTGGTCAGAAGGTAAATAACTTTAAACTCATAGTTGACAAGACCTTTTGCTATAAGCTCATCCCTTAATTACATTTAATTACATTTCAACCACCAACGAATAAACCTTATGTAACAACAACAAGAACAAACAAATGAGAGAAAGAAGCCATGTAATTACTTGCTGTTTTGCATTAGAAAAAAACAAAACAAAAAAACACCACCTAGCTACCTCACAGGAATGACAACTTTGGGCAAGAAACAAGTAAGGTGCCAGGAACAATTATAGCAATTATCTAGTTCTCTGACTTAATATTTCCAAAAACATTTTCTCCTCTGAAATTATTCACCAAAAGTACTGAAGGAGAGAAGGAAGGAGGGAGGGAAGATGGTAGATAGAAGGACAGACATCGTTACTGACATTTCATAAACTTAAGTCTTGGATGACTAAAGGGACTTTTTTCTCCTCCAACTGCTAGCCTCAATTCAAAACATGTATGTTTGGTAGGACCTTTTAAAAACATACTGATTATGTAAACATTATATAACATTCTTTTATCTTGTAATATGATGTGATTTTTTTAAATGTGTTACAATATTGAATGTGTAGTATCATAGCACTGCAACCATTACACCGAGAAAAAATTGATTAAAGCAATTACCCCCAAAGGCTAACAACTGCTGCGTTGTAAACATAAGCCTATGAGTAACTGTTTCTTATTTCCCTTGCATTTTTCAAGATTTCAACTCAAATGCATTGTTTTTATAATAAAAAATGCAAATTCTAATAAAACGAATGCCAAAGATTATCTGTGAAGAAATACAGAATATATATAGTAAGAACCTTACAATTTAAATACCTTCTGATAGCAATCTCTCCTCAGCAAAAAATCAGAGAAAGAGACAATGAGTAGCAAAGATGTTCAAAATTCTATTTTTAACAGTGAAAAACTGTAAATAATCTAATAAAAGAAAGGCTTACCAAATTACCGTACAGCACCCCTAAAAGGAAATATTGCACAAGTCTTTTTTGTTTTTTGTACGTGGGCCTCTTACTGTTGTGGCCTCTCCCGTCACGGAGCACAGGCTCTGGGCGTGCAGGTTCAGCAGCCATGGCTCACGGGCCCAGCCGCTCCGCGGCATGTGGGATCTTCCAGGACCGGGGCACGAACCCGTGTCCCCTGCATTGGCAGGCGGACTCTCAACCACTGCGCCACCAGGGAAGCCCCATAAGTCATTTTTAAAAGCGGTGTTTTTAGAGGGAAATTGCTTGTGACCTAACATTAACTGTAAAGTATGACAGAAAACTGCACATAACTTAATCACGCTTAAACTAAAATATATATACCTACACAAAATTATATACACACACATAATATATAACATATAAATACTCAGAGATTAGAATATGCAAAAATATTAATAGTAGTTATCTTTTCATGAATTAAAATTTGTTTTTATATTTTCCTAATTTTTCAAATTTCCTATGAGGATATATTATTTTTTACAATCAGAAAAGAAGTGTTTTTTTGTTTGTTTTTTTATATATAGATTTTTTTTTTTTTTTTCTTTTTGCGGTATACGGGCCTCTCACTGTTGTGGCCTCTCCCGTTGTGGAGCACAGGCTCCGGATGCGCAGGCCCAGCGGCCATGGCTCACGGGCCCAGCCGCTCCGCGGCATATGGGATCCTCCCAGACCGGGGCACGAACCCGTATCCCCTGCATCGGCAGGCGGACTCTCAACCACTGCGCCACCAGGGAGGCCCTATATAGATTTTTAAATTTCACTTGATAACAATACTTTCATTCACTGTACAATCACTAACAGATACAATATCTAGAAATATTACAGACAGGCAAACAAGTGAAAATTTGATATTTTAGGCTGAAAATCAGGAAGAGGTTTGGCTGTCACATGTAGAAAGCTCCTATTTAATACAGTCAACTCATGTTTAGCATTCCTAATGGAAAAGATGAACATAACAACAAATTATATCATTTTATTATTTTTTAATCCAAAAACTTTCCTAATTTTAGAATGCAACCTGTGATTTTATTTTTTAAAAAATGATAAGAAGAAGAAGGATTGCCTTCCAAAGCATGTTGGCTTTAGGCTAATATTTTATTTATTTATTTTTTTGAGTTTTATTTTTTTTTATTCAGCAGGTTCTTATTAGTTATCCATTTAATACATATTAGTGTAATATGTCAATCCCAATCTACCAATCCATCAAGAAAAGAAGTGTTAATAATGTGTTACTGATAGACTGATATTACATGCTACTACTAAAGCATATAATAAAGAAAAGATTAAGAAATTTAAAATAGACTTTTATATTACAAATTTTACTCTGATTCACAAATCTGGTCTTTTAGAAGGTTTTACTGGAAACTTTTTTCCCAAGTGATTTAAAACAGCAGACCCTTTGTGCAGCATTATTTGTATATATAAAAGTAGTTATTTCATGTGCATTTTCCTTGACTATATACAGGATAAAAGGTGACTGGCAAAGTTAGTATAAATTAGAGGGTAATGATAGGAAAAAAAAGTTAATAAGACAGTAGAAATGTAGGTACTTTTTAGTTTCCTTCCTTGTATTTTTAACCATATAAATAATTTTAAAAACCCAGCAAAAGTGGTTTTAAAAAGTAGAACTAAGTATTACTGGGTCAACTGATAAAACTGATAAATGGAAGGCAGGTCAGATAAAAGTACTGTATCAACATTACATTGTCTAAAAAATAGTAACCACTGTGTGGTTATACAGGAAAATGTCCTTGTTCATAGGAAATACACATTCAAGTATTTAGGGGTAAAGGGGCATTCAACTTACTCTCAAATGGTTCAGGAAAAAGAAATACACACAGATGCACAAAGAAAGAGGAAGAGAACATGCAAAGTATAAAACAAATGGGCAAAATGTTAATAATACATGAATCTGGATAATGGGTATACAGAAATTCTTTTGGCTATTTTTCAATTTCTCTGTATGCTGAAAATTATTTTAAATTTTGGGGGGAAAAGTAATAGTAAAGAGTAGAACTTACCTCAATATTTTCTTCCCCAAATTTCTCCACAGCTTTCTCTTCAGAAAGACCACAAGCACCATATTCCAAAGGAGTGAAAACGGTCGTTGGAACATTTTCATAGTCACACTGTTTCAAAATGGAGGAAAAGAGTTATGACAGAAGGAATTTTAACTCAAAAGAGCATATACTTCAAAAAGGTTCAAATTTAGGAGCGGAAAGCAGACTAATAAAAACCTACTATGCTGAGAACCATTAACTGATGTGATAAAATTTCAGCAGAGGTTTAAAGTCTGTTAATACTAGTCATGAATAAATGATTTGCGTGGCTTCTCCACCCATCTACCAACAGATATTACAAGGACATACTTTCTCTCCCTTAAATAAAGCAGCCAAAAACAACACCAGTGCACCCAATGCTTAAAGTCTCCTATTATTAGTGGCAGAAGTTAACAGACTTTATTGGAAAATCAATCAGGCAATACAAACCAAGAGCCATAAGAACATTTAATAATTTTTGGCCCAATAACACCACTTTTAGAAATCTATAATAATAATTTAATATATAGCAAAAGCCACATGCATTAACTGAGCAATGCCGCAGTTCTCATCAACAGTGGCAATATTGGAGTGGCTTTAAAATGCAAATAAGGAAGTGATTCTGTAGTACATATTTCCAATGCAATCTTATGCAGCCATTAAAATGGTAATGAAGACCACAGCAACAAAAAAGTTCATGATTATGACAGTATTTCCAAAGCACATTTTAATAGGCGTAGATGACGGAAGGGTTCTGAAGTCAAACAAGTTTGTAAAATGCTATATTAAGCAAATTAAACAGGTTTCTCAACTATCAGATTCCTCAGAGCCTTTGATATGCTGATGTGAATTGTGAAAAATGTAATTATGTAAGTGCCAAATATATTTGCCAATGCTATTTGGAAAAAACCTACCCAGTCACATTTGGAACTAGAGGTAAAGCCTAAATTTAAGGTAAGCACTTAAAATATGAAAAATACAATTCTCCCTCTCTAACACCGTAGGGTGAGATTTTTAAAATGTGCCTCCCTCTAGAAATAGTATAGTCTTTTTTCTCTGAAAAGAGCACAAATCCTTGGAATTCCGATTCAAAAGTAAAGGCAGACATCCACTTACAGCCATAATGGACCACGTTTACTTCCTGTTTTAAACAACTAAAAACGGGACAAATATGAAATACTTTTTAAGACACTGATGGTAGGGTGTGCAGCACTGTGGTCCCTGTGAGAAGGGAAACAAATGAGGTGAGACCAGCGATTGCTCTAGTCTCCTGCCCAGAGCAGTTTCCAGGGCTTGGTGCAAAGAGAGGGAACAGAGTGCAGGGTCTTTCTGAGTTAATGAGACAGAGATCCCAGTTCAGGGAAGCCAATGTGGCCCGAAGCTGCAGGGCAGAACACCAAAGTGGGTAGAGCTGCACAAAGAGAACTTAAGATCTGCAGAGAGGGCCTCCTGAGATTTGGGCTGAGGGCTGATCTGTAAATGGATGCCAGAGGAAAGCACTCAAGGGTGAGGAAAGAACCACTGGAAATCAGTGAGCCCCCAAATGACCAGAGCTCTTACAGGACGGGAATCAGTTTCTGTTCCCACAGGCCAGAGTAGACAAAGAGTTCGTAGTAAGAGGAACGGGGCAGAGTCCTTGGAAGGGCAACAATTGAGTAGTGGAACTAAATTGGGCCTAAATGAAAGACTGCTGTTGACAAACCCTAAAAAAGGTGAAAAGCAAGCTACGCAAGGATAAAATTAATCCCCTGTAACATAACGGGCCACCAAAACAAAGTCCAACACTATATAAAGGAATTCAACAAAACCCAGCCGCCAACAGCGTAAAATGCACGAAGTCCGCATCCATCCAAAGTAACACAACATGCAAATGAGCAAGAACACACAAACTAATACCAAGAGGAAAATCAATCAACAGAAACAGACACTGCAAAAGAGATAAGGGGATTAGCAGAGCACATTAAAAGAGCTATTATAGGGACTTCCCTGGTGGCACGGTGGTTGGGAGTTTGCCTGACAATTCAGGGGACACGGGTTTGGTCCCTGGTCCGGGAGGATCCCACAGTCCATGGAGCAGCTGAGCCGTGTGACACAGCTACTGAGCCTGCGCTCTAGAGTCCGCGAGCCACGGCTACTGAGCCTGCGCTCTAGAGTCCGCGAGCCACGGCTACTAAGCGCGCGTGCCGGAATTACTGAAGCCCGCGTGCCTAGAGCCCGTGCTCCGCAACAAGAGAAGCCACCGTAATGAGACGCCCGCGCACCGCAACAAAGAGTAGCCCCTGCTCGCTGCACTAGAGGGAGCCTGCGCACAGCGGCGGGGACCCAACACAGCCAAAGATTAAAAAAAATAAATACTTTTTTTTTTTTAAAGGAGCTATTATGAATGTGTTCTGTAGACTCAAGAAACGAGAGAAAAATAGGAATCCGCTGAGGAGAGAAAAGGAAAATATATTTTAAATAAGTAAAACTTGTAGAGATGAAAGAAGCTGCTTGAAGTGCAAACTACACAGAATGGGATTTATATCCCAAGACAGTGTAAAAGAAAAGATCAGTGGACTTGAAGACACTGCAATAGGCTCTCTAAAAGAATGAAGCATAGAAACAGGGAGAAAAACATGAACAGAGCCCTACAGACCCATTGAGGGAACCAACATTCATTAATGTGAGGCTGAGGGGGGGAAAAAAAGAGGGGGAAAGCAGAAAAATTAATTGAATGGCTAAAAAATTTCCAAATTTGATGAAAACTATGAACAGATAAACCCCAAATCTCTACATACCACCAGCAGAATGCCAAAACATGCAATGATCAAAATGCTAAAAAACAGTGATTAAAAAGAAAATCTTAAGAGGAACAAAGATAAAAATGATGGCATATTCTCTTTAGAATCTATGCAACCAGAAGACAATGGGAAAATATTTAAATAAACACTGTAAATCTAGAATTCTATATTCAGCAAAAATATCTTTAAAAAAATAAAGGCAAAATAAACTTAAAAAAAAAAAAAAGCCAAGGAATTCCCCTTGAGCAGACATGCACTAAACAACTGTTAAAGGAAGTTCTTCAGGCAGAAAATGGTGTATCAGCTGGAATCTGGATCCACATAAAAGACATTTTTTCTCTTTGGTCTCAAAATTGTTTCCAATTGGCTTAAATAGACTATTGTGGCCTAGCCTGAGAAATGTAATCCTTGTTTTTAATACTTTATTTGGATAAAATACTTTGCAGTTTTCACAATAAACAACTTAATAAGCTTCTAGAACACAACCCATTCTCAAGTTGCAGATATGTGTACCGTGGTTTCTCTATAGTTTCCACATAAAATAGTTTTACATTTACTGTAAAATTGAACTAATTTACAAAGCACCACTTTAAGTAATAATGAAGATGCTAACATTTGTTATTTGTGAAAATAAAAGTATTTCAAGTGTTTGAGAGCAATTCTAAAACGATCCAAGAGACAACTACTGGTCCTTGGAGATGACAGCTGGAGTGCCCATCACACTGGATTCTAAAGCTGGTACATGTGCCTTATCATCTGGCTTTTTAAAGGGCTTAGTGGAATGTCCATCATCTACAGGCTGACTCAGGTTTATGACCTGTTCTGTTTTTGAAATGATAAAAACATTTTTTTTATTCCTTCATTTATGTTTGTTCCCAAAATAACAGAATATTTAGTGGCAAATATTTTTAGCAGCTTTGAAAATGACTTTAATCATCATTGTTAAAAAAGATTCGTTAAAATTTTTCCAATATATTTTCCACTTCATTTTATTTAGTAGAAGCACCTCTGTACTTGGTGGTGGATTCTTTAAGTCTTGAGACATCTGCTCTATCCTCAGCACGTTTTATAATCCATACTTCCCAAATCTTCCTTATCTCTTAGGCGATACAGTTTCATGGTTAAGACAGCAGTACCTACAATCAGATGTGGACTGGATTTATGCCCTGGCTGCCTCCAAGCATTGTGACCTTGGACAATTACCTAATTTCCTGTAAGATGTCATCATTTTCCACAGCTGCCCTAAGGTGGAACGAGGTATGTGTATACAGCACTTATTAGCGCAGTGCCAAGCACATCAAACATAGCCACTCTCTGTCCCCTTTCCTCCCAACACTCCTATGAAGCAATGAATACATTATCAATTTTGAGGGAAGACACAAACACCCATGATTCAATTTGGGTTCTCTTAAAATCCCGTAACAGATTTAATTTAGGCAGGTGTTTATGTTAAGCTGAATTTTTCAACAGAGAGCTGCTCCTTTAAAAGGAAAGAAGGAAGGAAGGCAGGCAGATGTGGATCCTCTGACGTTCTCAGATATGTGCGAATGTTCTATTAATGCATACTGGGCAAAATTAAAAGGATTATGCAGTTCTTTAAAAACAAAACAAAACTGTGTAATTTCCCCAAATACAATTAACCTAGATATCTATTAGCATTTCAGCTTTGTTTACTATATTTGAAGGACAGACTGGTGAGATTTCAAACTCAGGGACTTAGCACCACCTGTCTATTTTCCTGTTCGGTAAAGCACTTGTCATATTAGTCAGACTAAAAACGGGGGAAAAAAACGAACAACAAAAAAAGAGTCCTTTAATTTCAATTTACATTAAATTCTGATGCTGATAAAAGCTTAAGGCACTTTAAGAATTTGCTCTACCTGGCTGATGCTAGAATACAGTACCATGCTCACACATAGAAGAATATGTCCAAAGTAAGTGGATTCACTATTTTTTTTTAAAGAAATTTTGTGCTACAATAATTTTAAATTTATTTAGTACCAAATTTTTGTATATTTGCCCTCTGGTTATTATTGGTATAAAAAAAACTCCATTTTAGGAAATCACAATGACTCAAGGTCAAAAACAAATTAAATGCACCTCACATTTTATTTCTGAATACCCCTTTCTTGGTTCACCATTACTCAAAAACTCCAACAGTTAAAGAGGTAGTTAAGTTTATTTCAAATAGTGATAGGAACCAACTACTATTCCCTGGATGATCAGACAACCCTGGATTAAAAACCCTTTTTAACCTTAATCCTGTTATCCTCAAAACATAAGATTTTATCATGCTACAATCCAAACCAACCCCAGGTACATTCAAAATGCTTGTCACAAATTCTACTAGCAGTATTCTTTGAAGTTTCAGTTGCTGTAACCAAACTAAATGAACCCATGATGATTTATGCACAAGGAAAATGGGCAGTGACTAAATTCTTTACAATCGATATTTCTAGAATCCTTTTAAAAAAATATTTAGGGAAGGAACGTTGGTAATGGGCAGGGGATATAAGGGAAACCTCTATACCTTCCTCTAAATTTTGCTGTGAACCTAAAACTGTTCTTTAAAAAGTCTTAAAAAGCTAATTAGAGCATATTTATTCTTTTCTTGACATCTCGTCCCATGAGACACAACCAAGAGTTTCCATTTCCTGCAATGACTTTTTTAATTTTTTTTTTTGCGGTACGCGGGCCGCTCACTGCCGTGGCCTCCCCCGTTGCGGAGCACAGGCTCCGGACGCGCAGGCTCAGCGGCCATGGCTCACGGGCCCAGCCGCTCCGCGGCATGTGGGATCCTCCCAGACCGGGGCATGAACCCATGTCCCCTGCACCGGCAGGCAGACTCTCAAGCACTGCGCCCCCAGGGAAGCCCCCCTGCAATGACTTTTAAAATCACTTACACATTCAACATTCCAAGAGCAGAAGATCTGTTTTTAGAAAGGATAGGGGAATAAAGCCTGAATATTGGTTTAAATAGCTCTGCACATTGACATTACTACCTAGATCCCCCAATTCTTTTGCAGCCTAGACAGGGACCATAAAAAGATTTAGAAAATTATAACTCAAATTGGTAATAATGAAATTGATGTAAAGTGCAACTATTAGGAGTATCTGGAACATAACAGTGCTGAAACTTGATTAACCAGGCTCATTTTATTCTCAGTGTGATTCTAAGAGTGACAATTTCCATAATAAATCACAAAGGTACAGTGGTCTTAACAATGTCTTGTCTGGAATAGAGTTAATAAAGCTCATCTAGGATGCCATCATCAAAATAACTAAATTATTCAAGACCTGGAAAACTTCACAACCACCCTACACAGAGCACCGGGAGGTACCATTACAACAGCATGTCCGTGGTGACAGCCCGAACACTCACCTTGACAGCGGAGCCCCCATACAGCCTCCGCGCCAGCAACCTTCCTGCCTGGATTGCCACTGGGGTGAGCTCCAGCTTCCCCTCTAACACATCGCCAATGGCATAGATGTAAGGCACACTGGTCTGCTCTTCATCCGTGACAGGTATTTTTCCGGTCCTGCAAATTCATTCAGTTAAAATCATCATCAATTACCACTATTAAGTAAGTAGATCAAAATCCCATTTCTCCCAAAGAAGCCCAAAACTGTGGCTCTGAGGGCAATGTTCTCATGTATTACCAAAACAACAACAAAACTCAGAGGAACCAAAAGCTTAGAGATTCTAGCTCTTCTGAAAATCAAAGGAATAAGAAAACTGTAAGAAACCCTAGAATGGGAAAAGTAGAACACAGTGGTTAAGAATGAATGAGGATTCTAAAGTGTGATAACCAGGTCTGTTAGTTATTACCTCTGTGATCTTGGGAGGGCTATTTAACATCTCTAAGCCTCATTTTCCCACCTATCAATGGGAATAATGATAATGGGAATAATCGTGAGAAGAAAAAGAATACCATCATCTACCTTAAGGGGTTGTGAGGACTGAATGAGAATGTGTATAAAACATTAAGCACAATAGTCCATGGACCCCAGTAAGTACATAATAAGTGTTAGCTGTTAACATTATACAAAATCTAAACCTTGGCCCCAGTTGGAAACAAGTGAGTAGGTTATTAAAATGGTGGAACACTTGGTCTGCTCAATCTTATCAGACCTCCTCAACTCCCTTGTCTCTCCAACCCAAAGGGGAAAGAAAATAATAAAGCAAAAATGCTCACACTAAGATTAAGAAATCTCTTCTGTATAAATGTTATTCCTGGAAGCGGGTAGAGGGGGCACCCTGTATTTTCAATTTCCAAGGCAGCTAGCCTCTCAGAGCACTTGTTTTTACTTGGATATAAGAAGGGTGATACTGGGAAATACCCCATGCTACTCCTGTAAGCAGACAACAGAGTCTCAATTACCCAGTGCAGTGGTATAGTCCAAAGGGATTTTAACTTATAAAACATCAAAGTTTTCAGACTCGTAGCTGTCACTAGAAATGTAGCGATCACTCTAGTGATCCTAAAACTTGGTAGCTTTGAACATGGTTCAGATCTGCATATTCAATGAAGCTTTCAAAGCATATACCTGCAATTCACTGGGAAGTTGGATCTTTTTCTGTACACATATACATTAAAGAAACAAAATGCAAGCCAGTGTATCTCTCATTTAGATTTTGAAAAGGAAAAAAAAAAAAAAAAAAAAAAGACAAACAGGAAATATCATGATTGCCACTGAAAGAGGAGTCTTCTAAGCTTAAAAAGGGAACGCTCCAACTATGGTAAAAACTAACTTTAAGATCTAAAACTCCAGTATTAATCGATCTTATAAATAACTGAAATAGTACTTAATAAAACATAATAAAGATTTTTTCTTACCGTTCATTTAACTTTACGCCCACGTTTTCTAAGCCAATTTCCCTTGTGCAAGCATCTCTTCCTATTGCCAGCAATACCTGAAAAATTATTAATATATAGTGACTGTTAATAGAAAGGCTTTGCATGAATTATTTAATCATATTTTTTCTGTTTATTAAGGCGATGTGATTCATTTTCCAGACCTGGAAAGACATATTCTATTAAGATAATAATGCAAGAGTTTAAACAAATCAAAACCATTTAAATTAAATCTTCTAAACATGATATAGTAAAAAGCCTTACCCATTTCTTGTTAAGAAAAAGGGAGTTAACAATTCCTTAATAAATCTAGCCAAGTATAGCAACAAAGACAGCATAGTCTATGACTGAAATAAGTTATTTTTTTAAAGTGGTGGGCTGGGAAAATGAAAGAACATGGAGCAGAGAAATTCTAGCTCATTTTTAAATGTTAATACCTTTTAATAGCCATCTGATAAACAATATTTAAGTTATAGTGGAGAATATTTGAATCCATCCCTGTACCAAAACAAATTATAATATCATAAGTAATAAAGGTGTCTTAGAATAGGAACAGAACCAAGGGTTTTAGAACTAGCAACCCAGCAAACATCCAGTGAGCACACTATTTGTTTTCTAATGAAGTAGGACCGAGGTCCATTCCTTACCGTATTATACTCTCCTTCGACGGTTACGTCACTATCAGTGGACTTAGCTACCACCCTGAGTCGGCCTGGTGTCCCTGCTTCAATTTGTTCAACCTACAAAAGTGATGAAGTTTTATTCCACGATAAAGACATGTATCAATATCAAGATGGCTAATTATGTCCTCTCCTTCTATCTGGTTAACCCAACTTAAAACATGAAATTTGGCTTGGAAGGTCTTTTATGTCCCATCTCCCTCGCATTAACATCTTTAGGATGACATGTGGTTCTTTTATGTATTTCCTTCTTTCTCACTGCTTAATGTTTGCTAGAGGGGCTTTCCTTCAAATAGTTCTCAAACGGAATAAAATTCAGAGAGAAAGCAGGAAAGGAGAAAGCCAGAGAAAGTATACTACAATCTCTAAAATTAAACCAATGACTTACTGCTTCTGCCAGGCTCCTATCTTATGACTTACCCAGAACCATTCATCCCATGCTGCTCACATTCTTAGATTCCCTTTTGACTACATATGTTCAGCTTTGTCAACAAAGAATAGACATGGAAACAGATCAATCACGATACAGATAAGATCTAGAAAGCCCTAAAAATCACAGTGGGTGAGGAGGTATGTCTGCTTGTCATAACTAGGGGTTGTCTTCAGGTGAGGATGTAGGAGTGATGAGCAAGCCCTGGTACTTGTGCTCTGGCAAATGAGTCTGAACATATGAACCTACTATACATAGATGTCAACAGCCAAATCATGGGTTTCTGTATAATACTTACTGAAGAGACCCATAAAATCAACTGCAATTTCTACCCTACCTTTAAAATACAATACACTCTGTGTGGGAAAACTATGAAGCGTCATTTTATTTTCAACATCAACAAATAGTAAAGATTCCCTTCTAAAATTCCATTCCTTTCTTATGTAGTTAAGCCCCTTTGAACATACTGGAAAAGTCTTTCCGTTTAAATTAAAATATTCTAGTTTTTGGAGAAGAGTTGAATTGGTCCATGGCTTAGATTTACTTAAAAATATTAAAGGCCTCATCCCTCCCTCAAATTCCTTTCTGCCTCATTCACTTCTGTGTTCCAGTCAGGCCTTTCCTGTAACTAGCACATTTTCTGCCTTTAGAACAATTTCATTCCCTATGGCCTTTTTGCACATGCTATATTCTTGCCTAAAATGCATTCTCTCTCCCTCCTCTTCACAGAAGGCTTCATCCACTGGGTCACTTTATAATACAGCCAGCGTTCACCACCTGCCTACGGGGATCAGGGACACCCTGGTAACCCCAGCAAGATATTATGTACACTGACACAAGCTTATTTCACTAGGGACAGTCCACCACATTCTCAAAGGGCCTACAATGCCCAAAATGTTAAGATATTATAAAGGAAGATGCCACTTTTCTATCAGTATAGCATATACATACAGCTGTCGTTTTCTAATCATCGTCGTAATGCTAACGCAATCTTCATGAGAACTCTAAGATAGGTGCTATCAATTATCATCATTTTACAGAAGAAACTGAGGCCCAGAGAAGTTAAGTAATTCTCTCAGAATTCTCCCAAGAAACTGGGAGAACAGCATTTGAACCCAAGTCATTCTGATCCCCATGCTCATCAAGAGATTATCAGCATCAAGAGATTCAAGGTCCCACAAAAAACCTAAGTTATTAACCCATTAAGCAATTTTTAAAATGACAGCTAAAATTCCTTAATTTTAACAAAACGGTCCCATCCTTACTTGCCCTAAAGGAAACTGTTACTTTGAGATATGCAGAGTGGTCGATTTTGCCACTCTTTTTTTTTTTTTTTCTTTTTTTCTTTTTTTGCGGTATGTGGGCCTCTCACTGTGGTGGCCTCTCCCGTTGCGGAGCACAGGCTCCGGACGCACAGGCCCAGCGGCCATGGCTCACGGGCCCAGTCGCTCCGCGGCATATGGGATCCTCCCAGACCGGGGCACGAACCCGTATCCCCTGCATCGGCAGGCGGACTCTTAACCACTTGCGCCACCAGGGAGGCCCCTTGCCACTCTTATGTATCAAAACATTTGTGGTAATGTTAACAAGTCTCAAATATAACTTGGCATATTACTCAGCATTTTCAAAAGAAGATTAAATGAGCAAAAAAGGCCAGCCCACATAACAAAATTAGATAATCATTTCCAGGGAGGCCAGAATAATATAGTGCATCTGTGGACTATACTGTATACAAAGTAGAAATGTCTTTTGAAAGAAAAAAAAAAATCAGTCATCTTAAACTCTTATTTAAATAACTGGTATGTAAAAGAAACAAGTATAATAGAGCAAAGATAATAAAATAATGGAATGCATAAAGGAAAGCATTAAGCAGAAGAGAACTAATAAAGGTGGTAAAGTTGAGAAGGGAAGGAAATTATTAATCTGCAAACAAGAACAAAGCTATTTAGGTGGTAGGAAGGTACCAGTTTATACACCTAAATCACACAAGTTGAGGAATTACAGCATTCCCAATGGTTTATAATGCTGAAAGGGGCTTCTATCACTCACCCCCAACTCTCTTCTCTTGTCTTTTAACATGAGTATAGAATCAACAAACATATAGGCAACCCCACTTACTTTTATTGGTACAAACTGTCTTATAAACTTGATACCATGTTCTTCCATATGTTCACCGATTTTGTTGGCCATGTCCTGGTCAAATCCTCTTAGAAGAATGGACCGTACCATAACAGTGACATCTAAACCAATGCCAGCAAGAAATCCAGCACATTCCAAAGCAACGTAGGATGCTCCAACCACCAGGGTCTTACCCGGGCAATAGGGTAAAGAGAACAGATCATCACTGAAAAAAAAAATTTTTTTTTAAAAGGAAGAAAAGAAAGAAGAGAAAAATGTTCATATGTGAATAATGACCATATCAAAGTAGACCTTTTTACTTTCCTAAGAACAAGACACTTTTAAGATTAAAAACATTCAATTAGCTGCACACATAATATTTGAGAAGTTTTTATAATGTCTTCGACACTCTCCTTTCTTGCCACTCAGCTGCTCTGGGAGCAGCTAGAGCTACCGTGGCTGAGCACAGTAAACCATACAACTCTGACATTAGCCCAACTCCCAGTCAAACAAATTTATTCTGTACTATCCAGAATAATTCTCCACTTACATGTTTACAACCATACATTTGCAAACCCAAACTCCCACCCTCCTCCCACCACTCAGCTCTCCCTGAGGTGCAAACCGGGTGTTACTTCCCCTCACCTACAACACCAATTATCAAGCAGGGGAGAGAGGGACTTCCCTGCTGGTCCAGCGGTTAAGACTCCACGCATTGGGACCGGGTTCGATCCCTGGTCAGGGAACTAGATCCTGCATGCCGCACCTAAAAGATCCCATGTGCAGCAACTAAGACCCAGCACAGCCAAATAAATAAATAAGTATTAAAAAAAAAAAAAAGAAGAAGAAGAAGGAGCTTCCCTGGTGGCGCAGTGGTTGAGAGTCCGCCTGCCGATGCAGGGGACATGGGTTTGTGCCCCGGTCTGGGAAGATCCCACATGCCGCGGAGCGGCTGGGCCCGTGAGCCATGGCCGCTGAGCCTGCACATCGGGAGCCTGTGCTCCACAACGGGAGAGGCCACAACAGTGAGAGGCCTGCGTACCACAAAAAAAAAAAAAAAAAAAGAGTGGGGAGAGGGGTGGGGAAAAACTTTCAACATATGGGTTTTATAATATGAAAACCAACTATAAAAAGTAAAACCTGACAGAATCTTCTAGCTGAGTGAGGAAGATACAAGACATAAGAGATCATAAAAGCATTGTTGGGAGATGAGTTTTTTAAAGTATGAGAAGGGAGCCCATCCAAGACAGCAATGACAAGAGTTGGCATCTGAGCTGCCCCCGATGAGGCTCAAAGGATAAACTCCTATTATAAAAAAAAGAAAAAGAAAAAGAAAAAAAAAAGGCTGAAAACAAGTAATTTATAACACACCATCAGAAAACCAGAAACTCCTGGGCAAAAAGCATCCAAGAAGACATACTTATCAACAATGTCTTAATGCTTCATAATTCAAAACTCCTGAACAATAATGCCACCAGTATTATATCACTTGATGGACAAAAATAAACCACACAGCAAAACCTTCTTGCTTGACTCACTGATTTCAGAAGGTCCCTCTACACTGACAATGCAACCATACAAATGGCAAAGAGTAAGGAAAAACTAGGATTTGAGAACTCTAAATGGCCTGCTATCCCCTAATTTTTTTAGTATCTACAGAAAGGTAATATGTGATTCTAGTTTTGAAAAAACAAAAACAAACGTATCTATCAATTATTTTATAAAATGTGAAATCCATCTGGTTTTATATAGTATACACGTGTAATATATACTCACACAAATATAAATTTCAAATATAAATATTGTAAGCATGTATCTTTATGTTAGCAGCAATATTAACTCTTGGTGATAAGATGACCAATGTGTTTGTTTTTTTTTTTTTTTTTTTTGCGGTACGTGGGCCTCTCACTGCTGTGGCCTCTCCCGTTGCGGAGCACAGACTCCGGATGCGCAGGCCCAGCGGCCATGGCTCACGGGCCCAGCCGCTCCGTGGCATGTGGGATCTTCCCGGACCGGGGAACGAACCCATGTCCCCTGCATCGGCAGGCGGACTCTCAACCACTCCACCACCAGGGAAGCCCGACCAATGTTTATAGTTCTGAATTTTTTTAATGTTCTCTGGTTTAAAATAGTTTTTCCTTTCTCTTTTTCCTAATTCCCTGTCCCTCTGGACAAAAATGTGGTGGAAAAACTAAGTTTCAGGAAAAGGATTAAATGTATTTGAAGAAAAAAGAAAAAGCATAAATCCCCTTTTCTCCCTGCAATTTGTCCTTACCTGCTGATGCAGTATTCTTTGTCACCAGGGATACCCAAATAACGTGGCCTTTCACCAGTGGCAATGAGAAATCTCTCTGCAGAATAAATCTTCTCTTTGCCTTTGTTGTTTGTTGCCTACGAAGGAACCAATATATTAATTTTTAATAAATTATTATCCTTTAGAATTGTAAACATAATTAAAAAGGCTGTTTTACCACACTGCCCTATTTGATCCTCATAAAAACTTGCTAATGCAGTAAGAAAGAGATACTAAGACTCTGAGTAGTTAAGGGATCGCTCAAAGTCCCAATGCCAGGAGGCGACAGAGCCAAGACTCAACTCCAGCTCGTGTGGCCCCAAATCCAGATTACCCTTTCCTACACCACAAGACAAAGTCCCTAAGAAGTGACTGCAACATCACCAAACTGGACGGTCTGGGTCACAGTGGCTGTCACTTTTATTAGGAAAATCACCTTCTCTTTTCCTCCCCCAACAAAAGCTTAAAAACACACCAAAAACAGCTGCTTATGCTGTCACATGGTTACCTTAATCCTATGAGGCCCAACAAACTGCCCGTACGCGTTCTCATAGACGACCTTTTTCTCCCGCAGAGCCACACGGTAGCCCCAGTTCAGAGAGCCAATGTGGCTCTGGACGGCTTCTGTCATCCTCTCCCAGTCATGTTTCACTGCACGAGAAGGTACGACAAAATGCTTAGCTTTTCCGCTGCCACCTGGTAAATGTCATTTCCCAGGTAACGGGCAAGTCCTTCATTTCAAGCACATAAACAACCTTCTCAACTTCAAATATGTTTCCCTTTTAGAAAACTACCATACAGTTAAATAGTGCAGAATCCCTGGCAGTTCTTAAGACTAAAATAACCATACCCAAAGTTTCTTCTTCTTTATCTAGAAACGAATGGGAATTGTACCTTGGACTGTGAACACTGACTGCTGGGGTAACAAGGTACTTAGGTTCTTGAGAACCTAAGATTCCTAAGATTCTGAATGTGTAACAATCTCTAAGAGATTCTGATGTAGCCAGGTTTGGAGTTACCAAACTGGTTAACAGTGTCTAGACCAGGGGGCTGGCAAACTAAGGCGCCACCAGCCAAATTCAGCCAATCACCTTTTCTGTAAATAAAATCCAGCCACGATCATTTATTTCCGTATTGTCTAGGGCCGCCTTCATGCTGCGGCTGCAGAGGTGAGCAGTTGTGACATAGGCCAGATGGCCCACAAAGCCTAAAGTATTTACTATCTGGCCCTTTACAGAAAAAGTTTGCTGATCCCTGGTCTAGACAGAGAAGTTTAAGAGCCTGCCTCACTGCCTCCCAAACTTCCCATCTCACCAAAGAAAGGAAGAGTCTTAAAATTCTACCATAAAATGAATCCTTTGAGCCAAGGCACTAATATAATATTAAATTTCAATGGATAAAAATCAATCCTGTCATTCATTCATTACTAACTTCAACAATGACGATGAAAAAAAAAATAAGATACAGGTAAAATATACTCTGGTGGTAGAAGAAGGCAGGTTCTGGGGAAGCTGTGGTTTGGAAGGAAGGAGAAGAGAATCAACATGCATTGAAAGCCTCTGTCACAGAAATGAGCGTCTGAGTCTTAGAGCCAGGGCTAAATAAGTAGCTTGGTCAGGCAGGAAGTGATGCAATCAATTCTATGAGTACCAGTGGCCAGCCTCTGAAGTAGGAATGACAGCACAGAAATTGGCCTGTGGCCTCCCAGAGCACAGATGATAAAGATTCAATTAATAGAACCATAAACTGTCAGAACTGGTGCAAACCTTCAGAGAGCAGTTCAGTTGGGGAGGAAAAAAAAGGGACCTTGGAGGCCACTGTGGTCACGAGGCCAGGAGGATTACGTGCTGGGGCATGAGGGATTCTGCAGGGAGCCTCAACCAGCCTGTCCATCCGGCGTCCGTCCACCACCACTATAAAAAGAGGAGGCGAGGCAGGACTCACTGTTTCCCCACCAGGAATGGAAAACAATAGTGTAACTCGCTCCCACTTGCCGATCAACTAGCTGCAACAATTACCAACATTTTACCAATCTCATTACATATACGTCTTTTTACTAAAATATTTTAAGCAAATCCCAGACATCATTTTTGGTGGTGGCTTCGGCTGTCCCTGTGAATTAGGGATGCCCAAGGGCCAGTGATGCTAACTACCCTCTGCTATAGTTCCTTACAATTAGAAACTGTCCAGCACAATGTGCCAATAAAGCCCCGGAGAAACAACAATGAGATCAAAGGCAGGATTAATTTCTGAAACTTTACAGTGGTAGAAGTACTAAGTGGGTTCTACTCTGCTAATCCTACAGGAGATACCATACTCTAAAAGAAGACACAGTTGGGGGGCTTCCCTGGTGGCGCAGTGGTTGAGAGTCCGCCTGCCGATACAGGGGACACGGGTTCATGCCCTGGTCCGGGAGGATCCCACATGCCGCGGAGCGGCTGGTCCCATGAGCCATGGCTGCTGAGCCTACGCGTCCGGAGCCTGTGCTCCGCAACGGGAGAGGCCACAACAGTGAGAGGCCCACGTATAGCAAAAAAAAAAAAAAAAAAAGAAGACACAGTTGGGCCTAAATAATAGTACCAATAAATTATTTCAATGACAGACATTCAAATTCAATGATCAGACCTAAATCAACCTTAATTCTGTTGTTAAAGCCTTCCTTTGTAACTGTCAGGCCCCATCTGATTTCCAAACTCCTTAAACCCCCTTTCTCTACCAAAGTTCCTTCATCCTCTGGTACAGTAGGCAGGCACCAATCTCTAGTGTGGTTATGCTCAGGCAGAAGAAATTTAAGAACTGCAGCCTACTGGTGGTTAAGAATCCGCCTGCCAGGGACTTCCCTGGTGGCACAGTGGCTGGGAGTCCGCCTGCCAGTGCAGGGGATACGGGTTCGAGCCCTGGTCCAGGAAGATCTCACATGCCACGGAGGAACAAAGCCTGTGCGCCACAACTACTGAACCCGTGGCTCTAGAGCCGGAGAGCCACAGCTACTGAAGCCCACGCACCTAGAGCCCGTGCTCCACAAGGAAGAGAAGCCACCGCAATGAGAAGCCTGCACACCACAACGAAGAGCAGCCCCCACTCGCCGCAACTAGAGAAAGCCCGCACGCAGCAACAAAGACCCAATGCGGCCAAAAATAAATTAATAAATAAATTAATTAATTAAAAAAAATAAAAGCTGCAGCCCACCAGTTTAGGATTTAGCACCAAGGTACTCTACCTGCTCCTATGGTCCTGGGTCTTGCATTCCATTCTGAGAACTGAGTTTCTGTCTTATAAAATCCAAATTCCTACTTTACATCCTGCTGGTGGTAACTGGATCCTTGTTGGACTGATTACATGCCCAGAACCCCAGTTCTCTAGGGCTGCCCTGCCTTCCAGTAATGCCCCAAGTCCACTGCCTTCCTGCATTCCCAAATACCACCTGGACGCTCCCCAACCCCACTCAGCCCATCCGCTGGCATGGCCCCTCATTTCCCCTAGGCCTGCTGACTCCGCGGCTTGGTCTACCAGCTGTAATCCAATGCCGAGCCTCTGCGATGCGGATTCTAGCTGGTGAGGCAGGACCTGTGTCTCACCTGGGTGTGCCCTCACGCCCACCTCAGCAACTGGGTCTTAAAGCCAGCTCTCGGATGCTCCTGACCCGCCCCCGTCCTCCTGCACAGCCCTGGGTTCGAGGATACTAATCAAACCAACAGAGCTCCTAGCATCCTGACGTCTGCGCCGCAGCTGCTCACGTGCCCCTCAAAGTCCCTGAAGGGGCACAAATCCCTTCCACTATATACACGGGAAATGAAGGATGGGTGACCTGCCCAGGGCCACACATAAACTCACGGCAGCACAGACACACTGTACGTGAACCCTCAGGGGTGTGGTAGGAGAATACGTACATCCAGAAATTCTGCAAGCCCCCAACTGCAAAGCAATGACCTTGCTTTCTCTGTAATGACAATGGGATCCTAAAACTTCACAAACGCTTAATTTTTTTAAAGGCACACTTAATTCCTGAGCACAAGAGAACTCAAACAGATAAATCTGAAAAAATATGAAGCCAATAAATCTTTCAGAAAGTTCCGATTCATCCAGTTTACATGACTGAGCTCACTTAATTCTTTTCTCGGCACAGTCTCAGCTTGGAGCTTTTAGGAAAAGAGCAGATCACAGGCTGAGAACTGGATATGTCACCCCCCCACCACAACCCCATCACCAGGCAGATTCAGCTGTGCTGCCTGGTCCAGGTCCAAAGGGCCCTTCCTCCTTCACCACGCTCAGAGCTATTTGCAGTGTCAGAGAGGACAGTCTTCCAAGAAAACGGGAGTGCTGTTCTTTGGTCCAGGACATGAGACTAGATGTGTTTCTTTCTCAAAACTGCAAAATAAGCCTTCATGCTTCATCTCTTGGGAACACGGACCAGCAGCCTCTAGGGGTTTCTCATTTGAAAAATACACCTCCAAGTTTCTTTCTTCCTCGAAGATCTAATGACAAAGCAATGTTTGTCTAAATCCACCGTATTCTTCACCACAAGCATTTTAGCACAAAAGGAGGGAGGCAACGACTGCTCCCCCGGTGGGGGGCTTCCTCTTCCCCGGTATTGGTCCGGGCAGGCACAGCAGGCCACTCCCGTGACGCCCACCTGTGGTTCCCACAGCCAGGCCACAGCTTGCTCCTAAGGCTTAATGAGAAAAGCTGAAGATGACAATAAGCAAACCACCAGGCTTCCATTTCGGAAGAGTGAAGGGATTTAAACGGCAGGCACAGCTCTTCAAACAGCTCTCGTCAAAGACTCTGGGATTGCTGCTGCTGACAAAGGCATACAAGGGGTGGGAGGTATACAAAGTTATATATTTCTACTTTAAAATCTGGAAAAGGGGAAGAAACACCAAAGAGCTAAAACTGCTAAATTAGTTGAATAAATAACTTCTGTAGGGATAGAAAAATAAGTGAACCAACCACTTGATTTGGTTCAAATTTTAAAACCCCACGGAATTCAGGAGCTTCTGCTGGTTTTAATGTGCAGATCTGGACTGTGCTGGTAGTGGCTTCTTTATTGCCTCGTCTTTGTACACTTATTAGTTCCTTATCATGTAATTTAGAAATAAATTCAACATAAATAAGTAAAGGAGTTATTATTGTTACGTGACAGTTACCTATATATTCTTTTGCTGGAAAGAAGGTTTGTCAATTCATCAAGTTATATTTTACCACCCACCTGATTCTGAATTTATTAGAATTATACTTTGTTGACCCTGTTAATAAAATTCATTCGGCACACGCCTATACTTATCTCTTAAAGATTCTAAAGACCCATTATATGCACTTTCCCACATTTCTCACCAAACTAAGTATTCTGTTCCACCTACTTCATTTTTCATAAGAGTTGACAGTTTAAAGCTAACATCCACTACTTCTACATACCAATTTGAGTACTAGACCTTATATGAATGAATAACATTTTCATGACTCTGAGTTATAGCTCTCCAGAACTGTTACTGATCGAGATTTAAGGGCCAGTGGCATTCACTATGAAGAAGACACTATATGGAAATTATTACCGCACAATTCAAAATTTGCTTGGAACAACCTTACTTTTCCCAACAAATACTAGACTTTTTCAGATTAGCATTCTTGTTACATGTCCTTCTCTTTAAGAGGGAAATAAACTGTTCAAATATACAACTTCCTGTAAGACCCACAAATGTTTTCTACAACCCATTAAACCAAGAGCCAAGAAAAGTGCTTGGCGGAGTCTGCTCCAATCTACTGACGTTCTCAATATGGAAGAGTTACAAGAAGCAAGTCCACGAGGAAGGGACACAAACTAACGTTCACTGAGTGGCAGCTATTTTAATCACGCTGTTGAATTTAATCCTCACCACACAGGTAGTACATAGCAGAGTCAGCACTAGTGCCCAAGTCTGTCTATGCCAACAACCTGCACTTTAATGGGGCAAAGGAAGGACCTTAACCCTAGGTGCTCTGGGGAAAGAAGTCTCACTGAGAATACTGGTAGAAACGAGTACGTGTGGAATGACGGGGCTGGGAGGGATCACAGATCCTATGAGAGTGGTTAGAAAATAAAATGAGTGGTTCTTAGGTTTTCCTCCCAAAGACCCAGAGGAGTATGGCCTACAGACCACATATAGAACTTGCCCCTTTTGGGGGGACCATGGTGAGGAGAGGTAAACACAGAGCCACGTCAAAAGCTCGGAAAGTACCTGCCCCTACAACAGCTCCTAAAACTCTGGTCCTACAAAGGAGTTGCCACTGAAGCCACGAGGGCTTAAAGAACACCACTTGTGTACACTCCATCTGCTGTGAAGTCAGGAAGGCTTCAGTCTAAACCTTAGTGCTGCCAATTTCTCAGCTATGACGTGGGCGCACTACTCCACCCCCTAGAGCTTCAGTCTCCTCGTCTGCCAAATGGAACAACGGGATCTCCCTCCAGGGACAGCAGGCTTACATATGTACTGGAATAAGATGGAATGGAGAATAAAGAGGAAAATGAGATGATCTGACTTTAATCACGACTCCTGTCCTGCACGACCTCGATGAATCCATAAGGCTGGCAGGAGGCTGAGGTGGGTAGTGGGGAAAGATGGTAGCTTCCTTTCTGCTACAGCTATGGTCTTTATCTCCTCTCTCCATTTTCTTCCCGCTACTATCCCAACAATCACAAAACCTCTGTTCCAACTTGCCCTCAACACAACTGTGCAGCTCCCTAAGCTGGTCCACATTCCTCCTCCTACCCTTGTCCCAAACCACCCAGGGTGTTCAGCCCACAGCACATGTCCTCGTTTATGTTCCCCACATGCTCCCTGCTCTAGAGATGCCAGGGTATTTACTATTCTTCAAATATGTACCTCGTTCCTTCACTGTCTAAATGAACTGACCTTCCCCTCCTCTGCTGGCTATCAAGGACACAACATCTAAAAAATCATCTCCAGTCACCTCTTAAATCATTTACCGATCCCACCTCCGGGCTCCCAGGTACTTAGTTGGTACATCAATGATAACAAAACCTTGTACCTACAGATCTGTGTTATTTATCTCTGTATTTCCCCAACACAGACTCAAGTACAAAGAGTGAGCACTCGATAGTAATATTATATAACTTCACTAGTAGGATTTCTAAGTCTACTAAAAAATCTAATACATTAACTGAAGGGAGATTCTGTTGTTAACTGGGTAGTACATTGATAGTAGGCTCCCAGGAAGGGAAAAAGTGGATCAACGGGAGACTCAGTTGGGCATTCAGACACGGGAGTAAATACTTGGGAGGTGCGGGGGCGCAGAGGTGAAAAACAGAGGTGGACCATCAGCAGATGAAGTGTTAAATTCATGTTCCATAGGTCAAGAGTCTGCTCAACTGCCTTTTTGTTGGGCAAGGGGAAAGGACATGGAGCATGGCACCTTAGAACCAAATAACGAAACTCTCAGTACCAGCCTCGGGCCTCCAAAGGTCACAGACAGAAAGCAGCCTTCTAAGGGTCTGAGGAAAGAGATATGACCCCAGCGTAAGAAAACTTCAAGTAAAAGCATCAACAAAGGAAGCATGACTAGGTTTGAGTAAGAGCAAAAATTTTCAAAGCATGTGTGTATACCTTTTACATATGGGTATCTAATAACTGTTAATTAAAACTCAGAAAAAGCCACAAAACAATTTACCCTAGCTGCTGGCTAGAAGATTTTCCCTCGAATGTCCCCTCAGAACTAAAATCAGATAAGGGTTGGAGTCTCACTCTTCAAGGACATAGTGACCTACGTAATTAATTAGCCAGGAAGCTGTGCCAGACCTCATTTTATTCTTCTACAGATAATGTCATCTACACCCTTCTAAAGTCAACAGATCCCTCTTCAACTTTTCTAGGGTTTCTATGGTAGTCTAAATATTTTTAATCCAACAAAACCCCCTTCTCAACAAACAACTGCCCCAAATATCAGCTCATGGAACAGACTTTTCTGGTGAGAGAAAAATGTAATCCCTTCAAAGGAAAGCAAATGTAGTTTGCACTTCCTTAGGAAACTCTATATAATTATGAGAATTTATTTGAAAGAATTCTGGTTTCCTATTATAAAAAGGTACTCCAAGTGCAATATCTGTTCTTACCATACATAATAATAGCTACAGAGCTAACATGACGCAGGATAACCGCAGTGATTTTTATCCATTAAAAAAACAAACAACAGAAACGACTTCCGGGTTACTTGCTAGATGGATGGCACATTGTAAGATCCCAGCTCGAACCCCTCAGAAGCACAAACGGAAGAGCAGCTTCCCCCACATACCTACATCCTCGACGTTCCACCCATAGTTTCGAGAGTCTCTGAGGGCTTGTCCTAACAAAGCTGCTTGGTGCATCAGTTTTTTAGGTACGCAACCCACATTCACGCATGTTCCTCCGAGACCTGCAACAACATTGAGAAATCAGTTTATAGCCTGTATTACAATCCTCCAAAGAAAAAGGGCAATGATTATTACTAACATCACAGAGGAGGAGATTTCCCTTCTATCCCTCTTGAGTTCTTGTGGTTGGACTAATAATAAATTTGACATAACAGATCCCCAGGAGAAAAAGAAAGAAATTTTAATTTGTGCACATGAAGGTTTCACAGAAATGGGACCTAAGAAGTAGCCAAAGCAGGGAGTTTTTATACTTTTTAGACAAAGAAACAATACATTTGTGAGAAATTGACAGGACAAAGAAACTTAGGTTTTGGGTGCCCAATTATTTAAGAATCTAAACAGAGTTTAGGCTTGGGATGAATTAAAGAGGTGACAGGTTTGTGCACAATAGGCTCCTCAGCCCCAAATTCCCTATCTTTTGTGAAAAGGCTGCCTCTCTACCCCCAGATGCAGGAAGTGCACCTTTCACGTGACTTATTTCCTGCTTTCAGAGACAAAAAGGAGAGCCAGAGTGTCCCTCTTGCACTGGCCATTTCTTAAGTAACTTTAATTCAAAATAATCAATATGCCACTGTGCATATTTTGGGGTGGCCTGCCCCAAGCACCAGTGCTATTCTATTAAACATCATAATTTATTTGCTTAATGTAGCCAACACTGTTTATATGAGTTTATTCCTAAGTCTCGTGACATTTCTAAGTTCAGAGAGCCTTATAGACCAAACAGAGCAACATTACCCTAAAATGAAAATGAGCAGATTTCCACAACTTCCACATACTTCAAAGATTCAAAATTAATTGACTGCTGATAAAAATGCCAGAAACTGAAGCCTTACTTTGTGCACAACCTTACACTTGCCACCAGCCCTGTGAGTAGAACTGATAAAGGGGTTGTTGAGCTGGGCGTGGCTGGACTGCAGTGGGCCTGGGACCACAAAGAAAGTTTGGTGTATACGAGCATCTCTTTACGGAGGTGGTCTACAGCCTTCGCTGATTCTCACCAAAGGATTCATGACACCACCCCCCACCCGCCCCCCCAAAAAAGATTTAGTGCCCCTGAGTTTAAAGAACATGGTGATAACTTGTCTCTGTTAGGCAGGTGGGGAGGTAGCCAAAATGGCATCAGTAAGACTGCAAGATGGCAGTGGACTCCACAGCGAAGGAAATCGAAGCCCTCTCAGGAGAATGCTAGCCCAGTGTCATTACGGAGTGTGAGCTCCACAGGCCAGAGGGACTACACCCAGCACCAGAACAGTGCCCGACACAGAAGTGACACCTTCACAAATATTTGATGAATGAATTAGGAATTGTGACACAGTCTTATCCAGATTTCTTCTTGCCTCCTTCTAATTTGAAGCAGCTGAGTCATCTTGATAAAACTTACCTATTTCAACATTTAACTGCAGTCCATTTTAACTTAGCACAAGTGAAAGACTTCCATGTTTTAGGGGTTTTTTTTCCTTATTTAATTTTTAATTTTAAAATTGGACTTTAGGGGCCATTTAAACCAATGGCCAGGGAAAAACCTGCTCCTACAAAGTCACTTCTAAGGTATTTTAAAAGCCTACCCCATCTAGTTCCAAGAGGGGTTGGAGTGACAAAATCCAGGACCATCACCTTCTTGTTATATTGGGCTGCCTCCTGGAAAACAAAATTATTAAAATGAGTTGGAATGGTTAACATGGTGGACTGGAAATGGGCTGTTGAAAACCCGTGCTATTTTTACTAAGCTATAATGCCTAAAGCATAACCAATCATTAATACCTGAGAATTTCATATACCAAAACCATTAGTGCAACTCCAAGGTAAAAGTTAAGCAATACTTAGTCATAAGGGTAGCTTTAAAGAATATGCAGATTACAGTTGCAGAACTGTCCGAGTCAGCTGGAATCCCTAGAATCCTCTTATGTAATTCCAGCCAAATGATAATAAATTAAGCAATAATCTGAAAAATATGTGGCCATTTCTAAGCAAGTGGTAAACAGGCAGTAAAACAGATATACTGATAGTCTACAATCCTTGATTCAACCTGTATCCAGTAAGACAATATTTTTATAAGTACTTCGAAGTTTTATCTACTTCAGTTTCTAAACAGAATACTGGAAAAGTTTTTCTTCTGAAATTGTCAGATTTCCTAAAATGTTCATGTGAAGAACCAATGGAGAAGTTGATCATCTCTATAAGGTTTCCGAATCTATTTTAGGGGAGTGACAACAACCATCACAAGTTCATTTTTCAGAGTATCCTTTATCTTTCTCAGAGAATAAGCTTTGTGTACTTGCAACTAGACCTCCAAAGATTATTTGAAAGGACTGAGTCTATGTGTCCTTCAAAGCCACCACCACTAGAATAAAAAAAAAAAATCTGAGATTACTCCTGAATCATTTACAGCAAAGCAATGCTTGATGCCAGACATTGGCCTGCTCCCAATTTGGTCAGCTTCATCTGAATCGACCTTTACTGATTCATCACAAGCTACACCTTAGAGGAGGACAACTACCTCAGCTTTTAAAACAAGGTGATGGGGAACAATGACAGGCACAAGGGCCCCTCACACATGGAAAATGTATCTCAATTCAGGGCCAGGAGCCGTACTCCTAATCTCCTGTATTTACACATCCTGTACTCCATCACCTCCAGGCCACAGAGTTAGTGGATACACTCTTACCTCATTTCATACACAGGGGAGGCAAAAACTTTTAGTAACTAAGCTTAAGAAATCCAACTGTTCTCCATCTTTCTATTGGGGAGGAGGTTCTGTGATTAGGGAAATCATCAAAGTGAAAACAACTAATAATTATTGTATTTATAAAGAATAAAAATATATTTATTTCTTTTCAAGCCATTTGCATGCAAACCCCTTATTATCTTAAAAAAAAAAATCAACCAAACTTAAAATGAATGAAAATGTGTCCCAAAATACTGGCCCCAGTATTTTTATACAAAGAATATACAGCTGAACCTGGAAAAATGTCCTTAACGTTCCCTGCCCAAGTTAACGTATAAAACGTCACAAGAGTAGCTCAAACAAATTCCACAGGGAACCTGGAGAAGGTATTTCGGGATGTGACTATTCTACCCATATCCCAGAACACACAAGAAGCCTTGCCTTAGCGGCTGCCAGTCCTCCTGAGCCCCCTCCAACGATGATGAGGTCATAGTCATAGGACTCGGGGAGATCCTCAAAGTCATTCATTTTCAGTAGATTTTGAAGTCTGCCCTCCTGATAAGCCTAAAGAAGAAAAACAATGGAAGTAAAAATAACTTAACTTAGGGCCTCCCTGGTGGCGCAAGTGGTTGAGAGTCCGCCTGCCGATGCAGGGGATACGGGTTCGTGCCCCGGTCTGGGAGGATCCCATGTGCCGCGGAGCGGCTGGGCCCGTGAGCCATGGCCGCTGAGCCTGCGCGTCCGGAGCCTGCGCGTCCGGAGCCTGTGCTCCGCAACGGGGGAGGCCACAGCAGTGAGAGGCCCGCATACCGCAAAAAAAAAAAAAAAAAATAACTTAACTTAAAAGCAGCAACATCTGAAAAGTTTTGTGAAAAACCTTTCCTCAAAGAAAAGCAAAGGAAAAATATTGATTTATATCATAGCATGCAATGGAGATGTTCAACCTTCCTTCAAGTGGTCATCAGTAACCTGCTTTCTGTTAGGACTGTCCTAATGCATCTCCACATCACAGATAGCTACTCTGAAGTGTCCTCACAGTACACAAAACTAAGGCCTTGATGGTCCGACAAAATCAACTTAGACCTAAATTAAGTTTGATTAGCTCTTTTTTTCCTAAAATTTTTAAACTAGGCTTTAAATCAGGTTTTAAAAACATCTGTACTGTGTTTTTAATAGACCCAATACAATTTGGCAATCATTTTCACTTTCTAGTCAAGGGGAGAATAATGAGTAGGCTATGGTCATGGATTAAGATAGGGACCTGGTAAATAGCAACTGAAACGGGTTAGCCAAATATTTAAAACTTTTTCTACATTGTTCAGGTAAAGTGTAAAATCTAGAAATTCAGAACAAAATCACTAATTGACACTGACCTGAAAAAAAAGTTAAAAGTCCCTGCTTTCATAAGACATTTTAAATAAATGGGGAAAAAAGGTTAACTAAATAAACAAGTGACCCTTAAAGCTCATTTGTTTAAGCTGCTTATGTATGAAGCCTCCTATATTTAGTAGTTTCCATGTACTTGGCATTTGTAATAGAAACGTTAGACTTTTAATTTTAAAATATCCTTTGATTCCACTAGTTTTAAAACACAGTTACATTTCGTATTAGCATGGAACACTGTTTCGGTGAATATTTAAAATTATTTCTTATTTAAAAAATCTGCTAACATGAGAGAATGATTGGAAAAGTTGTTAACAAGCACACAAAAATGTTTTTCTTTTTTTTTAAGTCAAGTTTTAACCTTGGTAATCAAAAAGGCCCCCAAATTTACCAGCCCAGACTGCACATTTTTCTCCTGCCTACCATCAGATGTGGGGGACAAAAGGCAGAGCTTAGGATCAGTAGAACTGGATGCTTGGGATGTAGAAGGGGGTGCAGTATGGAAAGGTGGAGGAGGCACGGCACCGCGGCTGCCCCCGGGCAGCGCGGCAGGTACACACCATGGCTCAGGGATTAAAGGGAGAGCACCTGGAAACCAGCAACAGCAGGGGCAAGGCTGCATCACCCTGACCGTCTGTACAAAGGGTCTAACATGAGAGGCTGGTAAACAGAGCCAGTATTCATCAACTAGCATTACGGCCGAGGCTCCTCCTCCAATGCATGGCACCGTGGGGAGAAAAACAATTTGGTAATGACAGCCCTTCAGATCAAAGGAGCAATATAAGCCTCAGGTCACAAGCGTTCCTCTCTCTAGCTGATCTCAGAGGGGAAAGGCTGACTTGCTGTTTGAAAAGAATTAACAAGTAGATGCAGCTAGATGTTCTTCTGGAAAAATAACCATTTTTAATCTCAGCCTCATTTTATCTGCATGTACTTAACACAGATGGTGCCAAAACACAATCACTGGCTCCCTAAATAAAAACCACCCGTTCTTATAACCGCCTCCCCCAACACATCTACTGAAACAAAAGAAGGAAAATGCACATGCTGGAAAGCTACGCTCTCCCTCTACCAATGTTTATAAAAATCTGTTCTGTACTGAAATTTTGTATCAGACCTGGGTTCTTATGGTTCAAGTTTAAGTCAAATTATATCAACCGGGCACACAGATTTTACAAAGAAAGCAGAGTGAGCCTGAACATTTTTAGTTCTGTAAAGTAAAATCAGCAAGACAGGCAACTGAGGCATTCTGCTGACCCCAGAACTAAACATGATGTTTGAAAACTTTAATCCAACTTAAAACTGAAGTTGCTGTCATTCAACTGCAAGGAAGTGGTTGCCCACCTGAAATAAAAGTAAGATACACAATATAAGACAGCTCTCTCCTCCACAGTGTAAGGAAGGCGCACACAGATGGGGTAAGGAGACACAAGAGAAAAATGCCCCCCATTCTCCAATTACGACTGCTAGAAATATTGGTTACTACTGACCAGAGAAGCTGATAAAGAACAGGAGTTCTCAAACTTTTAGTCTCAGGATCCCTTTAGAATCTTAAATTATTTAGAGCTTTGGTTAATGTGGGGCTTAGTATATTGGAAACTAAAACTAAGAAAAAAATTTTAATATCTTAAATATTAAAATATTTTTAAGTTATTAAAATATCTTTAAATTTTAAATATCAAACATCATTGTTAAACATAAACAATTGATTAAAACATTTTTAATTAGTGAGAAGAGTGGCATTATTTTATATCTCTGTAATTCTCTGTGATGACTATCTTGATATCATGTCTTCGTGTTCAGTCTGTTGCACCACTCTGCCTGCCATGTAGCCTCTGGAAAACTCCATGGTAGACTTGCAAGAGAATGAGTGAAAAAGGCAAAGAGCATCTTAGTATTAAGATAATTCTGACCTCAAGGACTTCCTGAAGGGGCTGGGCGGAATGAAGACCACATTTTGAGAACCAAGGACAGCAGTGTAAACATACACCCCCCTCCCCACAGCAGCTGTTTGTGAGGTTTACAGATCGTATATTCTTCCATCTGCCTCTCAGTGCCTTTCCTCCACCCCACCCCTAGCAAAAACAGTGCTCCAGACTCCCCCAGAAAGGCACAACGCTGAAAGCAATTCAGATTTCTTTAAAACCTGAGTAAGTCATCTTTATTTTTCCCCCAAACATGACTCCTATCCTCTGGGCACAGGTTTTTGTTTTTTTAACTATTACACGTGAGCTCTGGTGTGGAAGTGACCTGGGTGAAAATACTTGCTCTATCACTCTCAAGGCTAGGTGACTTGGGCTCATCACCTAATCCTTGGGAGTCTGTTTTTTCCTTTTGTAAAATCAACATTCCCCCCACCCCCACCCCCGCCCCCAACTGCTGAGCCTGAGATAAAGCATATTGGCACCGTGGTTGGTAGGAAAAATCCCTTCAGTCACTAATTCTCCCTTTCCTACAAAAGGGAACCTGCCTGCCCAAGGGGCTAAGTCAAAAAGCTCTGGCATGTTTTACAGATGTTGTCCCCTGCACTTACCTGCATCGCCTCTCACCTGAGATGCCCTCTTCCCATCAAATTCTGATCCAGTATATCAACTGCACGATGTTTTATTATTTTTATTCAATGTACACAAACATGTCACCCTTTCTAAAGTATTCCTTTAGGCTCTTTTTTTTTTTTTTTTTTTTTTTTGCGGTATGCGGGCCTCTCACTGTTGTGGCCTCCCCCGTTGCGGAGCGCAGGCTCCGGACGCGCAGGCTCAGCGGCCATGGCCCACGGGCCCAGCCGCTCCGCGGCATATGGGATCCTCCCAGACCGGGGCACGAACCCGTATCCCCTGCATCGGCAGGCGGACTCTCAACCACTTGCGCCACCAGGGAGGCCCCCTTTAGGCTCTTTTACCAACATCCTAAGACACCAACGTAAGGCCCGTTTCTTCCATTGTTTCCCTAAGGTTCCCAAACAACATTCTCCTGTTTCTTGCAACTGTATTAACACAGGTTCTCAGAGCACTTAGTGAAGACTGTTCCGCCCCTTCCTGTCCTTCAAGATTTAGCTGGAAGCCTTTACTTGACTGTGCCCAGCAGGCTGGATCCTCCTCTGATGCCCCTGCTGGCATCTTCACACAATCCCATCAACTCTACAAGGACAAACATCTTGTCTCATTCCTGCATCGCCAGTGCCAACTCCACACGCATGTGATGTTCAAAAATATTCTTAGAATAGAACACCTGGGTGATAGTTCCTACTCTGTTATGTATACTGAGAGGCTGGGCTTCAGTTCAGCTTTCTCATCCCTGAATATAAAACTGTGGGAAAACACTGAAAAAGTACCAGGGGTGTAGCATAATAGGTTAGGAGCTTGGATTTAGTCCAAATCTGAACCTGACTTTGTCACTTATGTGATCCTGGGCAAACTGCTTAAATTCTCCTGCCTGGGTTCCTTGACTGCAGTGATTATATAAACCATACGAGCTGCTGACTGCTTGTTTCCTTTGAAAACTGACTGCTGTTGCCAGCACGCTGCAGCACCCACTAGGCGATATACCTCAAGCCTCTGCTTTGGAGGATTATGGGCCACGAAAGAAATAAAACTAAATGATGGTTTAAATGTTAAAGACTTTCTAGAAGAGCCTGGGCCCCAGGCCTATAACAGGAACTGGCAAACTACAGCCTGAGGGGCAAACCCAGCAGGCCTGTAGTTTGTTGGGTTTTTTTTTTTTCACAGCCCCTGAGCTAACAATGGTTCTTCTTAACATTTTTAAATGATAAAGGAAAAAAAATCAAGAGCAATACTTAATGATACATGAAAATTATAAGAAACCCGAATTTCAGTATCCATAGATAAAATTTTATTGGAAAACAGCCACGCCCATTTGTTTCAATATTGTCTAGAGCTTCTGTTTTTGCACCAAGAGCACAGTTGACTAGTTTCACCAGAGGCCATATGGCTCCCAAAGCTTAAAATATTTACTACCTGGCTTTTTGCAGAAAAAAAACATTGCCAACTCCTGGCCTAGGGAAAATTTCGATCAATGCTGACAGGTGGTGCTGGGTGAAAACTATCCAACCGTAATACTGAGGTAAGTACAAATCAGAGAACTGTCTTTGTGCCCAGTCAGTGAAGTAGAGATGCTTGCTACACTACCTTCCTCCTAGGAGAACCAGGGAGGTTCTGGTTAACCATCTAGACCTGTCAGCTATCATGTGCCTAAAATGTCTAGAGCCACAGTAATATTTAACATTCACTCTGTACCAAGTATTCTGGCAAACGGCTTACAACAAACAGACGCCATTTCAATGTCTCCTCCCAGGGGCCACCCCGACCCAGCCTCTCAGCCACTCTCCAAGCAGTTTTTCTCCAGAGCAGTCATCACTGACAGAATTACTGTGGTCTCCCACTCTGTGACAGGCTCAACAATGGTCCCCTAACACTGAAGTCCAAACCCCAGATCCTGTGAATACATTACCTGTAAAAGAGTTTCTGGAGCTGTGATTTAAGAATCTGGGGATGGGGAGATTTTCCAGGATTATCCCACGGGGCCCAACTTATTCACAAGTATCCTTATAAGAGGGAGGCAGAGGGAGACTGCATTACAGTAATCACTGTGAAGACAGGCTGCACTGCAGCTTTGAAAATGGAGGAACAGTGTATCAAGGAACACAGGTGGCCTCCAAAAAGGCAAAACAGATTTCTCCCCTCAGAGCCTCAACAGGGACCGGCTGTGCTGACACCTTGAGAAACCGATTTCAGACTTCCAACCTCCAGAACCGTAAGAAAATTAATTTGTGTTGTTTTTAAGCCACTAAATGGTAGTTCGTTACAACAGCAATAGGAAACTCATACAGCCATTAGAGTATAAACTCCATGAGAGACAGGCAATTTGCAGTTCACCACTTTCCACCACCACCCCGCCCCCCTGCCTAGAGCTGTGCCTGGCACAGCTGTTGAGTGAATTAACAAAGTACCAATTCTAGTCACTTGGTAATGGTTTCCCCACAACAAAGGCAAGAATATGAGAAAGCCACGACATCTAGACTTAAAGCGACGTGTACGAACCGCGACAGAGGTGTCACCATGGGAAGGGGCAGCAGCGTGGACTTTGTGACGCTGACCTACCACTGAGTGAGGGGCTAACATGCGCGCTCACAGCCAGCCCAACCGTGGGCTAGATGTTGGGTATATATCCTCCCATTTAATCACATGCCATTCCCATTTCAGAAATGACAATAAGGAAACCCTTAGAGGGCTTCCCTGGTGGCGCAGTGGTGAAGAATCCGCCTGCCAATGCAGGGGACACGGGTTCGAGCCTTGGTCCGGGAAGATCCCACATGCCGCGGAGCAACTAAGCCCGTGCGCCACAACTACTGAGCCTGCGCTCTAGAGCCCACGAGCCACAACTACTGAAGCCCGTGCGCCTAGAGCCCATGCTCTGCAACAAGAGAAGCCACCCCAACGAAGCGTATAGCCCCCGCTCACCATAAGAGAAAGCCCGGGGGAAGCAACGAAAACCCATTGCAGCCAAAAATAAAGAAAATAAATAAATTTTTTTAAAAAAGAAACCCTTAGAGATTAAGAAACTTGCCCATGAGTCAATAATTATACCCAGGTCTAAATGATTACAAATCTCTTGCTTTTCTCACTATACCACACCCATTAATTCAAAGTACTTGTCACATACATTTTCTCATTTTATCCTTACTGTAAATTTAAGAGAACAGGTAATTATTCCCACTTAGCAAATAAAAAACCTAAAGGCTTGCGGGTTTAATAATTTGGCCAAAGTCTCCAACTAGAACGTTACAGAGGATCTGATCCCAGGTCCTTTGATCAGAGAGTGGTTCTGTCAAACAACAAAATCCTAGTTTAAAAGATTTCCATAATATTCTCCTGAAGTTCAGCTGATTTTACTGAACCTGCGAAATATAAGGCACTCTAACTATATTAGTGGGAAACCAGCAGACTTGCAGCTTGGTTCATATCTAATCTCTATAATTATCTATTGGTCAATTTTCCTTTTTTCTTCAAGATAAACAATCGCTTTAACTTCCAACTGATGAGGCAATCTATGTGTCATGACAACCAATTAAAAGTAGAAACAAATGGTCAACCTGATTTATATGTTAACAGCTATTACTTTAGAGAAGACCCAGAAGGTCCCAAACCTCCACATTCTCTGTTAATGCTTTTAGTCATCACTAAGTTTCAAATACTCCTAGTAAAGGCACTTGGTGTTTAAAGAGAGAACTGGTGGTGAGTAGACCTGAGGCAAGATCTTTTTGCTATCACTAAGATTATCTTTTCCCCAAACAGCAAAGCTCTGGAAAACCTAAGGAACCCGGTTGGTAGAGGCATGCTAAAGGGAGGAACAGAGACCAAATGATGCTTCCACAATCGCTAGATCAAAGCGTGGTAGACACTGGGAAGGGTGAGCATCCCTTCATATAAAAAAGGGGAAAAATTGACTACTTTAGAAAATAATTCGCCCAGTTTCATGAGAAGTTTCTATTTTTGCTAAAAACCTCCACTATTACTGAAGAACCTCTCAGTCTCAATCTTCTCTTGATCTCGAAGTCATTCACTTAGTCTTTGGATTTCCCTTCCCTGTACTACATTTAGACTTAGTGGGAAAGTTTATCATTACTGCTATGCAAAGCAGATACTTATTCACTTGCCAAATAAGATTTAATGGCAAGACCCCCTGCTACCAAAGATTTACTTTCTATAGGGATCAAGGAAAGCATAGGCATGCTCACTGCACCTTCAAAACTTGTTTTCTTAAAGACCCAAATTTTCAGAAGTAGCGTCCAAATAAGGTGGTAATTACAAGCAACAACACTAAAAAGCCTTTATGGTTTTATGCTAAGCGAAGAAAATGAAGAAAACTTGGATTAATTCATCATGTATTTCAGTTTAAACAGGAAGTTTCCAGGCATTTAAAGCCCTACTTAAGAAATCAAAATGGAGTTGGGAACAAATATTCAAAGCTGTTAACATGATGAAACATCACTGATTCTGAGGGACACTCCGTATCAGCAGAAATTACAAAGGGAAGCTAGGGGCCAGAGAAGAAATGAAGCAAGTACATAAAGACTATGTAACTGGATTTGTGTTTGAAATAATCTGGCAAAGGTTACCTTCTACTCCTGAGGACACTTACAGATGAGGTATGCCAATTTTTGCCCAGTATAACATTCAAATGGAGTAGTCTTCCAAAAAATCTTACAGGTCTCTCTGGAGCCATAACTTCTCACAATTCCATGTATTTGGCCTCCATATTTCTCTGCGAGACTACCTTCCTTACCTTTGACCAATTCCTACTGGCCTTTCAGCATTTAGTTGATGGCTCACCTACTACAGTAGAGATATTCTACTTTTGTTGAGTCCAATCACAGGAGAAATTATTTAGAATATGGACACCCACTCATTAATCTTACTGAGTCTTCTTTGCAATGAAGCATGGCATCTGAATTTTTTTTTTCTTACAGTATTAACGTCACTTAGGCTCTGCCCTACAGATAGTCTTCCTTGACCATTTTTTCCACCCACTCTTCCCCCCAACCTGGTCAAGAGCCCCATTTGGGATTCCTGTGGTTCCCTGGAGCAGAGGAAGCAAGGCAGTAAGTATCACAGCGCACCATAACTAATTTTTTTTGGAAAATTATCAAATACCTTTTAATTTATGGAATTCAGAACTGACTTTTATTATTAAAGTCTTAAGAAGCATTCAAAAAATTTTCCCATGAACATGCCAGTGAAACTTTTTTAGCAACAGAAGATAATGACAACTTTATAAACTACCAAGAAAAATACACTGCACAGTGAAACAATTTCTGATGTTCTTGAAAATACTTTTTCACTTTACAAGAGATACAATATGTGCTTCTGTTTGGATTTTACTCTCCCTTTGAGATGCTTAAGAAAAGCCACAAAATGTCTCCTACACCAAGAACAAAAATCTTTAGTACGAGTTTGTGATCATGGCCTCTGAAATTTCAAAAGTTGCCACAATATTTTTCCAGTCCTGTAAACTCAAAGATATAACTCCTTGTTTCCTGCAATGGGAACTGGAATCATTCCCCTCACCCACATGGTTAATATTAATGGGCTCCAATATTGGCAGCCTGTCTTGGTCAAGCCTTATTCTTGCAAAACCATCCCTTATAATGAAAGAAACATAAAATATATTCTCCACAGTACGAGAGAAAGAGTTTGGGTCAATCACAAATTCAAAATAGGACACGGGAGTATCAGGATACTTTCGAAAGTACGTTTGCAACAATCCCAAGATTCTTTCTACTTCTTTTTCTGTCGCTTCTTGATTACTACACAGGTCCAGCTTCCTCAGCTTTGTAGGCATATCCCCGTTTCCTTCCATTCTGTGAACTTTTTTCCGGTGCTCAAGTCGGGGCTTCTGCGCGGAAGTCTCTGATTTGAATGAACCGAATATAAAGTGGAATGTTTCAGCTTGCAGCATCCACGACGTTGCTTCCTTTTGTACTGTCTCCCAAAAAGAGCGAACTATATTATCATCACAGTCACTCAGCGCATCACATCCATCATCTTCCATCCAGTTTAGACCCACAAATATAAGCAGAAAATCACAAAATGCCACCTGATTGAAAAGGCTCATGTCAGAGTTCAGCTGCTTTGCTTTTTCTTTACCCAAAGCAGAAGCCAAAACAAGAAACTGAGCGTCGAGGGCCGCTTCTCTCGTTCGACTCACTGCATCAAACAGGACGTTGGCTTCTTCGAGAGCCTCGGTTAAGGACTCGCCCTCCGTGTTCACTATGTCTTCACGGTTCTGCTGGACGTTATAGATGAGCTGCCGGTACTGCTTGCGGATACTCCGGCATTTCTCCTCATCCACTAGCTCCAGCAGGCTTGGGTCGATGTCGGCCTCCCCACAGCTCAGGTCGTCAGAGCAGGCATCAGCCCCCGCCGCCGCTTCCACCTTCATCGGCTCCTCCGCCGCCGCCTGCTTCCCAGAGTACGCACCACCGGTAATGGTCACCACCGGCTCCTCGTCCTTCTCTACGACTCCCCTCAGGCAATCTTTTTCCTCAGCCATGTCGACAACCGGTAACGCTCAGGTAACGGCTTTCCCAGTTTTTCAGCCAACGGTGGAAACAAGGGGTCAGCCGGGGCGGAGGAGGACGCCTGCCCATGCGCACTAGCGGAGTCCCGGCGGCCCCGCGCCCGGCTCGCCCCCCCTCCCAGCGGCCCCGCCCCGCGGAGCCCAGACCCCTCAGTGTTCGCGAACAAGCCCCCGGCCCGCGCAGAACATGCGCGAGAATGGGTCCCACCCCCACCCTAGAGAAACACCGCTCGGTTCAAGCGACAGCTACTATTTTGGCGTTTACTGGCAGTGTCATCTAGCTTTCAAAGAAACGCTTGGACAATCTTATGACAAAATTATGGGGGACCAAACGTCCCGTGCTTTAAAACATTTGCTGTCACATGTTGAGGCAGCGTTTTTTCGCTCTGTGATTAAAAGACTTTGTAGGGGGGGAAACTAAATCTGGCTAAATTATAAACTGCTCACAAAGCCAAAGATCGTGGACTGCAGTATCTCCATTACAGATAGGCTGAACTCTCAGAGGGTCCATTTGCAAGGTGGTTGCTTGGAACTCTGCCTTCATTATACTAATGTAAATTGTGTTAATTACCTAGGTGGGCCCTCAAAACCTTCAAAAGCCAAATCCTCTCTAACCTACCCCAGTGGGGGGCGGGGTCACCGGGTAAGCGAGGGTCCGGACTGGCGCATGCGCGAAGGTGCGCTACCCTACCCCACTCCCACCCCCGCCCTCCGTCCCCCAGCGTTACGCAAGCGATCTCTGGCGCTGCGCCACCCAAGGGTACAAGAATAAAGTGGACAGAGTCTCCACCAAAGAGCTGTTTGGAAGCTTGCCAAAAGTAAGGGTCACAGACTCCGAGTGGATAGTAAATCTGAACCCTAAAAGGTGAGAAATCTGTGAAGATTTTAAACACAATCTGTTATAAGGATATGAACGTGAATGCTGTTAAGTCGGGCGACTAATGTATGTTGGAAAAATACACCCCCTAGTTCACTAGGAAATCACGTACAGTTGGAGAAAGGGCTCAGCTCATCAGTCACAAGAGGGGAAGGAGAGAGGGAAGGAGAGGGAGAGAGACCACCACATTGCCTCTAAAGCTCCGGTTTCAAGGCACCAGGAAGTATACTGGCCTTACCTTCCCTCCTATGCATCTACACTGGTTCATTTTTCTTTGACATTAGCATAAAGTTTCTTGCAAATACATGAACAGCCAAGCCTCATGTTAAGTTACTTCAAAATAGTTATATTACTCTTCGTTCACCATTATTCTTTTAAAGTAGGGGTAAAATTCAGAAAGAAACATGCATTTTTCAAAAACAGCATGCAGGGGCTTCCCTGGTGGCGCAGTGGTTGAGAGTTCGCCTGCCGATGCAGGGGACGGGGGTTCGTGCCCCCGTCTGGGAGGATCCCACATGCCGCGGAGCAGCTGGGCCGGTGAGCCATGGCCGCTGAGCCTGCGCGTCCGGAGCCTGTGCCCCGCAATGGGAGAGGCCACGACAGTGAGGGGCACGCGTACTGGAAAAAACAAAACAGCATGCAGTACTGTTACTTGTGCATATACATTACCCTGCCCTATTAGACTGTTAGCTTCCCTAAAGCAAGAATTTGGTTATAAATCTTCCAAGCAAAGCTATTTTCACATGGAGGCATTTGAGTATGCACACTTGAACGTGTAAGCATAGATGAAAACCTTTGTTCCAGCAACTACTGCCAACTTATTTGGAGCAAAAGATTTCACAGATTAATGGAAGAAACAGATCTTACACATTGACAATAAGTTGGGACTTCCCTGGTGGCGCAGTGGTTAAGAATCTGCCTGCCAATGCAGGGGACACGGGTTCGAGCTCTAGTCCAGGAAGATCCCACATGCCGCAGAGCAACTAAGCCTATGCGCCACAACTATTGAGCCTATGCTCTAGAGCCCGCGAGCCACAACTACTGAGCCCACGTGCCTAGAGCCTGTGCTCCACAGAGAAGCCACCGCAACAAGAAGCCCGTGCACCGCAACGAAGAGTAGCCTCCGCTCACCACAACTAGAGAAAGCCCGCACGCAGCAACAAAGACCCAACACAGCCAAAAATAAATAAATAAATAAATAAAATTTTTTAAAAAAAGTAAAGCTGACTGCTTTTCAGAAAGTCAGCCTTATCTCTTCTCTGAAATGAAGAAAAAGCAAGAGAAAAACAAAGCTGGGGACCAGGATCATCAAAGGGCCATATTTTACCCCCAAGTCTGGCCAATTACAAACTAATACTTACCTGTTTTAAATCTTTGATGAAAACACATAGTTCCAAGTTCCAAGTCCAAAAAAGTTTGCTTTTATAGTTAACCATATTCTTGGGAGCTTCTGATATCCATTTCAAATTCAATAAAAGCGATTTATAAAAGAACTCCAAAAGATAAGCCAACCTTCCCACCCTAAGGTGCCTATTTTCTCCTGGCTCCGAGGATGGAAAACAGACTGACACCAATTTGCTCCATACAGAGCCTTTCTTCAAACAATTTTTAAATGCCTTAGAAAAATAAATTAATTCTCCCAACCTACTTATAAAGTATTACTAATATATCATTTATAGGGATGTCACAGGAGATAACAGCCCACACAACTTGCTCGGAGCAATAGCACACATCGAGACCAGCATCATATTACTAAGTTGTGATTTTCAGTGCTGAATTTATCCTCTGCTAGATCCCTGCTCATAAGAACCTTGGTAACATGTAACTTAGGTCATCCTCAGAGTCACACTTGCATTATACTCTGCCTTTTAAAATCTGCCTTTAGAGTGCAAAGTTTAGATGTGGCTACAAAATAAAAATCTCAAATCTAATGATTTTCCCTGATCATTTGAAGAATGGGACTTCTACACTTGTGAATCCTTAAGTTACTAAACGGTGATTTTCTAACCCAAGGTCCAATTACTAGTAATAATTATATAAATGCAGCTTAAAAAGAATGCACAGCAATACGTAATTTGTTATACCAGTAAACTTCTCTGTGACTCTTAACAGAAGGCAAAAAGTGCGAGTACTACAAAGAAATCACTGAAGTCTACCTTCTTCTTGCGGTAAGACTAGTTCAGGTCCCTTAACACACAACTTGGCCTCCAAAATAATTTAGCTTCCCTCTTCCCCCTTTTTCTCTTTCAGGAGTTGCTGCTAAAGGCTCCATAGGGCCTCCATTTCCTTTCTTCTTTTCTTCAGTTTTTTTCTCCAGTATTATTATTCAGTCCCTTTGCTAGGAGTTCAGATTCATTCATTCCAAGCATTCTTAAGCTCTTTCCCACAACCCCTAGTGTTCAACACAAACATGGTGGTACGGATGAATGTTATAGGTTATAGGTCTCTCTATGGTCAAATTTTAAAAGTCACATAGGATCCACTATCTTTTCCAGTGGGGTTTTACTGCCTGATTAATCTACAACCAACAGATATTGAAGAGACTTCTGAGCCAAAGCCAAGAACCAGTCAGGTTTGAGTCCTGCACTCTAAAAGATATGCTTATCCTGCTGTTAGCTACCTCCTGACACTTTTCTGTTCCTCCTTTCACAGCAGTTTTTCTCCCCTCATCCTGCCAGCGTATTGATTTAATACTGAGCTGTGAAGAGATGTGGTGAAGGCCTAGCTTGATTTGCTGGATGTTAGGTATATGTTCTCTTTCATCTGAATTTCCTTTAAGGTTATGTTTGTGTGTGTATATTTTTGCTTTGTTTGGCTTTTCAGTATTAAAGGTAAACTTTCCAATGATCAAGGCAGATATCTGTGTTTTCTAAATGAGTTTCTGAAAAGACCATGGACAGTAGAAGGAGGCAAACCTGGGTTCCAATCATGACCTATTAGCTATTAGCACTACCTTAGGTTGCTTAACCTGTCAGCCTCCAGTCTCCTCATTTGTAAGATGAGAATACTACTACTCACATCATAAAGTTACTGTAAGTATTGAATGAATGAGAATTACGTGATAGATCTGACAATATTTTCAACTATTGAGCAGGTACTTAAATCTTCAGTTATCCCAAAGATAGCAAGTGTTTAATAAACATTAGACACTAAATAGGAAAAAAAAAGAAGTGTATACAAACCAGTAGCTTCACTCCTGGGATGTTGTTTTAGGAACAGAAAAATATTTTAAAGGCTAAATATCCATAAGGAAGACAGAGAAATATATCTCACTATAATAATACCAGTGAAATGAAAATTGTCATCTAATAAAATTTAAAAACCTACGAAGGCTTCAACTAATGGAACTGTGTATAGCACTTTGAAGGGTAAACCACTCTACTAGAAATTCTGAATCAGGGCCATGAAGAGTCGGAGATTATATGTAAAATTCTTTTTTTTTTGGAAAATTTATTAAATTTAATCAGTGTGGGTTTATTTAAATTCTAATGTCAGTTAAATGGCATAGAATTTTTTTTTTTTTTTGGCTGTGCCATGTGGCATGTGGGATCTTTTTTTTTTTTTTTTTTTTTTTTTGCGGTATGCGGGCCTCTCACCACTGTGGCCTCTCCCGTTGTGGAGCACAGGCTCCGGACGCACAGGCTCAGCGGTCACGGCTCACGGGCCCAGCCGCTCCGCGGCATGTGGGATCTTCCCGGACCAGGGCACGAACCCGCGTCCCCTGCATCGGCAGGCGGACTCCCAACCACTGTGCCACCAGGGAAGCCCAGCATGTGGGATCTTAATTCCTCGACCAGGGATCGAACCTGTGCCCGCTGCAGTGCAAGCCCAGAGTCCTAACCACTGGACTGCCGAGGAATTCCTGCACAATTCTTTATGTATATTTTTCTCATAAATGGCTCCTTGGACTTCAGCAGATTCTTTGTAAAAACCTGGTATCTAAAAGAGGCTTTGAATTAACTGTTCTATTCAAATAAGAAGGCTTCACTGTTAGTTGAAGTAAAAGATAAAATGACAGTCAAGCCCCACAAAATAATTTGGACCTGCCCACTGAAATACTTTAGAGTATATAAAACCTCCACCCCTTGCTCTGTGGTTCAAAGTCATATATTTAACTGACACTTCAGAAAACCAAGTGCTGGCTGACTTGCCAAGCCTGAAGAAGTAACATAAACAAGGGTGTGAGATGAGAACAGAACGTTTCCCGTGTAAGAGCCATTACCAGCTCTCTTGGGACACCTCAGAAGTCAGCAGTGATCAGGAGCATCATTCTGATAGACTAAGGGTAGGAAAGCACTGGGATTCGGCTTCTAAAGGAGGCAGCCTTGAAAAATCTCAGCTCTGGAGCCCTGGGTTAAAATCAAAACTAGTGCTTTCTTTGGAGTTTGAGTTTCCTCTTTTGTAAATGTCTTCTATCTGATGTCTTCTCTGTCATACAGAGCGGCCACGACTCTTTGTAAAAAATCATATACAAACACCTGTTGACAAAGGTATTTTAAAATATATACATTGCCCTACAGACTTGAGTTAGAGATAACAAAGACAGAGCCTAGCTCAACATCGAGAACACAGGGGCTCAATAAACAGTAGCTAAATAGACATAATGTGACTTTCTTCTCAACTGACCTGGACACAGCTACATAAACTGAAGATGAACAATGCCGCTATCATACAGCTCTTTTAACAGTCTGAACTGCTTTATATGCTGCCTAGAACCTCTCCTGAACTATTATACTTCGGGCTTAATCGCTAACAGAGACAGTCTACTTTCACCAAATCAGACACCTTGTAGCTAAATCCCTCACTGAAGTCAGTCCTCCGGCCCTACCGTCAACCATTCATTCCACAGGTATTTACTGAGTGTGTACTAGGTGTTAAAATAACACATGGAAGATACAAAGATAAACCATTTTCATCCTAAAGGAGGGTATAATTTAGGCACAGAGGAATGCAGTTCCACTCAGCAAGCAAGCTATGCACAAATGCCAATTTGCCAGAGCTATGCTAGGAATACCAAAATTTGCATGGGCTCAGCCATGAATCATGAGCACACAATCACACCAGGGAGATCAGGCACGCATGCATCCCAACAGCGATAACACAGAGCCAAGGGCCAGAAGTGTGAGAACACCAGAGTGAACTTTACAGACAGGCCTGTGCTCTATCCTGGCTCTGCTGCTTTACTAGCTGTGTCATCTGGGCACACTCCTTAAGCTCTGAGGGCCTCCATTTGCTCATGTGTACAACTGGATAACCCCACCTCCTTCACAGGACTACTCCTGGGAGGATTTCAGTCAACTAGGTACCACAGCATTTAGGGGCTAGCACACAGCAGACGTTCAATACATGGCAGCTGCTATCAGTGACAGACATTCGTTTAAATATGTGATGAGCTCCAAGGCAGATCTAGAATCACAGGCACAAGGAGTAAGTCTAACTCTTCACTTCTGATATCGGCAGAACTCCTCCTTTCCCAGAGACAGGGATTTGTGGGAGGAGGGAGAAACCGGCGAATCTAGCCTTGTACTCTGACACAGGTAGGCAGCTGGAAAAGTGGGTCTGAGCAGGAAGAAAATGAAGAACAGAACAAAAGAGGGAAATTTTAGGGACCACAGCTCCAACAGTATTCCCACGAGCTTCCAGGAGAGGTAAAAGGGGGCAGAGCACGAGCTCCCCAGAAAAGCAGGTCGGGGCCAGACCCTGGGGGACACAGACAATCAAGTTAGGAAATACATACTCATTCTGGATGCAGATCTGGGGGCAGCAAAGAGGCCGTCAGGAAGATGGTTCTGCAGCAGATGGACTGGAGGGGCAGGGAGATCAGAAGTGGGCAGCCAGTTAGAGACCGTTTAGGTAGGAGGTAACAGTACCTGAAGCAGCCTGGGCAAAAAGTTAACAGAAGAAGTAGGCACCGGGGTGGGAAACAGGCCCTGGTAAATGAACAGACAGGAAAGGTGAGGGGAAATCTGAAGCGTGGACCAGAAGAGTGACACCACTGTACAAGGGCTGACCGACAGAAAAGAAGACGTTTGTGCTGCAACCTGGCTGAAGTGGGAGAAGGCACTGGTCTCACCATGCATTCACAGCTAGTAAAAATTTTACTATATAATCAGCACCAAACAAATTTATTTGCAGTACTAACAAGCTATGCCTCTGGTAAACACTGTTAGTCCTTACTCTTACCTTCTTAAATAAACCAGAGTCAAAGCAGTCCTTCAATGCTCCTTAGGCCTCCACCTTAACTAGGCCAAAAAGCACATACACTACGAATCTCCCCGGAAGGGATTATCTGAGGACAGAATCAAGTTTTCCGCCCGTTTTGGTACAGTATTAAGAAAGAAAAGGAATGGTCAGAGAGTTATTAAATTACCACTCATTTCCCGATGTCTATTCAGTTAGGAGTCTGGTTTCTGGTAACTTTTAGAAGTTAGGCTTGAAAGGAGACCTGCCTGTTTCAGTGCCTACCCCGGGCCCAGAACGTGGGGGGCCCCCAGCCTGACCACAACACCATCACCTCTGAGCTCCTCCCACACTGGCTCCATAATTCCCTTGGATGTTAATCATGCACCGCTTTGTGTCGTCCTCTCTCCTATTATTGCCTGGAAGAAATTAAGTCCCATGTTGCAAGTTTTAGTCTTAATCTCCCAAGATTATTATCTCAAACTACTGAAGTCTTAACTATGTCTGGCAGTTTGTATTCCAATAAGCACTTTTTCACTCACTTTGCTCTACCTCTCAATACCACTGACAGGCATTCATTTTTTTTTTTTTTTTTTTTTTTTTTTTTTTTTTTTTGCTGTACGCGGGCCTCTCACTGCTGTGGCCTCTCCCGTTGCGGAGCACAGGCTCCGGACACACAGGCCCCGCGGCCATGGCTCGCGGGCCCAGCCGCTCCGCGGCATGTGGGATCCTCCGGGATCGGGGCACGAACCCGCGTCCCCTGCATCGGCAGGCGGACTCTCAACCACTGCGCCACCAGGGAGGCCCCAGGCATTCATTTTATGAGTGGTTTCAAAACTCTGGAATCCTGGAGACACTGATTTACATATAAGAAAGAGTCCCTGTGGGAAAATTTGCAAGCTTACTCTTAAGAACTAAAATGTTTATGAAAGCCGTATGTCTTTGTGCAACAGAAACTAGATTCATAGTT